>NC_050100.1:218000577-218315359 GCF_902167145.1 Zea mays | reverse complement strand
GGTTGTCTTGCATTTCTAATAAGTTGTTTAACCGTTGGCATGTCGTATGTATATATAAAATGGATTGGTTTAGATCGATCTTAACCTGATGATTCATCATCATGAAGTATTTCTATTTTCTATAGCATAAAACCCGAATTTAGGTTTGAAATAAATTTACAAGAAATCCACCCACTACCAATCCTTAAACATTTCTAGAAACCACACTGGATCAGTATCGCAGTGCTCGTCAATCATTTCATCCCCTACAATATCGACAAGTCCATAAGCTTTGGCTTCGTCTGCTGACATAAAAACATCCCTTTCCATGTCTTCGGATACAACCCAAAAAGGCTTGCCTGTTCTTAGTGCATAAACCCTTGTGATCATTTCGCGAACTTTGTGTAACTCTTCCACTTCTAGTAAAAATTCTGGTGTCCTTGCCCGATAATAAGCACTAGCAGGTTGGTGAAGCATAATCCTAGCGTGAGGGAATGCTATACGCTTGGTGGGTTCTCCTCCAAGCAGAATGAAGGAGGCCATGGACGCGGCTATTCCGAGGCATATTGTATATATATCAGGTGTCACCGTTTGCATCGTATCAAAAATCGCCATTCCTGAGATTAGCCACCCGCCAGGGGAGTTTATAAACAAAAAAATATCGCTATTTCCATCTTCTATACTGAGATATACCATCAGACCTGTAATATGATTTGTGATCTCGCAACGAATCTCTTGACCTAAAAAAAGTGTCCTTTCTCGATACATAACATTGTATAAGTCAACCCAAGTCGCTTCTTCATCTCCGGGAATCCGGTAAGGTACTTTTGGAACACCAATGGGCATATTAGATTAATATTATTAAATTTAAGTAAAAAAACTACACTTTAATATGGAAACGTAAGAATGGAAGAGAAAGAAAGAATCCGCAGTTTATTATCTTCATTTTTTTTTCTTATTCTATAAGAATACTATAGATTCTATTAATACATAGATTGAAATATTCTACATATAAGGAAGGTAAAACAGATTGAATAAAGAAAAAAGAATCCGTGATTTGAATGATAAACAAAGAGGGATGAAGGATCTATTCTTCGTTTTTCCAAATAGCCCAAGCTACCCATTGCATATTGGCACTTATCGAGTATAGAATAGATCTGCTTCTCTTTCTTCTTACAAACAGAATTGGCTTGTTATTTTTAATGGAATGAAATAAATATTCACGCTTTCTGACATAGAATCCCCTAGAAGGGTTAGGTACATAGAATAAGTATGGATAGTCTTTTCCAATGCGATAAAATAAAGCGACATCGTGTCTATTTTTCTTTGCTAAAGGGGTATTTCCATGTGTTTGCCTTGGTATCGTGTTCATACTGTCGTATTGAATGATCCGGGTCGATTGCTTTCGGTGCATATAATGCACACAGCTCTAGTTTCTGGTTGGGCTGGTTCGATGGCTTTATACGAATTAGCGGTTTTTGATCCCTCTGATCCTGTTCTGGATCCAATGTGGAGACAAGGTATGTTCGTCATCCCCTTCATGACTCGTTTAGGAATAACGAATTCGTGGGGTGGTTGGAGTATTTCAGGAGTAACTGTAACGAATCCGGGTATTTGGAGTTATGAAGGTGTGGCAGGTGCGCATATTGTGTTTTCTGGCTTGTGTTTCTTGGCAGCTATCTGGCATTGGGTATATTGGGACCTAGAAATATTCTGTGATGAGCGGACGGGAAAACCTTCTTTGGATTTGCCCAAGATCTTTGGAATTCATTTATTTCTTGCAGGGGTGGCTTGTTTTGGCTTTGGTGCATTTCATGTAACGGGTTTATATGGCCCTGGGATATGGGTGTCCGATCCTTACGGACTCACTGGAAAAGTACAAGCTGTAAATCCTGCGTGGGGTGCAGAAGGTTTTGATCCTTTCGTTCCGGGAGGAATAGCTTCGCATCATATTGCTGCGGGTACTTTGGGCATATTAGCGGGCCTATTCCATCTAAGTGTCCGTCCGCCTCAACGTCTATACAAAGGGTTACGTATGGGCAATATTGAAACTGTACTTTCCAGTAGTATCGCTGCTGTTTTTTTTGCTGCTTTCGTAGTTGCCGGAACTATGTGGTATGGATCAGCAACTACCCCAATCGAATTATTTGGGCCTACTCGTTATCAGTGGGATCAGGGATACTTTCAGCAAGAAATATATCGAAGAGTTAGCGATGGGTTAGCCGAAAATCTTAGTTTATCAGAAGCTTGGTCTAAAATTCCCGAAAAATTAGCCTTTTATGATTATATTGGTAATAATCCGGCAAAGGGGGGATTATTCAGAGCAGGCTCAATGGACAATGGGGATGGCATAGCTGTTGGATGGTTAGGACATCCCGTCTTTAGAGATAAAGAAGGACGCGAGCTTTTTGTACGTCGTATGCCTACTTTTTTTGAAACATTTCCGGTCGTTTTGGTAGATGAAGAGGGAATTGTGAGAGCGGACGTTCCTTTTAGAAGAGCAGAATCCAAATATAGTGTTGAACAAGTAGGCGTAACGGTGGAGTTCTATGGTGGCGAACTTAATGGAGTAAGTTATTCTGATCCTGCTACTGTAAAAAAATATGCGCGGCGTGCTCAATTAGGGGAAATTTTTGAATTAGATCGAGCTACTTTGAAATCAGATGGTGTTTTTCGCAGCAGTCCAAGGGGTTGGTTCACTTTTGGTCATGCTACCTTTGCTTTGCTCTTCTTTTTCGGACACATTTGGCATGGCGCTCGAACCTTGTTCCGAGATGTTTTTGCTGGTATTGATCCAGACTTGGATGCTCAAGTGGAATTTGGAACATTCCAAAAAGTTGGAGATCCAACTACAAGGAGACAGGCAGCCTGATACCACATTGCTATGGTATCTTTCACCTCCATTTTTTGTTTGATTTGACATGAGGAACATCTCCTGTCCTTTCTTTGACTCTTTTTCTTTTTTTATATGGGAAATGATCCCAAATGATAAGTGAATAGGTGTGGAAGTTATAATTGTAAATAAACCAGGATCGAATCTATGGAAGCATTGGTTTATACGTTCCTTTTAGTTTCGACTTTAGGGATAATTTTTTTCGCTATCTTCTTCCGAGAACCACCTAAGGTTCCGACTAAGAAATGAAATAATTTAATTGAAGTAAGAAGTCCCCCGGAGGGGAGACTTCTTACTTCAATTAGTCCCCATGTTCTTCGAATGGATCTCTTAATTGTTGAGAGGGTTGCCCAAACGAGGTATATAAGGCATACCCAGTAAAGCTTACAAGTAAACCAGATATGGAGATGGCGACTAAAGTTGCTGTTTCCATTTTTATAGAATTTCAAGATTACAATGGATCTATGAAAAGATCGTGTATTTACAACTACAACGGAATAGTATACAAAGTCAACACCAATGATTAAATAGAATTTATGGCTACACAAACCGTTGAAGATAGTTCTAGACCTAAGCCAAAACGGACTGGCGCAGCTAGTTTATTGAAACCCTTGAATTCGGAATATGGGAAAGTTGCTCCGGGTTGGGGGACTACTCCTTTTATGGGGGTCGCAATGGCTTTATTCGCGATATTCCTATCTATAATTTTAGAAATTTATAATTCTTCTGTTTTACTGGACGGAATTTTAACGAATTAGGTTTCTACTAACTAAAACTATGACTTCATAGTTTTTCCATCCAAAAAAAGCCTTTCTACTTTAAGCTCCACATTTCTAGACATTCTGGTAGTTCGACCGTGGATTTTTTTGTTTTGGTATCTCTGGAATATGAGTGTGTGACTTGTTAGAATTGATCCTATTGATAATACATAGAAGGGGCATGTTATCTCTATCAAGATGATTCTAATTCGTCAGATATTATTTATTCTAGTATCTGGAACACGAAATACATAGAGTGGATCAAAAAAAAGGAACTATGATTCATACTCACTATTTAGACCTCGCAACCAGACTTAAAAAAAAATGAAGTAGTTCTTAATAAAAAAAGAAATTTTCTTCCTTCCAATTTTGTTTGCCCAAAAGAGAACTCTTTTCTCTTTCAATAAATGATCATCAAGCGGTTCTTATTCGAAGAACCCTTGCCTTTTGTTTATCTTGAGACTGAATCATCGTGGCTCTAGTATGAATCTAAGGTTTTAATTGAACTGATTCATAGGATCGCAACAAGATAATTTCTATCAGAAAACCACTAGAAATTTTGATTTTATTTTTTGACTAGTCAAAAAATAAAATCAATAAAAAATAGGGAAGAGAAAAGTCAAGAGGCCTCTAATGATCAACATAAGGGAAAGAAAGACAGATGAGCCAACTTGAGATTTTTTGGCATTATTATCACAAAGAAGAAATTCTGGATTTTTCTTATTTCATATCTTCAAGGCAAATCGATCCAATACCGTGGCTGATGGAGTTTTGAACCCTTTTTTCTAATATCCGTTGAAAATTTGTGTATTTCTGCTTGAGCCGTACGAGATGAAATTTTCATATACGGTTCTCGGAGGGGGAGTCGGGCTAGTTACCTATCTCAATAAAGTATATGATTGGTTTGAAGAACGTCTTGAGATTCAGGCAATTGCAGATGATATAACTAGTAAATATGTTCCTCCTCATGTCAACATATTTTATTGTTTAGGGGGAATTACACTTACTTGTTTTCTAGTACAAGTCGCTACCGGTTTTGCTATGACTTTTTACTACCGACCGACCGTTACAGAGGCTTTTTCCTCCGTTCAATATATAATGACGGAGGCCAACTTTGGTTGGTTAATCCGATCGGTTCATCGATGGTCAGCAAGTATGATGGTTCTAATGATGATCCTGCACGTATTTCGTGTGTATCTCACAGGTGGATTTAAAAAACCCCGTGAATTAACTTGGGTCACAGGCGTGGTTTTGGCTGTATTGACTGCATCATTTGGTGTAACTGGTTATTCTTTGCCTTGGGATCAAATTGGTTATTGGGCAGTCAAAATTGTTACAGGTGTACCCGAAGCTATTCCGGTAATAGGGTCCCCTTTAGTGGAATTATTACGTGGAAGTGCTAGTGTGGGCCAATCCACTTTGACTCGTTTTTATAGTTTACATACCTTTATACTACCTCTGCTTACTGCCGTATTTATGTTAATGCACTTTCCAATGGTACGTAAGCAAGGTATTTCGGGTCCGTTATAGGGAAGGCATAGCATAGAGAATTCTAATTCTCATATATCATATCGGGTAGGTTATGGTATTTCATTGCTACAAACATGGGTTATTGTAAAATAAGACATGTCATTTGGATACTTCTCTTCAACTTCGAAGTATTTTTATACAAATAGTTGAAGTGAATTTTACGAAAGAAAATAAGGCGGATTATGGGAGTGTGTGACTTGAATTATTAATTTGGCCATGCAGATAGAGAATTGGATCTGCCACATTAGAATTCACGACCAAAGGTGTCTCCGCATCCAATCAACACGTAAGTCCCCTATCTAGGAAGGATAGGCTGGTTCACTCGAGGAGAATATTTTCTATGATCATACCCCACCAACCATGTCATCCATGAACAGGCTCCGTAAGATCCTATAGAGTATAAATGGAATAAGTCATGTGATATGATCCAATTCAATTTTTATTACACTTACTTTTTATTATAGTATGGAAATGCATTCATTTTCTTTGCATCGATTTTGATCCGCAATACTATCGGAGTAAAAGAAGGGATCTAAGGAAGAACGCAGGCTAAACTTTTTGATTTTTTATTAGTAACAAGTAAATACTTTGTTTGGACATAAGAAACTTGCGATATCGAGGGGATAAACAACAACTAATCAAGAGACAATCCACAAAGCAATTGATCATGATCAAATTTGTAAGCCCACTTGGATATTGAGCATTTAAGCATAAGAATAGGATTCTTTTCAATGAGTAGTTATAGGCGCAACTTCGGAAAAGATAATTTGATAAAGTTTTTCTTACCTTGAGTCATTGAGTCATTATATACCCCTATTCTATTGTGGATCCTCCACGGTCTTATTTCTTTCATTCTTGCTCGAGCCGGATGATGAAAAATTCTCATGTCCGGTTCCTTTGGGGGATGGATCCTAAAGAATTCACCTATCCCAATAACAAAGAAACCTGACTTAAATGATCCTGTATTAAGAGCAAAATTAGCTAAAGGGATGGGACATAATTATTATGGGGAACCCGCGTGGCCCAACGATCTTTTATACATTTTTCCAGTAGTAATTCTAGGTACTATTGCGTGTAATGTAGGTTTAGCGGTTCTAGAGCCGTCAATGATTGGTGAACCGGCGGATCCGTTTGCAACTCCTTTGGAAATATTACCCGAGTGGTACTTCTTTCCCGTATTTCAAATACTCCGTACAGTACCCAATAAGTTATTGGGCGTTCTCTTAATGGTTTCTGTGCCAACGGGCTTATTGACAGTACCCTTTCTAGAGAATGTCAATAAATTCCAAAATCCATTTCGTCGCCCAGTAGCTACGACCGTTTTTTTAATCGGTACTGCAGTAGCTCTTTGGTTAGGTATTGGAGCAACATTACCCATTGATAAATCCTTAACTTTAGGTCTTTTTTAGTTTAGGGATTTTTCGAGTTGATTCATTCCACCGCGAAGTCCCCTGCATGGGTATCTAGGAAATAGTTACTTCCAAGTGAATCTTCCCTAGATACCTAAAATCTATTTTATTATGATCCATTTCGCGAAAATATAGATTATGCCAAAGATGCCAAATTGCTTTCTTTTTTCTTTTTATTCTAACTCAAAAAAGAAGAAGAGGAAAAAATTGCAATGATTTAAAGCGAGAACTTGTTCTTAGGTAAATCAATTGGGAGATGCTTCTCTAGAGTGTCCCATATCAGTTTTCCATCTTCCATACGAAAACTATTAATTTGCATAAGATCTTCTTCAGTCTTACTCAAAAGGTCCAATAGTGTATGTATATTGGCCCTTTTGAGACAATTATACGTTCTAGAAGGCAATTCTAATTGATCAATAAAAATACAATTCAATGGAATTCCTTTTTTGTTTTTCTTTAGATTAGTGAATCTTTTTTGAAAGGTTAAAAGGGGTGGAGTTAACCTGTTTTTATTTTCTTCGAAACTAGTGCCCTCTTCCTCTGTGTGTAGAAAAGGAAGAAATAAATCAATCAAATTACGAGAAGCTTCATAAAGCGCTTCTTTAGGAGTTAAACTTCCATTCATCCATATTTCTAAAAAAAGTATCTCGTGTTTTTCATTTCCATTCCCACAAGAAAAAATACTATAATTCACATTTCGAACAGGCATGAATACAGCATCTATAGGATAACTTCCATCTTGAGAGTTCTTTCTGAGTTCCGTATGATATGCGCGATCTCTCTTGATCTGTAACTCAATACAGAAATCAACGGGTTCTCTCAAGTTAGCTATAGGTTGTGTCGTATCAACGATTTCTACGGAAGGCGGTAAGATTATATCTTGAGCGGTTATGTATCTAGGACCTTTGACGCAAATTGATGCGTCTCTAACTCCATAGAGATTACTTCTCAATACAATTTCTTTCAAATTTAGTAAAATTTCTTGTATGGATTCTTCAATACCTACTATTGTGGAATATTCATGTGGCACGTTCCCAAATTTGGCGCGTGTGATACATGTTCCTTCTATTTCTCCAAGTAAAGCTCTTCGCAAGGCAATACCGACAGTATCCGCTTGACCTTTTCTAAGCGGAGACAGAATGAAACGACCATAATAAAGACGTTTACTATCTACTCTTGATTCAACACACTTCCACTCTAGTGTTTGAGTGGATCCTGTTATCTCTTCTCGAACCATAACAGACTAGTATTATTTGATCATTGAATCGTTTATTTCTCTTGAAAGCGGTTTCATTTTTTTTACAGACGTCTTTTTTTAGGAGGTCGACATCCATTATGCGGCATAGGTGTTACATCGCGTATACAACTTAACCGTACACCACTTTTAGCAATGGCTCGTAATGCGGCATCTCTTCCGCTACCAGCACCTTTTACCATAACTTCTGCTCGTTGCAAACCCACTGTACGAATAGCATCTACTGCTGTTCTTTGACCAGCATAGGGTGATGCTTTTCTTGAGCTTTTGAATCCACAAGTACCTGCGGAGGACCAGAAAACGACCCGACCTTGTGGGTCTGTAACGGTTATAATGGTATTGTTGAAACTAGCTTGAACATGAATAATCCCTTTTGTTATTCTACGTGCACTCTTCCGTAAACTAAAACGGGCATTCCTACGCAAACCAATACGTACTTTCTTACGTGAACCTATTTTTGGTATAGCTTTTGTCATATTTTATTATCTCATAATTTTTATAAACGTTTAATTTCTCTAAACCTGAGAATAAGACTCTACTTAATTAACGGAGATGAAATATGTGCGGCAGTCTTCTAGTCTGAACCAAAAGAAAAGTCTGGTTTCGCACCACAACCTACTGCCGTACTGCGCGTACTTCTACGGAGTAGCTAGCTAGCTCTCTGCGCAACGGATAGATAGATAGATAGATAGATACTCCCTCCGGTGCAGTAAAAGAAGTCATCCTGCGCGTGACCGAGCGTGCACAAAAAGAAGTCATAGCACGCGTGGGTCTGGGATTTGGACGTTGTTGCCCCTAGTAATTGCACAAAAAAAGATGCATTTAAGAGGAATCGAACTTAAACCTCCAATCTAGAATGCCTTGGAGCTGCTGCAACAACCAATCAAGCCTGCTTGTTTTAGTGACGTTAATGCACCCATATACCTATTTAATAGGGGCAAACAGGGAAAACTCTATGATAATTAATCACTCCTTGGTATGCACAATCATGTCCTAAACGACTACCTTTACTGCACTGGAGGGAGATAGATAGATAGATAGATCCAATGCTTGCATTTGCATGTGGCTTCTTCTCGGCCGTCGATTGAGAGTTGTAGAATCCCGTCCGTCGAACGTGCGGTGCGCCGAACGGTGCAAGGTTGACGTCAGCTTCAGACGGCAAGGGACGGGAGTACAAAATTAAAAAGCGCGCGGGGCCGGCCGCCGCCGCCGCTGATTCTTTTTGCTGACCTTCCACGTCGGAGTCGGTGTGGAAGGGGCCCGATCGTGCTGACCAATCACGCACTGACCTGCATATACAAGTGGAGAGAGAGAGAGGGAGATTACTAGTAGTGTGCTGCTCTCAAGTCATGTTTTTCCATTGCTAGCTTAGCTAGTGTCTTTTTAAAAGCATAACCATCTCCGTCAGAGTTTCGCTGGCAAGTCGGCAATTTCTTGTTTCCCTCGCATTGCCGCTTCCTGCCCTCTCTGCTACTCCCTCAATTTTTTTATCACAGTAGATGGCGTATCAGCTTTGTGTTAATCCAAATATTGATAACTTTTAACTATTAGTTTTGGCGAAAAAACATGTATAGATTTATGTCACAATATTTACGTCTTAAGGTTCTTTTATGACCGATTTTTTTATAATATGTTTTATGATTTATGTCATAATATGATCATTAATATATTAATGTGATATGCATAAAAGAAGCGAGAGAATAGCTGGTAGTACAGAATTGACGATGTATTTAGGTCATGTTTGGTTTCAATTATGCTAGACTAAATTTTAGTCCTAAGACTAAATTTAGTCCCTACTTGTTTGGTTCTAGAGACTAAACAGATTCTAAAATCATTAAATACACTGTTCAAAGACTCAAATGCTCTTATAATACACTCACAATATTAGTTGTCCATACAAACATGCTCTCACAACCGAATATTACATAGGGAAGGTAAGACCAACAGAGTAATTGTGGGCTTTTAGTCTCTTTTAGCACCTATATGAAAGACTAAAGACTAAATCGTTTTAGTCCATATTTTAGTCCTAGTAATTGGCAAAAAAAAGAGACTAAATGAGACTTAAAAACTAGAGACTAATCTTTAGTCCCTCTAACCAAACACCCCTTATATCCAGCTCTCGCTCTTTGACACGTTCAATTACGCAAGTTGTAGTCAACCTAGACATTGCAGATTTTGGCAGGTTCAAGCGTTCAGGACCTGATTTTCTAGATGGTCATGAATTCCATACGACTCTGCCCATTCAGGTTGGCTACTGGAGAATTAGCGATGTACGTAGTGAACTACTAGTGGTCAGTACGGCCGTAATGCCTTGACCGTTGACGTGAAACGTAATGCCCCTGTTTCTGGGTCACTGGTAGTATTCCAACGACCGATGTCAAGTCTTCTAGGAAACGACAAAATCAGTACTAGTACCGAAGGGTGATGTCACACAGACTCATGCCCCTGGTCTCCGTTTGTGTTAACACAAATGGTGAATCACATGCTAGCTAGCTACTAGCTAGATATAAATCGTTTAGGTCGCTACAAACAAAAAAATATATATAATGCATCATCAACACATTTTTACCGTGAAGAAGAACAAGGTTTACAAGCAAACTATAAAGGATAAGCAACCGCTGAGCAAACTTGCATAAAAAACCATCAAAGCTCTTGGCTAGAAGGGACCCGTCGAGACAAGAACGTCGTCAACGTGTCGCCCTTGGTCGAACGACAAGTTGAGGGTGCGATCCTTGACCTTTGAATCTACCGGCTGTCTGTCTCCTTTTCGTTTGGTTCGTCTGTCGGCTGCTTTGGGAAGTCGTAGTTGCTGGATGCTCTGCATCCTTGCTTGACAACGATGACCCTTAGCAGTTTTATATACTCTCGTGTGGGGTTACCGCTGCCTGTGTTTGTTTGGCCACTCTGTGTCGGCGGTGAGTGTGGTGTCGTGTTGATGCCTCAATCCAACCGACGAGTTAAGTTGTATGGTGTCGGCGTGTTAATGTCCCAATCCAACCGCCTGTTGTTTGTTGTTTACTCCGATCCGGATCACTTCTACCTTATTAATATAATCGGCAGCTCTCCTGCCTTGTTCGTTTAAAAAAACAATTGCATGAGCAAAACAAAAGGTGTTCGACTGATTTTTTTTTCCCAATTGGATATTGAATCAACTTGGTCTGTCATAGTCCTCCAATATATAGAGGTGAGTGGTTTTATATCAATAGAAAACCCTCTCAAGATGCAATATTTAAGTTCGCCACGAGTCTAGAATAATTGGAATCGAGACTAGTACAAAAAACAGACAAGAGTAACCGTTTTTTGACTGATTATGAGTGTTATACCTTGATACCCCATGAGCAATAAACTTAACCAGCTTCCTAGTTTTTATAGCATCATGTTGAGCAAACAAGATCCCAAGTGGTTAAAACCATATATGATCGGTCTTTTACGGTAGATGCAATGGTGATGACAAGCACAAGAAGATATATCAGTGAAGAATATGACTAGGGCAGATTAGATTTAGCCACAAAGCAAAGATGAAGCAACCCTTTCTAGTAGAGACACTAAAAGCATGTTAACACAAAGATGTGACAAGCAGTAAGGTTTACGAGTAAACCACCAAGAGATAACTAATCAAGCTTTTGTGATAAAAAACGATTACATTCTTGGGCAAACTAGCAAAGGAACTGTAAAAGTTCTCGGCTGAGAGGGACCTCATCTAGGCAAGGATGTCATTGGGTGGCCCTAGGTCGATCGACAAGCTTACGACGCCATCTTTGATTGTATAATAAAGCGATGGACAACAACATGCAGGTTAGAAGGGCAAAAGAGAGGACAACAACATGCAGGTTAGAAGCGGTGGAAGATTGGTTTTGTTCATTTTGATACTGTATTAACTCAATCGTCCATGATGTTCCGATATATAGACATGAAGATGGTATTATCCTAGTAGGAAACCCTCCCAAGACACATTTCCATTTTTCTATGAGTTTGGAGCAATTGCAATCGAGTTTGGGTTCTATAGGATTTGGACTTGCGAAAATCAATGGTTAACATGAGATAGGAACTTCTGATCGAAAGCCAGAAGTTTTGACAGGGGTTAGAGTTTTCAACTTGCACGAGAGAGAGAAAGCCTTCTAGAGGCGTAACTCCTTTATCCAAACTTTAAATTAGACGCTCCATATATGTTTTATACCATCATGATGAGAGAAAGTGAAGTTTATTATATATTTTAACAACTTTATAGAATAGGTAATTTTGGTGGTCAATGCGTTATGTATTTACTGCCAGAGTCTGTTTCCTACAGGAAACTATATTTGGGTTCTGTTAGGAAGGGGCTAAGGTTATCGAAGGTGCCAAGTTATACATACACTTATGTTCCTAAGACTATCTGCAGCGCACGACGCTTCTCCTCTCCCTACGACAGTAGCAATATAGTGTGTCCCTTGCGCTGCAATAGACCCCCATGAGCTACAGTTGAAGGGGAGGAATCAGGGAAGCGCTAGATCTGGTGAAACGACAGACAACCCCTTCCCTCGTTCTATGTGCACAATTGTGTTTGTTGGTCGGTAAAAAAATGTTACTATAAGGTGAATAGATATGGAAAATTATAGTATATGGTGGTAGTGGGTATAGGGGAAGAATTTAGAGGAAACCATTATGCGAGATAAAAATAGTGGGTGGAATCTTAGGGACGTGGCACAAAAGTGGGATATAAAAGAGGATATTAAGAGAAACCGTTGTAGACAGTCTCACACATTGATGAAGAGCCCCCTACACACCAACATCACTTGTCTTCTCTAGCATGTCATAAATTTATTTAGTATTCTATTTGATCTCATGAAATTACAACATAAAGCTCTAGTAGCTTTGATGGTTTTATTGTCCAGGTGACATTTGCTATTGAGCCATTACTAAGTAATGTAGAATTATAATTTATTGGTTTTTACATTTGCAAGAAAAAGGGGAAATGAAATAGAGGTAGTTATGTTTGTTGAAATGGAAATGATATTATATAGGTATGTGGGGTATAGAGGGAGAATTTAAATGAAACCGTTGTGGGACGTGAGTAAATAGGGGGAGAGAGAGCGCTGGTGTGAAGGAGAAGTAGGATATAGGAGGAGAATATTAGAGAAATAATCTAAGTTGTAAAGAAAACAATTGAAATTAGTCATCTAAACCACTAGATACATCTACTCCTATGAGGTGTTGGAAGCCCTCGAATTAACATACAGAAAAATCTTGAGTGCTTTATGAAACATTACCTGTCCTGACTAAAACAATCCGGAAAAGTTTGAATTAACACACGGAAAGATATATTGGTTCGGCTGGCTGGCAGCTCGTAGCTACTGTAACTGTTCGAACTGCTGCATCTGTAATCCACATAAACAAAATAGTGTAGAAGCCATAGCCGGATTAGAGCCACATCAATTTTTCGTTGGCAGATTTCAAAACCGTTTTATTGATCAAAATTTGACTTTTATATATTTTTAAAATTTTAAATAGAAATACATAAAATTCGTAGCGGTTTTCGAATCTCGCGCAACAGCGAAAACGATAAATATAGCGAAAACCGCTATTGCGAAAAAATTATCCGTTGGACCTAGGATAGAATCATGGAATACCATGCCGCTCTGCGAGGGCCCCCGGTCCGGGCGAGTTTTCCACGCAGCGACTGCACGGCCCCGGTGGATGGGGAATTGGGGATCACCATCAGCCCATCACAGATCCAGTTGTCGGCTGCTGCCTGCTGGTGGTTGGGCTGGGCCGGCGCGGACGCCCGAAACCCGGCCATGGTGCGGTCTCGAGTGTGATGCACGCCGACGTGGGACCACCGGTCATCCGCTCATCGCCTCGTACCTTGATGCCTCGTTTTGTCAGTACTTAGGTACAGTGTTTGTTAATCACTCCCGGAGTGACGATTGCATCAATGCATCTGCACAGGGGAGATTCTCCTGTGATTGCTCAAGGTCGGTCAGCCAAACAACTGTCGACGCGTTCCTTCCAGGATCAAGGGCACATCATCGACTGTGGACATTCATGATTATTAGAAAGGATGACAGGGCAGGAACATCTAGGAGCTGTTATTCTGCGCCTGACTGACGGCCTAAGGGGGTGTTTGGTTTATAGGGACTAAACTTTAGTCCCTCCACTTTATTCCATTTTAATTTATAAATTGTTAAATAGGGAAACTAAAATAGAGTTTTAGTTTCTATATTTAGTAATTTAGGGACTAAAATAGAATAAAATGAGGGACTAAAAATTAGTCCCTAGAAACCAAACAGCCCTAAGTGTCCGCCCGTAGATTAATTTTCGGACGGTAGCAACTCTATTGCGGCCGCGTGGGCTGTTCTAAGTGGGCTGATTTGTGTAATTATAGGCCCACTAGTTTGAACTGCTTTGCGGCTTTTGTTGTTTTATTAAGGCCTGCCCTTCTGCGGGCATGCTCCACAAAAACACGCTTGTTTCAGAAAAGCATTTGCATGGATTTTTTTTTTAAAAAAAAAACAGGGCTGCTAAATCGAGCATTCAAATTAAATAACAAGCATACCATCATGTTTCTCGCAATAAATTCTTGGATACAAAACCCCACATGGATATATACTATTTAGATAGAATTTTATTAAAGAACATTTACATCATGAAGGTAGACTGTTTTTTTCATTTATTGAGTGTACACGTTGTTCTAGGTTTAGAAAAACAATGTTTCTCCTTTGTAAAAATATCGCTCGTTTATAAGAATGATATTCGAGATATAAGAGAATAAATTATAAGTTCATACGGTTTATGTTAAATGTTTGTGAAAATAAAAAAAACAAAAGCTATGGAATATGTAGAAATAGTAAATCAATCAATCAAATAATGTAGCATAAAATTAAAATATAGAGGAAAGAATAAGGGGGAAGGCATATAACAGAGGAAACTTTTAATATCACGTGAATACTATTAAAAAAAATATTGTAATATTAGTGAAACCATGATTTAAAATATAGAGCTTTTAGATGTATTTCCAAACACATTTTAGTCGAAAATATTAGAACTTGTTTGTTTCTTCAGTATTCTACCATGAAATTGTTCCAGCTGATCAAAACTTATATAAACTATACAAGCAATCTGGCTAGTAATCATTTCAGGCGACTGTTCCAACAAAAGCACATACCCTTATGATATACTCAAATACCACAATGCTATCTTAGAGCTAGGGGGTGTTTAAATGCACTAGAGCTAACAGTTACTTGTCTAAAATTGCTAGTGGAATTAGCTAGCTAACTATTAGATGGGCTGGTTGAATGTCCTTAACTAATTTTAGTAACTAACTATTAGCTCTAGTACATTTAATCACCCCTGAAAAATTTCCCAAACTGTCCCTACCTTCCTAGCCACTGCTTGCGCCATCCCCACCCGTCACCCGCCACGTTAGGAGAACCCTGGCCCCTCCAGACCCCATCTTAGGAAAAACCCCGACGGACCACCGCCACACGACGAGAAATTCGAAAATTTGGCACTCCCATCGCGCCACTTTGCTGGTATGACATCACTCAGAGATAATACACTAAAATAGTGAAAGGGAAATAGGCTTTAAACCTTTTCCTAAATGATTTTGGTGATTGAATGTCCAACACAAACAATTGGACTAATTAGTTTGCTCTAGATTATATGTTCTACAGGTGCCAAAGATTCAACATAAAACCAATAAAAAGAACAAGACAAGAGTCAAAATAAAGGAGCAAAGGGGCAACCGAGGGCACCCCTGGTCTGGCGCACCGGACTGTCCGGTGTGCCACCGGACAGTGAACAGTACCTGTCCGGTGCACCAGGGAACGCTGACTCCAACTCTTCATTCTCGGGAATTCTCGGAAGCCGGCGCGCTATAATTCACCGGACTGTCCGGTGTACACCGGACAGTGTCCGGTGCTCCAACGGAACGCGGCCTCAGGAACTCGGCAGCCTCGGGATTTCACGAAGACTGCTCCGCTAAAATTCACCGGACTGTCCGGTGTGCACCGGACTGTCCGGTGTGCTAGCGGAGCAACGGTCATCTTCGCGCCAACGGTCGACTCTGACGGTATACAGTGCAGAACAGTACACTCGGCAGAAGTCGGAGCAGAGGATCAGAGAGGCACCGGACTGTCCGGTGTGCACCGGACTGTCCGGTGCCACATGAGGACAAAAGCCTCCAACGGTCGACCAGCTCCATCCCCAACGGATAGGGTGACGTGGCAGGGGCACCGGACATGTCCGGTGTGCACCGGACTGTCCGGTGCGCCCATCGCCAGCAGCTTCTCCAACGGCTACAAAATTGGATGGTGGCTATAAATACCACCCCAACCGGCCACTTCAAGAGGTGGGAGCCCAAGCAACATTCCAAGTCATCAAGTTGACATACTCAAGCCCTCCCAACCACATATATTCATTGATCCATCCTATACACAAGATTTAGTCCACTACAACCAACACAAGTGCCACAAAAGAGAGAGCAAGCAATTGAGAGCTACTCAATTGAGTTTAGCCCTAGCGCCTTGTGAGATTCATTGAGAAGATAGTGTGTGCTACATCTTTGTGTTCATTTGCGCGTGGAGTTTTTGACTCCCATTCGAACTTCCTCCAAAGTGTTGGAGGCTTGTAAAAGCTAGCAAGAGACACCAAAGATTGTGGTGGTCCTTGTGGGATCGAGAGTGATCCTTGAGAAGAAGAAGAGCTCGCCGATCCTTGTGTGATCGGGAGAGAGGGAAAGGGTTGAAAAAGACCCGTCCTTAAGTGGACTCCTCAACGGGGACTAGGCCTTCGAGGGCCGAACCTCGGTAAAACAAATCACCCGTGTCCATTGTGTTTATTGCTTGTGATTTGTTTGCTTTCCCTTGCTCTAAGTTTTCTTGCACCATTATTTGCTAATCTCATTTGGTATTGCTTCAAGTTAAATTTCCATTTAGTGAAGCAACACGTTGCAAGAAAGAACTTGTTCTAGTGCTCTTCTCATCTAAGGGTTCTTGCCTTGTTATTCTATAACTTATTAGTTGTATTGATTTATCTCTCCCGCATTATTTAGCAATACTCCTTTCAAGCAAGAACTTAGTTTCTATTCTCCGATATTTGTATATCTTGTTCTAACCACTAATCAAGGGATCTAGTTGGGGGATAAAGTTTTAATTTTCAGGTTCCGCCTATTCACCCCCCCCTCTAGGCGACTTTCAATTGGTATCAGAGCTAGGCACTTCATCTTGAGTCTAACAACTCGAAGTGATGGCTCGTAGAAGATCCCAAAAGAACAAGAAGACTCCTCCAACGAACGCAACTCAAAAGGAGGTAACTCTTGAGATATTATTTGATGATTGTTCTAATTATGATTCATGGTCTACTAGTGTGATAAACGCCTTTAGAACCATACATCCTCAATTAGAACAAATTATTGACAAGAGTATTTTCCCCTCTAGTTTTAATGGAAAAATTAATTCCGAGGAGGATCAAAGATGTTATCGCTTAAACTATCTAGCTTTTGACATCTTAACTAATTCTCTTAGCAAAGAAGATTATCATGCCTTCATATCAAACTATAACGAATCCATTCCCGATGCGCATGATATTTGGACTAGAATTAAAATCAAGTTTGATGAGTCCAAACATAATAGTTCATTTGATGCCTCTACTTCCTTTAGTTTTTGTGATACTAACCCTTGCAAGGAAGAAGGAGAAAATGAACGATGGAGACCAAACGATGAATCCACCTCTCCAAAAGGTTTGTCTTCCCATTTCGATTCCCACATGTGTTGTGTGGCTAATGAAAATGATAGCGGAAGCACAAATGAGGATGAGGAGGAAGAAAGAAGTTTTGTGCATCTCTACGCTCGCCTAAGCCAAGAAGATAAGGCGGTCATGCTCAAACTTCTAGAAAGAGCGAGAGAGCAAAGCGAAGCTCGTCAAAGGCTAGAAGATATTCTCTCCATAAAGATGCAACACTTTGACGAGTTGACTAAAGAACATGAGGAGCTAAAGTGCTCTCATGTTGATTTGGTCCAAAGGTATGAAACTATTTCAATTGAGCAAAATAACGCTTCACATTGTATCGCTCAATTAGTAAATAGGAATACCTTGCTTAAGGACCAAGTGGAAAAGCTAAAAATTGAAAATCTAGCTTTTCAAGAAAAATATGATATGCTCCTATGCTCTCATGAAAATCTTAGAGATGATCATATCATATTAAACATTGCTCATGAGGTTGTGATAGAAAGTTTAAAATCCCAACAACCTCACTCGTGCACATGTATTCAAATTAATACTATATTACCATGTGCTAATGCTTGTTGTTCGTCGACAAGCAAATCTTCTTTTGAGCTAGAATCTGCAGGAACAAATGATGATTCATATCAAAAGCTCAAAGAAGAAAATGAGAGGCTAAAGAAGAGCTTGACACAACTTAAAGGGAAATGCATTGCCCAACCTTCTCAAGATAACCGTGATCACATGGTGAAGAAGCTTGAGACGGAAACAACCGTGGCATGCACTACATCCCTTGAAGAAAATGTCAAGGATTTGAGGACTGCCAAGAGGAACAAACAAAAGAAGAAATTCAACACCTCCTCCAAAAGCCTCAACCACGCCTCCACAAAAGGTAACATCCAAGGCAATGATCAAGCCACACTTCACATTAAGAGGTGTAGTGAATGCTTTGAAGTGGGGCACTTGATTAGGTCATGTCCCTATATTAATGGCTTGATTATTAACAAGGATAATAGACTTTGTTTTAAATGCTCTAAGAAGGGACACTTGCTTAAATCTTGTCCCCATTTAAAACAAAAAGGCATAGGGTTAGAAAAGAAAGTTTTTACTAACCATGTAGCAGGCAACAAGCAAGGAAAGAAGAAAACTTCAAAACTTGAAAAACGCCTATGCTACACATGTCGAAGAAAGGGACATCAATGCAAGGATTGTCCCATTGGTAACAATTTCACTCCTAACTTGTCAATTGATTCTCATGTAACTAGGCAACCCAAAATTGCAACTTGTGCTAGAAAGGTAATGAGTTTACCTAGTGCTAACACAAAGGACTTTTGGGTTCCTAGATCCTTGTTTACTAACCTTAATGGACCCATCAAGCGATGGGTACCAAAATGTGCTTGACAAGATTTGTAGGAAAAGGAGATGGTATGAACCTTTGGGGTGCTTGAGGGAGTTAATTCAATTCTTATCAACTCAAGCTATCAATCTTCAAATGATCTACATATTCAAGATTGACCCAAAGTTATTTCAATATGTTATTCAAAACCCATATCATCTCGGGGAAGATATTGATGTTGTAGGAATTAAAGAATTATCATGTGCGGAATATCAAAGCCTACAACATGAAGGAAAGTCAAAGGATGGTAACATTTATATTCTTAAGTGCAATTATCTTAAATTGTCGTGTGACTTGTGTAGTCACATAGAAATAGAAAGCACTAAAGCATGTTTTAAAACTATGTCATCATTCTTTGAAGAAATTCCTCTCATATGGTAGATTGTGTATTTATCAATTCTATATTATGACAATCTACATGCTTTAAATTGTTGCAAGTTCTCATGGCATGTTTTTACATTAATTATTCTATTATTGCCATGTTCTAGATATAGAGAGATATTTCATGTTCTTAAAAGAATAAAGTGTCATGTAAGGAATTCAAATACTTAGGACACTTATAAAAGGAAAAATTCTCTCTATAGCTAGAAAAGTGAGACTAGTGTTTTTATCTAAGTAATTTAAGTAGTCTCACTTGTAGAGATAAAATTCTCTATGGAAATGTGTAATCCATCTTGGCAAGGAAAATCAATTCAATAAGTTATGTTGTATGCTTTATTGCTTAAATTGGATATGATTCTTCTACATTTATCGCTCTCCATGTTATGAATTAGATTTATTCCCGTAAGTCTCAAAAATTTAACCATGCTTGTTTTATGAGTTAAAACTAGGCATACTTCATGGAATAATCTAGTTCATATTATAAAGTTTCCATGCTTTAGTAATTCACCTTTTCATTCTTTATCAAAAATGATTACAAAAAGGGAAACTAGTGCTTGTGTTGCCATTAACTTTTCACTTGAGCTTACTTATGAAAATCGACAAAACGAGTAAGTGCAAGTTTAATGTCACAAGCCTCAAAGGGTTTAATCTTCACCCAAAGGAAGAAAGGTAAAAGCAAAGGTATGGGAACTCATCCTCTTAACCAAATATAGTTCCCATCAATGACTGTTTACTATAATTATATCTTTGTGAAGAAATAGATTCGTGGTTGAATTTTAATTGGCTAAGATGTACATTCAACCTCAATCTCATTAATGCACTTGTCCATTAGAATCTATTTCATACCTTTGCTATAAATGTTCTCATATTGACTTATTTTCAAAGTAATGATTAATAAACTCAATATGAAGAAGTAAATTCCTATGATTGATCAAATGGTTAAATAGTGCATATTCCTCTTTTCCTATGATGTGCACTAATGCTAGGGATTTTACTTCATGTTTGTGTGACTTATGGATGATGAATTGTTCACATTTATTTTCTAAAAAAAAAAATCATCATTCATCATATACTCCCTTGCGCTATTGACATGTCTCTTGAGTATTTTCATTAAGTTTGGAAGGAAAAAGAGACAAATACAAAGGGAGGACACTCAAATGAAAAAGGAAAAACATCAAGGATAACAACACCTACTTGGACAATAAGGTCTTCGCAATAATCAATGGTGTGGTTGTAAGCATTCTAAATTCTTTTTCATTATGAGATTACAAGGCTTAAATTGTCTATTGCTAAATTTATGAGCCTTGATCAAAATGTATAATGCTTCTCCCTTTATGTTCTTTAAAGTAAATGCATCGAAATCATTTCTTTAAAATTACTTGATGCATATCTTTAGGGGGAGTCCATTATTATATTTTGAGACTATTGCTTTATCTTAGTAATTTCATATAGTCTCTTGCTTGAGAATAATGTTTCTCATTTAGTATGCTACTACACATCAATCCAACTTGTTAAAATAATGTCGCTTTTATCAAGGATTGTTGCTTTCATTTCTAAAGTAGCATGCTTAGTGGATTCTCCTATTTTTAAGCTTGATTGAAAGTTTAATGTCCTTGTTGCTCTCTTGATCGCATATTGGTTGATCATTAAACAACTTCGAGTATCACTTATGTTTCTTAGTGCCTCATGTAATTTCAATTTGATCTCAATTGGTAATTTTAATTGACATCTATCTTGATAAGCACTAAGGAAAAAGGAGAATTCATGATTCATTTATGCAACTTGTGATCCATTTGATATATGCTAACAATAACTTGAAAAAGATCACTAGTTGTAGAACTCTCTCTTGTGCAAAGTGTTTCCATATATTGTCATTGAGTATAGGTCTTAAGCAACAAAGACTAAGGACAAAGCACAATAAAGAGAGCGTCTCTATGAGAAGGTACAAAAGGGTAAAACCACTTCCTTTCATTTAAACTTGTACCTAAATCTTCCTCTTATATACACTCTTTGCATATATTGTATAAAAGGAAGAGAAAGCATGTCCTTTGCATTTATCCCTGCTTCATACCTAGTTTAACCTCTTAAAATTTCACTCATGCATTATTGCATCTTTGCTAAAACTAGATGAAGTGATTCTATTGTCAAAGAGCTTAAAGCTTAACCTTGTAACGAGGATAAGCTGCCTTTGTTCCAAAGGTGGATGGTCCTTAAGTCTCTTTGAAATCCTTAAAGGAAAATGCTTAAAATATCTGCAACATGCTTTCATAAGTGCATAAACTGTCTTGAGCATCACTCATATACTATGACACAATGCACTTCACTTTCTCTATGATATAGACTTGTTCTCATTAACCTAATTATGTGCACTTGGCATTTAAGGCCAAAATATGTATTCCTCTCAAGGCACATATTTAGGGGGAGAAATCTATATTATATAGAACTATGATCATACTTAATTGACATATCTCTTGATCATATCTCTTTCATTTTGGTACAAATGCATATATCCTATTATTCCCGTACCGTGACTACGACTAATATGTTTCCAAGTATATTACCATGCTAAAGTCGTAGATTGAAAGGGAAATGGAGTCTTCGGCGAAAACAAAGGCTTCCACTCCGTATATCATACTTCGCCATCACTCCAAGGAACTCTCTATTCTTTGAGGGAGAAATGAGCATCAAAGAAAAGGACTTCGTCTCTGGAAGAGAGTAAGAGCCCAAAGCTAAAAGATCGGACTTCGCCTTTGGTATAATCTTAACTCATTTATTTATGCCCAAAGGGGAAGATAGCACTTCGAGGGCTCTAATGATTCCGTTTTTGGTGATTCATGCCAAAAAGGGGGAGAAATGAGCCCAAAGCAAAAGGACCGCACCACCACCAAATTCAAAAACATAGTGCTTTCCAAAAGTATTTATCATTTGGTATCCTATTGTGTTCAAAAGGGGGAGAAAGTAGTATTTCAAAAATTGATATATCAAAACCCTCTTTAACACTAAGAGGTGGATCTCTTTTAGGGGGAGTTTTGTTTAGTCAAAGGAAAAGCATTTGAAACAGGGGGAGAAAATTTCAAATCTTGAAAATGCTTTACAAACTCTTATTCATTTACCTTTGACTATTTGCATAAGATCTTTGAAATGGATTTACAAAAAGATTTTGCAAAAACAAAACATGTGGTGCAAGCGTGGTCCAAAATACTAAATAAAGTTAAGTAAGAAAGCATCCATGCATATTTTATGAAATGAATATTGGTTTAATTCCAAGTAATCTTTGCACCTATTTTATGCAAACTAGTTCAATTATTCTCTTATATATTTGCTTTGGTTTGTGTTGGCATCAATCACCAAAAAGGGGGAGATTGAAAGGGAAATAGGCTTTAAACCTTTTCCTAAATGATTTTGGTGATTGAATGTCCAACACAAACAATTGGACTAATTAGTTTGCTCTAGATTATATGTTCTACAGGTGCCAAAGATTCAACATAAAACCAATAAAAAGAACAAGACAAGAGTCAAAATAAAGGAGCAAAGGGGCAACCGAGGGCACCCCTGGTCTGGCGCACCGGACTGTCCGGTGTGCCACCGGACAGTGAACAGTACCTGTCCGGTGCACCAGGGAACGCTGACTCCAACTCTTCATTCTCGGGAATTCTCGGAAGCCGGCGCGCTATAATTCACCGGACTGTCCGGTGTACACCGGACAGTGTCCGGTGCTCCAACGGAACGCGGCCTCAGGAACTCGGCAGCCTCGGGATTTCACGAAGACTGCTCCGCTAAAATTCACCGGACTGTCCGGTGTGCTAGCGGAGCAACGGTCATCTTCGCGCCAACGGTCGACTCTGACGGTATACAGTGCAGAACAGTACACTCGGCAGAAGTCGGAGCAGAGGATCAGAGAGGCACCGGACTGTCCGGTGTGCACCGGACTGTCCGGTGCCACATGAGGACAAAAGCCTCCAACGGTCGACCAGCTCCATCCCCAACGGATAGGGTGACGTGGCAGGGGCACCGGACATGTCCGGTGTGCACCGGACTGTCCGGTGCGCCCATCGCCAGCAGCTTCTCCAACGGCTACAAAATTGGATGGTGGCTATAAATACCACCCCAACCGGCCACTTCAAGAGGTGGGAGCCCAAGCAACATTCCAAGTCATCAAGTTGACATACTCAAGCCCTCCCAACCACATATATTCATTGATCCATCCTA
This sequence comes from Zea mays, assembly GCF_902167145.1. NCBI lineage: Eukaryota > Viridiplantae > Streptophyta > Magnoliopsida > Poales > Poaceae > Zea > Zea mays. The sequence goes on along the minus strand of NC_050100.1, from coordinate 218,291,853 downwards.
TACACAAGATTTAGTCCACTACAACCAACACAAGTGCCACAAAAGAGAGAGCAAGCAATTGAGAGCTACTCAATTGAGTTTAGCCCTAGCGCCTTGTGAGATTCATTGAGAAGATAGTGTGTGCTACATCTTTGTGTTCATTTGCGCGTGGAGTTTTTGACTCCCATTCGAACTTCCTCCAAAGTGTTGGAGGCTTGTAAAAGCTAGCAAGAGACACCAAAGATTGTGGTGGTCCTTGTGGGATCGAGAGTGATCCTTGAGAAGAAGAAGAGCTCGCCGATCCTTGTGTGATCGGGAGAGAGGGAAAGGGTTGAAAAAGACCCGTCCTTAAGTGGACTCCTCAACGGGGACTAGGCCTTCGAGGGCCGAACCTCGGTAAAACAAATCACCCGTGTCCATTGTGTTTATTGCTTGTGATTTGTTTGCTTTCCCTTGCTCTAAGTTTTCTTGCACCATTATTTGCTAATCTCATTTGGTATTGCTTCAAGTTAAATTTCCATTTAGTGAAGCAACACGTTGCAAGAAAGAACTTGTTCTAGTGCTCTTCTCATCTAAGGGTTCTTGCCTTGTTATTCTATAACTTATTAGTTGTATTGATTTATCTCTCCCGCATTATTTAGCAATACTCCTTTCAAGCAAGAACTTAGTTTCTATTCTCCGATATTTGTATATCTTGTTCTAACCACTAATCAAGGGATCTAGTTGGGGGATAAAGTTTTAATTTTCAGGTTCCGCCTATTCACCCCCCCTCTAGGCGACTTTCAAATAGCATATGCAACATCTACTTCTTCGCACAACGACATTGTGCTGCTTATAGTGTGCGTGAGCTTCATTAAGATATGTGCGTGGACGATGCTGCCCCTCCCTTACGGCTTAGCGTTCTCCATTAAACCTCTACTAGGTTTTGAGATCTTATAGGGTCCGTCCTCCTCCGTCTCGTCTCTCCCCGAGGTCCATCTCTCCCTTCCTCTGCCTCTCCCCGAGCTCTCTCTCTCCCTCTGCCCGTCTCTCCAAGTGCCAAAGTTTTAAATTTATCCTCCCCGACGTCTCTCTCTCCATCCACCCATCTCCCTTCTCAGTCGCCTTTCTTATTTGTTCACAACTCCGGCGCCGCCATGTCTAACTGAAAAGCTCTCTTGTGGTTTTTGGTGGTTTGGATGACAACCCAATTAAAGAATTGATATGTGTGTTAAGTGTTGGACAGGTTCTTAGTGTAAAGCTTGTAAAGTTCAACACAAGTGTTCAAGGGTGATGGTCCAAAGGCTGAGTTGATTATGGTTGTGGACATCACAACAGAAGGAGAACATTACTTATGTGAGACTTAGTGTGCATATCTTGGAGTCGACTGATCAAGCCAAGGATGAAGGCAAGAAGATCTTCGAGGTACCGAATGAACGGGAGAAGGTCATGGAGGCCGAGGAACCCAAAGCCAAAGGTGAAAAAGACTTGCAATGTCAAGGTTGATCGAGTTAAGAAGAGATGTGGTGCATCGAGGATCATGACTTAAGAACGTGACTTGTAGCAAATGAGTTAACATCTATGGTTATGTGGTGTAAGTCACAAGGCTCAAGATCAAGCTCATGGCATAGAGCAAGGTCACTAGAAGGAGGAGGAGTGTCAAAGCCAGAACCTGGAAGGAACCCAAAAGAGCTAAGTTTACTTTGACCCCGAGTTTGGGTTGTTCGTGTGTTTGGATATGTTATGTGTGACCTGTGCAAGGGGTTGCAGCTCAGATATGGCAATCCAGATGTCACACCCGGTTTTAAAAAGGCAAACCGAATGCGAACCATGTACGTGCCAGGATCAGTTATTCACGTACACAGCAGTTACATAATATGGACATCATCACACAGTGCTCAAAATAGTATTAATAAGGGGAAATAATCGATTACATCATACGTCTGAGACGTCCATATAGTTCTTACAATAAATCAAAGTGCGGAAAAGAAACGTAGATAACGCGGCCTTCACAGGCAGCCGACTGGGGGTTGCCGCTAACCCACACCTAGAACTCGTCGTAATCTTGGAACTCCTGGAAGTCTCCTTCCACAGCTTCATCTTCGCCTGAGCAGTGGTTGCAATGCTGACAACCTGGGGGGGGGTTTGGTGTGTAGAGCAAGGGTGAGTACACATCAACATACTCAGCAAGTATCCTGTTTGGCTGTAGTGGACTAGCTTTATGTGGGGATAAGTCAAGCAGTTGCTTTTAGTTGGTCAGGTTATTACTTACTAGTAGAAAGCCAGGTTTTAACATTAACCCAAGTTATTAACCCAATGTATCCTTTCCAAACGGAAAGAATACCACTTACCAGCACCATAATCATAACCAGAACCATCAATCTCATAACCACCTGTACCAAAATATCTCTGATCAAGTACCACTAATCATTGGAGCTCCCTTGGCCGCTCATAACCGCGAGCACGGCTGATATATCAGTTTCATAACACTCTGCAGAGGTTGTGCACTTTACCCACAAGCCGTGATTCCCATTCTGCCCGGAGATCATGACTCTCCATTGATCACTACCAAGGTGATCCAGCAGGGCATCACTACGAAGCCTTTACAAAGATTCCCCGGGGCTGTAGCCACCCGTTAGGTTTCCTAAATGCACCGCACTCCTCCCCAAGGGGCGAACCCAAACTTGGCAGAGCGAGCCGCATACACCGAGCCCCATTGACGGCACGACGGCTAAGTGAACTACACCCCGGATCCTCTAATTATTCAGCTAAGGGCACCCCATTCCACCCTCATGGTTGCACTGTTTTCCCGGGCGGTCATCCATAGAACAGGTCCTTACGGAGAGGCACTCGAGAAACCGCTCGAGTCCCCTTGAAAACCACAAGTATAATCATAAAGAAGAGCGGGAAAACAGCGTATCATAGATAATCACATCATGTTCATTGATTAGGGTTGAGCAATAGCATCAGACTAAGTAGTAATAATCCGACCCAAATAGGTAAACAAGGACATGGATAACAAAAGCTAGTCAATCCTTAGGTATAAATGTGTAAAGCGGGAGGTGAATTAAAGAATGAATAGGACATAGATGGGTCAAAGGACACTTGCCTCCACCAAACGACTGCTGCTCAGGGGCTTCTCCTGCGAATTCCTCGGGCTCTTCGACCGGATCGTTCTCTATGCGAGCGCAAACATACATACATACATCCACATATTTAATACAAAAGAACAGTACACCATACAAGATAACAAATAAAGCGAATATGCATCAAGTATGACATTCGATAACGCATTTGTTATGGTTAGAAAGAAACGGGAAAGGTCTCGCAGGGGGGTTAAATCTTATGCACTAATGACACAATTGGTTCTTAACAAAATAATTCTGTTATACATATTTATATCTACTAATGGAAACCTAATCACTTTTAGTTGATCAACATTGCACAGGGTAAACAATTAACTACGTGAATCAATAACATAACGGAATTTTAAATTAAACTTCCTATTTTCCCATAGCATGAACAGTGATTAGCCTATTTAAAATACAGTAATTATGATCACAGAAAGTAAATAAAATAAAATAAAAAAAAATAAAAAACAGAGGGGGGGGGGGCGGTTGAACCGGCCCTAGGGCGGTTGAACCGGCCCTAGGCGGTTGAACCGGCCGGGCAGGGGGCGGCGCAGGGGCGGGGCGGCCGAGCCGCTGGGCGCGCAGGGGCGCGGGGCAGGGCGCGGGGGCGGCCGAGCGGCCGAGCCGGCCAAGCCGGGGGCGCGCGCGGGGGGGGGGTGGGGCGGGCGGCCGAACCGGCCATGGGGCCGAGCGGCGAGGGGAAGGGGAGGGAGGAGAGGGGGAGGGAGGAGAGGGAGGAGGGGGGGGCTCACCGGTGACGGGGACGGGGCGGCCGAGCGGGGCGGCCGATCGGCGACGGGGAGGGGCGGCGGCCTAGGGGCGGCGGCTAGGGCAGGGGGCGGGTAGGGGGCGGCGGCTTGGGTGGGGAGGGAGAAAATGAGGGGGGAGAGGGAGAGGGTTAGGGGATAAGGGAAAGAGGGGGGGGCGGCTGGGCCTACTAGGCCCAAGAGGGGGGCGCCAGGGGGCGGCTGGGCCGGCCGGGGTCGGCCCACGGCGCGGGAGAGAGAGAAAAAAAAGGAGAGAGAAAGAGAGAGAGAAAAGAGAAAGAAAAGAGAAAGAAGACATTTTCGAAATCCGATCTTTCTACATGAATGCATTTGCACTTTCAAAGCAATCAAAAGAAATGCAAGGTTCGGCATGGTGCATCAAACAACATAAAGTATTTAGGGTTTTTATACGTACGGGAATTCCAAACCGGATCCCGCTAGAACTTTGGAAAAGGTCAAGGTTTAGCGAGGGAAAAAGAAAAAGAAAGGTAACGCCCGAATTTTGGCGAGTAAAGAAAAGAAAAAAATAAAAATTCAACTGCAAAATTCGGGGCGTTACAAACCTATCCCCCTTAAAAGAATCTCGCCCTCGAGATTCAGGGCTGGCTAGCAAAGAGCTCCGGGTACTTGGCCATCAGATCATCTTCACGCTCCCAGGTTGCTTCTTCCTCAGAGTGGTGACTCCATCTGACTTTACACATTCTGACGGTCTTCCTTCGGGTGACTCTATCTGCAACCTCAAGGATCTGAGCTGGCTTCTCAACATAGGTCAAGTCCTCCTGGACCTCAAGACCTTCCACTGGCAACTGCTCTTCTGGCACACGCAAGCACTTCTTCAACTGAGACACATGAAAGACATCATGCACAGCAGACAAATTCTCTGGCAGGCTGAGCTGATAAGCCACTTCTCCACGCTTTGAGAGGATCTGGTACGGACCAATGTAGCGGGGTGCTAGCTTGCCTTTCACTCCGAATCTTCTGACTCCTCTGATCGGTGACACTTTCAGATAAACAAAGTCTCCGACTTCGAAACTCAGCTCTCTTCTTCTTGTGTCTGCATAGCTTCGCTGCCTTGATTGCGCTATCTTCAGATTCTCTCGGACCATCTTGATGTTCTCTTCGGCTTCAAGCAAAATGTCTGGCCCAAACACTTGCTTCTCTCCAGGCTGATCCCATTGCAACGGAGTTCTACAACTCCTTCCATACAGCGCTTGAAACGGTGACATCTTCAAACTGGCCTGGTAACTGTTGTTATAGGAAAACTCCGCATAAGGCAATCGCTTGTCCCATCCGGACTGATCTTGCAACGCACAGGCTCTCAACATATCTTCAAGGATTTGATTGGTTCTTTCAGTCTGACCATCTGTCTGCGGGTGATAAGCTGAACTGAAATTCAGATGCGTGCCCAAGGCTTCATGCAACTGCTGCCAGAAATGAGAGGTGAACTGCGTTCCTCTGTCTGACACTATCTTCTTTGGCACACCATGAAGACAAACGATCCGAGACATATACAATTCTGCCAATACTGCACTGTTGTAGTTGGTCTTGACAGGTATGAAGTGGGCTGACTTGGTCAAGCGGTCCACTACTACCCAAATGGAATCGTAGCCGGCTCGAGTGCGAGGCAATCCGACTATGAAATCCATACCAATTTCATCCCATTTCCACTGAGGGATCTGCAACGGTTGCAACAATCCAGCAGGTCTCTGGTGTTCTGCCTTAATTCTTCGACAACTATCGCACATAGCCACATGCTCTGCGATTTCTCTTTTCATTCCGTACCACCAGAATTTCTTCTTCAGATCCTGATACATCTTCTCACTGCCAGGGTGAATCGAATAAGCTGTCTCATGAGCTTCCTTAAGAATCAACTCCCGAATAGACTGGACATTGGGAACACACAAGCGGTCTTTGAACCATATCACACCTTCTGCATCTTCTCGAAAATCTTTGCCTCTGCCATCTAGAATCAATCGCCGAATCTCACTGATCTTCTCATCATTCTTCTGCGCTTCTTTGATTTCGCGCTCCAAGGTAGGTTCCAACTCAATTGTAACTCCTCGCGAATTGTTCAGAAATCCGAGACTCAACCTGTCAAACTCCTTGGCCAACTCATAAGGCATCGGGCGAGCAACCATCAGATTGACTTGACTCTTTCTGCTCAAAGCATCTGCCACTATGTTTGCTTTGCCGGGATGGTAATGAATCTCCAACTCATAGTCTTTGATCAATTCTAACCATCTTCGTTGCCTCATGTTCAATTCTGACTGAGTGAATATGTACTTCAGACTCTTGTGGTCTGTGTAAACATCGCATTTCTGTCCATACAAATAGTGCCTCCATGTCTTCAGTGCGTGAACCACTGCTGCCAACTCTAGATCATGGATTGGGTAGTTCTTCTCATGAACCTTCAGCTGTCGGGACGAGTAAGCCACAACTCTTCCCTCTTGCATCAACACACATCCCAAACCTGTGTAACAAGCATCACAATACACCGAGAAGGGCTTGTGCACATCAGGCAAGACTAGGACAGGCGCTGTAGTCAACTTCTCTTTCAGCGCTTCAAAGGCCTCTTGGCATTTCTGGGTCCACTTGAACTCAACCTTGTTGCCTAGCAACGCTGTCATTGGCTTCGCAATCTTCGAAAACCCTTCAATGAATCGCCGATAATATCCGGCCATTCCAATGAAGCTCTTGATTCCTCTAGCATCTGTTGGCGCTTTCCAGTTTAGAATGTCTGCCACTTTCTTCGGATCCACAGCCAATCCTTCTTTGTTGATTATGTGACCCAAGAACAGGACTTCACTGATCCAGAACTCACACTTGCTCAACTTTGCATACAACTGGTGCTCTCGCAATCTCTGCAATACCATCCTCAAATGATCTGCATGCTCTTTTTCACTTTGAGAATAAACCAGAATGTCATCAATGAATACCACCACGAACTTGTCAAGATAATCCATGAATACACTGTTCATCAAGTTCATGAAGAATGCTGGCGCATTGGTCAAACCAAAAGACATCACTGTGAACTCATATAAACCATACTTGGTAATGAATGCCGTCTTCGGAATGTCCGAAGGTCGGATCCTGAGCTGATGATAACCTGACCTCAGATCGATCTTGGAGAACACACTGGCTCCTCTCAACTGGTCGAACAGATCTTCTATTCTGGGCAAAGGATACTTGTTCTTGATCGTGACCTCATTCAAAGCTCGACAATCAATACACATCCTCTTGGTGCCATCTTTCTTCTCCACAAACAAGACAGGGGCGGCCCAAGGCGAGGTGCTTGGCCGGATGTAACCTTTCTCTGACAGCTCATCAATCTGCTTCTTAAGTTCATCCAACTCTGGTCCAGATATTCTGTAAGCTCTCTTGAAGATAGGGGCGGTTCCAGGAAGAAGCTCTATAGCAAACTCAACTTTCCGCTCTGGTGGCATACCCGGTAAATCCTTTGGAAACACATCTGGGAATTCAGACACAACCTTGATACTCTCAATTGGGTCTGCTTCACTGCTATCAACAGCCATCTGATAACAACTTCCTTTCTTTGGCTCAGGCGGGACTAACTCGGTCACCACTTCCTCTCCTAGTGGGGACACCAACTTGATTGTCCTTTTATCACAACTGATAACTGCCTGATACTTATCTAGCCAATTCATCCCTAGGATGACATCTATTCCCTGAGTACCCATTACTATAAGGTTGGCGGGAAATGCTATCCCCCTTATTTTCACACTTATATTCAAACAAATGCTATCGGCTCGAATTCTACCACCGGCTGAGTCAATTTGAATGGGGGTTAACATGGTAGTAGTTGGAAGATTATGCGCTTCTACCCATGATGCAGTAATGAAAGAATGTGTTGCTCCAGTATCAAATAACACTTCTGCAATATGGGAATCGACTGGGAACATACCTACTGTCATGCCGGGGGTCTCCTGAACTGCTTCAGCTTCCAAGTGATTCAATCTTCCATGATTATAGCGCTGCTGAGAGCGATTGCCTGCTCCAGGCTGAGACACATTCTGCTTTGCTGGGGCATTGGGGCCTGACTGCTGCTGGGCTGCCTTCTTCGGACATTGCATCACCCAGTGGCCTTGCTCTCCACAGTGGAAACATGCCCTGTTTCCAACTTGAGCTGGTGCTGCCTGACTGTTCTGCTGATTCGCTGGGGCAGGAAGACGAGGTGCTTGCTGATTCTGCTTCTGAAACTGACCTCCTGACTGATTGCTCTGACGGTTCTGGTACTGATTCTGAGGATACTGCCTTTGGAACTGCTGATACTGCTGACGCTGCTGATGCTGCTGAGGTGGACGCTGGTTCTGCCTGAACTGCTGAGGTTGATTGCCTGAGAAACGGGGACGGCTGCTGCTTCCAGGCTGGGGTCCACTGATCTTGCGCTTACGATCTTCCATCTCCTTGCGCTTTCTCTCTGTCATGATTGCTCTGTCAATCAGGTGCTGGAATGTCGGGAAGGTGTGGTTCATCAGCTGATACTGCAGAGGGTCAACCAAGCCTCTCAGGAAACGGTACTGTCGCTTGGCGTCGGTGTTGACATCTTCGGGAGCGTAGCGAGACAATTGCAGAAACTTGTCCCGATACTCACTGACAGACGATGACCCTTGCTTAAGGGCCAGGAACTCCTCCTTCTTCACTGTCATCAGACCTGCAGGCACATGGTACTGACGAAAGCTACCCCTGAATTCTTCCCAGGTGATGGTGTCGGGGTTGGCATGGGTGGCGAGGTAAGACTCCCACCATGACTGGGCTGCTCCTCTCAACAGACGGGGACCATACAGAACTTTCTCCCTGTCATCGCACTGAGCGGTATGCAACTCCCGCTCCACAGTGCGCAGCCAATCTTCAGCATCCATGGGGTCAGAAGAGTGAGCGAACGTTGGTGGATGACCTCTCATGAATTCAGCACGCTTATCTCTAGGCATCTGAGGCATCTGAGGCTGGGGTGGTGCTTGCTGCTGTTGCTGCTGCTGCTGCTGCTGAATGGCGGCCAAAGTCTGACCGATGGCTTGAACTGCCTGAGTCTGCATCAGAAACATCTGCTCAATCGACATCGGGGGCGGGGGCGGCAGCTGCTGCTGCTGGGGCGCCTCATCTTGCTGACCGGCTTGCTCCTGCTGAGCACGCCTTCCTCCTCTGCGCCTGTTCTCTGACATCTGCAGAACGCAACCACACATCAGAACTGATCTGGCAAAGCTTGCAGCATGAGAAAAGAGTATAGAATTCTCCAACAGCACTGAACAGATGAGCATCTTCACTGATCTCCAACACAGACCACACAGCTTCTCAGATAAAGAGGAAAGGAGAATAATGGGTTTCCCAACTATATAACTAACTTTATTGACATAGTACGTAAACCAAAATGCAGGGGATACCCACACTCTGGTGACAATCATTACAAAGATCCAAACCAAACATAGTTCATCATGACAAACATAGATGCACAGGATATAGCAAACTACCCTGTCTAACTAAAACTAACTAAGATCGAGACTAACGCTAAGACTGAAGCTTCCATGTATATATTTATTTCGTATTAATTACAAGATCCAACTCTAACGATCTATGGTTCTAGGTTGATCTTGGTCTTGCAGGCGGGATTGCCATAAGACTGGTGTCCACGCTGAGGTGAGCGGTACGGGTGCTGAGTCCCAACGGGAGCGGGGGAACCACCATCCAGAAAACGACGTTCCGCGCGCTCAGCCCGCAGCAGGGCGATCTCAGCACGAGCCCTACTCAGCTCGTCTAATGCATGGTCCAGCTCCGTGTTTAGCACGGCGGCTAGGTTGACTGTGCTGCTCAACCTAGGATTGCCCTCACCGACAGGTGAGACAATCACGCCTCCTGTGCTGCCAGATGAACGGCGGGGGTAATACTTCAGGTCAAGACCGTCAGCTGCCCCACCGAAAACCGAGCAGTAGTGCGAAAGCGCACGCCGTGCAGCATCTTGCATGGCTGCCTCAGCTGAGTCCCGCTCAGAGATAGAATAGTGCTCTGAACAGGCCTCTGCACCCTGGAGACTGTCCTCCGGGCAGCGCACCAAGCAAGTCGCCTCCCAGCGGTCCGGGTAGACCCCGCGACTATGCTGGTAGACCACACAGCGATACTCGACGGACCAAGTATGCCGGTCAAATGCCCGACGTAGCAGGGTGTCGAGCGCATCATGGAAGTGACACCCGCGAGCAGCGTCGCGAGTGATGGGTCGAGCAACCCATCCTTCCGGCTCAGGATTAGCGGAGAAGTCGGTGTCGTGGCTCGAGCTGTCGTCGCCTCCTCCGTCGTCTGGGTCTCCTCCAGCAGCTACTCCAGAAGCTGGGGCGCCCAGTGGTGGTGCAGGGGGCGGCTCCAGAGAAAGCACAGGGGAGCAGCTCCTCACAGACTCTATCTCCTGGTGGAGCGAGAGGGAAGAGCTCCGCTGCTCCTCACGCAGGCGGTGGTGTAGTCTCTCCAAGTGGCTGGACTGTCCGGCCACAGGACGGCGAAGCGGACGCTCAGCAAGGCGGGAAGGTAAGAAGGGGATGACTGACTTTCGTGCAGTGTGTCTAAGTCGAGCCATCTACAAAAGACATCGCAAGCAAAAGGGTGAGAACAGAATTAATATGACCAGCAAGTAATAAGTAAATGAAGGATCAGAATGAAACATAATTTTCAGCAAGGTATTATATATAGTAGAACATAGGTTTGGTCAGTAGGACCAACTTTTGAAGAGATATCAAAGTCAAGGAAGAGACAGAGGTCTATAGTCCTTAGAACGACCATTCTACTCTAGGTTAGCGGTCCTACAGTCAGCACGGCTCTGATACCACTTATGTCACACCCGGTTTTAAAAAGGCAAACCGAATGCGAACCATGTACGTGCCAGGATCAGTTATTCACGTACACAGCAGTTACATAATATGGACATCATCACACAGTGCTCAAAATAGTATTAATAAGGGGAAATAATCGATTACATCATACGTCTGAGACGTCCATATAGTTCTTACAATAAATCAAAGTGCGGAAAAGAAACGTAGATAACGCGGCCTTCACAGGCAGCCGACTGGGGGTTGCCGCTAACCCACACCTAGAACTCGTCGTAATCTTGGAACTCCTGGAAGTCTCCTTCCACAGCTTCATCTTCGCCTGAGCAGTGGTTGCAATGCTGACAACCTGGGGGGGGGGTTTGGTGTGTAGAGCAAGGGTGAGTACACATCAACATACTCAGCAAGTATCCTGTTTGGCTGTAGTGGACTAGCTTTATGTGGGGATAAGTCAAGCAGTTGCTTTTAGTTGGTCAGGTTATTACTTACTAGTAGAAAGCCAGGTTTTAACATTAACCCAAGTTATTAACCCAATGTATCCTTTCCAAACGGAAAGAATACCACTTACCAGCACCATAATCATAACCAGAACCATCAATCTCATAACCACCTGTACCAAAATATCTCTGATCAAGTACCACTAATCATTGGAGCTCCCTTGGCCGCTCATAACCGCGAGCACGGCTGATATATCAGTTTCATAACACTCTGCAGAGGTTGTGCACTTTACCCACAAGCCGTGATTCCCATTCTGCCCGGAGATCATGACTCTCCATTGATCACTACCAAGGTGATCCAGCAGGGCATCACTACGAAGCCTTTACAAAGATTCCCCGGGGCTGTAGCCACCCGTTAGGTTTCCTAAATGCACCGCACTCCTCCCCAAGGGGCGAACCCAAACTTGGCAGAGCGAGCCGCATACACCGAGCCCCATTGACGGCACGACGGCTAAGTGAACTACACCCCGGATCCTCTAATTATTCAGCTAAGGGCACCCCATTCCACCCTCATGGTTGCACTGTTTTCCCGGGCGGTCATCCATAGAACAGGTCCTTACGGAGAGGCACTCGAGAAACCGCTCGAGTCCCCTTGAAAACCACAAGTATAATCATAAAGAAGAGCGGGAAAACAGCGTATCATAGATAATCACATCATGTTCATTGATTAGGGTTGAGCAATAGCATCAGACTAAGTAGTAATAATCCGACCCAAATAGGTAAACAAGGACATGGATAACAAAAGCTAGTCAATCCTTAGGTATAAATGTGTAAAGCGGGAGGTGAATTAAAGAATGAATAGGACATAGATGGGTCAAAGGACACTTGCCTCCACCAAACGACTGCTGCTCAGGGGCTTCTCCTGCGAATTCCTCGGGCTCTTCGACCGGATCGTTCTCTATGCGAGCGCAAACATACATACATACATCCACATATTTAATACAAAAGAACAGTACACCATACAAGATAACAAATAAAGCGAATATGCATCAAGTATGACATTCGATAACGCATTTGTTATGGTTAGAAAGAAACGGGAAAGGTCTCGCAGGGGGGTTAAATCTTATGCACTAATGACACAATTGGTTCTTAACAAAATAATTCTGTTATACATATTTATATCTACTAATGGAAACCTAATCACTTTTAGTTGATCAACATTGCACAGGGTAAACAATTAACTACGTGAATCAATAACATAACGGAATTTTAAATTAAACTTCCTATTTTCCCATAGCATGAACAGTGATTAGCCTATTTAAAATACAGTAATTATGATCACAGAAAGTAAATAAAATAAAATAAAAAAAATAAAAAACAGAGGGGGGGGGGCGGTTGAACCGGCCCTAGGGCGGTTGAACCGGCCCTAGGCGGTTGAACCGGCCGGGCAGGGGGCGGCGCAGGGGCGGGGCGGCCGAGCCGCTGGGCGCGCAGGGGCGCGGGGCAGGGCGCGGGGGCGGCCGAGCGGCCGAGCCGGCCAAGCCGGGGGCGCGCGCGGGGGGGGGGTGGGGCGGGCGGCCGAACCGGCCATGGGGCCGAGCGGCGAGGGGAAGGGGAGGGAGGAGAGGGGGAGGGAGGAGAGGGAGGAGGGGGGGGCTCACCGGTGACGGGGACGGGGCGGCCGAGCGGGGCGGCCGATCGGCGACGGGGAGGGGCGGCGGCCTAGGGGCGGCGGCTAGGGCAGGGGGCGGGTAGGGGGCGGCGGCTTGGGTGGGGAGGGAGAAAATGAGGGGGGAGAGGGAGAGGGTTAGGGGATAAGGGAAAGAGGGGGGGGGCGGCTGGGCCTACTAGGCCCAAGAGGGGGGCGCCAGGGGGCGGCTGGGCCGGCCGGGGTCGGCCCACGGCGCGGGAGAGAGAGAAAAAAAAGGAGAGAGAAAGAGAGAGAGAAAAGAGAAAGAAAAGAGAAAGAAGACATTTTCGAAATCCGATCTTTCTACATGAATGCATTTGCACTTTCAAAGCAATCAAAAGAAATGCAAGGTTCGGCATGGTGCATCAAACAACATAAAGTATTTAGGGTTTTTATACGTACGGGAATTCCAAACCGGATCCCGCTAGAACTTTGGAAAAGGTCAAGGTTTAGCGAGGGAAAAAGAAAAAGAAAGGTAACGCCCGAATTTTGGCGAGTAAAGAAAAGAAAAAAATAAAAATTCAACTGCAAAATTCGGGGCGTTACACCAGATCAAGTCAAAAAGACTTGGAGTTTTGGAGTCCAACATCGACCTCAAACAAGCCAAAAGGATCAAAACAGTGAAGAATGTTAAATATGCAAGTTTGGTTGTTCACATATGTTGCATGCACCTTCTACTACGCATATGGCACTTTTGTTTTTGCTCTCTAACCATGTTTGTAGAGAAAGTGCCATCGGGAGCTCTGTTTGAGGTGAAACAGAAAAAGCTGGGAGAAAGGTAATATTCTGGGACTTAGTCAATTGAATTATACTCTAAATGTGTTTGTCTAAGTCATAGGAGGATCCTCCCAAGAGTTGAAATCAAGTGGAGAAGAGTTGGAGAGGTTTGGCTCTGTCTGGGCCTCTCCGAGCACTCACCCGAGACGCCCTCGGGCGAGTCGTATTTGTGTATCCCATCCGAGGATGGTCTCGAGCGGGCCGTGTCTGCGGGAGGCCTCAGGCGAGGTGTAAATGTGTCTCCTGTCCGTGGATGGCCTCGGCCCTCGGGTGAACCGTGACTACGTCTCCCGTCCAAGGATGGCTTTGTGCGAGCCGGGACTGTGTCTCCTGCCAAGGTTGGTCTCGGGCGAATCGAAAGTGCGTCTCCCCCCGAGGTTGGTCTCGGGCGAATCAAAATTGCGCCTCCCGCTGAGGTTGGCCTTGGGCAAATCGAAATTGTGTCTCCCGCCGAGGTTGGTCTAGGGCGGGCCGTGACTGACTCGAGCGAGTCGGGACCTCTTTTTATATATTTCCGTGGTCTAGTTACTCTTTTTTATATATTTTTATATATTTTCGTGTCGCTCGCTACACGCGCGGGATGGAACGACATACGAAGAAATTGTCACTTTGTTCGTATATTGCTACAATTTCTATATATCATATAATTTGATCGATGAGTTGCAGTGGTAGAAACTAAACATTTTTATAATATAAGTGCGTAGGATTCGAGTCCTCCATGTCCTATTTTTTAAAAATATTTTACGATCGAAGGAGGCGATGTATGAAGAAATTTACGCTTGGTAGAGCCGTTTTTTTGGTTACAGAAACTAGATCAACTTCACATGAAAACGAAGGATTCAGGAAATTCTTCCGACATGGCCTAAGGATTTAGAAGGTACGTTCTGTCCGTGTCCGGCACAATCACGATGGGTGGGCACAGGCGCACAGCCACAGCGCACGTCGTCCTTGCACGCGCGTCAAAGGACCCCGGCCGCGCGTGTGGCCTCCAACTCGAAACGTGTGGTTTGGCCACCGGTGCCGGTGCCGGTGCCGTCTCGGCCGTTGCTGCCTGCTCGATCGGTAAGATTGCCAGAGCAGTACCGGTCGACTCGGCGAGGATCCCGGTCCGGCCAGAAGAATGCAGATGCAGCCGGAGATATTATTAGATACAGTAGAAAAGACAGTGCACGGCACGCCTCTCGCCGGACCCGTGCGCGAGCGTCTCACCGACCCTTTGGGCGGCTCATGGGGCGCCCTGCCCTGCATTGCCTTGCCGGTGTAACTAGACCATGCAGGACTGGCTAAAAAAACTATCGCAGGTTCGTGTATGTGGCCTCGGTATGATTGGTCATTGGTCGGGTACGCTTTAACTAATCCACAACCACCCTTTCTTTACATACATGTTTGCTGCATACGTGCGTGAGTTGAGCTTGCTTTAACTAATCCGTCTCTTCTTGGCTATGAGATGTTTGGGTGGGATGGAAGGACGGACGCCTCCTCTGCTTCAGCAATCAGCAATCAGCAGCAGCTGAAACCGGACCAGCACCGCAGGCCACGCTGGTAAAGAGAGAGACAGAAAAAACATGACATATCCCAGGCTGCGACCCAGACCGTTCCAGGTACGTGGATCGCCGGCTGCATATCTGCCTGCCCTCTTCAACTCCCCAAGAGCCAATAACCAGCGCGGCGCGGCCCCTCTCGCCCCCATAATAAACAACCGCAACGCTCGCCACCCATGGCTACCATACCACCACCACAGCACAGGGACAGCAGCAGTGCCACCGCCACCACCAACACCAACCATGGCCTCCACAGCGTCCCTGCAGCGCTTCCTGCCCGCCTCCCCGCACGCGTCGTCCCGGCGCCGCGCCGGCCGCGCCCGAGCGGCCGTCTCCATCCCGTCGTCGTCCCCGCCGGCGACACGGGATAATGAGGTCCCCGCGGAGCGGCTGGAGCCGAGGGTCGAGGCGCGGGAGGGAGGGTACTGGTCCCTCAAGGAGAGGTACCGGACCGGGCTGAACCCGCACGAGAAGGTGAAGCTGGAGAAGGAGCCCATGGCGCTGTTCATGGACGGCGGCGTCAGGGACCTCGCCAAGATCCCCATGGAGGTGATCGACGCCGCCAAGCTCACCAAGGACGACGTCGACGTCCGCCTCAAGTGGCTCGGCCTCTTCCACCGCCGCAAGCACCAGTGTACGTCCACTGCCTGCCTCTGCGCCGCCCCCCCCACCCACCCCCCCCCCCCCCCCCCCCCCCCCCCCCCGTGAAATGCAGATTTACTTGCTGCTCGTAAAATGCAGTCATTTGCGACTGGATTTCAGATGACTCTGTTCTTGATGCACTATTACATGACTGCTCTGTAGTCTGTAGTGTGCAGCTTACATAACTGAGAAAAAAGAAGTCTCACCTT
Organism: Zea mays; assembly: GCF_902167145.1. NCBI lineage: Eukaryota > Viridiplantae > Streptophyta > Magnoliopsida > Poales > Poaceae > Zea > Zea mays. The sequence continues at coordinate 218,275,874 of NC_050100.1, read as the reverse complement.
GGACTTTTAGTAGGCAATAGAAAATTTCATCAAGGTGTTGGTACTAAATAGCAGAAAGCATCCCAGTCGCCGTCAGTACTAAATAAAATACACCTCAAGAGTCAAATGCCAAGCATACCAGTTATAGTAGTAGCTTTCCGTAGATAACGAATATACCCGCGTCACAAATAACGATCTTTACTTTCTGTTATCCCGAACCAGCGGTTTCAGATTCGTTTTCTTTCTTGGACCATCCGTTCTTTTGGACAAAGACCTCCTCTCGGACTGGGTTCAGTTCACTCTGAGCCCGAGTCCGTGAGACGAAATGGTGATTTGCTGCTAACTAACGGCTCCTCCATGGACCATGGCTATGCTGCGCTGCAGACGGGCGCTTCATGATGCGGCTGAAGCTGCCCAACGGCGTGACGACGAGCGAGCAGACGCGGTACCTGGCGAGCGTGATCGAGGCGTACGGCGCCGACGGGTGCGCGGACGTGACGACCCGGCAGAACTGGCAGATCCGCGGGGTGACGCTCCCGGACGTCCCGGCCATCCTGGACGGCCTCCGCGCCGTCGGCCTCACCAGCCTGCAGAGCGGCATGGACAACGTGCGCAACCCCGTCGGCAACCCGCTCGCCGGCGTCGACCCCCACGAGATCGTCGACACGCGCCCCTACACCAACCTGCTCTCCTCCTACATCACAAGCAACTCCCAGGGGAACCCCGCCATCACCAACCTGTCAGTAGCGTAGTGCCTCTCTCTGTTTCCCTTTGTTCCTTGGCACCACAGTGTCAGAAATCTGACAGTGACACGCCCTGGTGCTAACAGGCCGAGGAAATGGAACGTGTGCGTGATCGGCTCGCACGACCTGTACGAGCACCCGCACATCAACGACCTCGCCTACATGCCGGCCGTCAAGGACGGCAAGTTCGGCTTCAACCTTCTGGTGGGCGGGTTCATCAGCCCCAAGCGGTGGGCCGAGGCCCTGCCGCTCGACGCCTGGGTCGCCGGAGACGACGTCGTCCCCGCGTGCAAGGCCATCCTCGAGGCGTACAGGGACCTCGGGTTCAGGGGCAACCGGCAGAAGACGCGCATGATGTGGCTCATCGACGAACTCGTGGGTCTCCTCTCGTCTCATTCGTTCAATTCAACCAACGCTTGCCGCCGCCTGCCCGTGCCCCAGGCGTAGGGAAAACAATGACACGACGCGTGCACGTGCAGGGGATGGAGGTGTTCCGGTCGGAGGTGGAGAAGCGGATGCCCAACGGGGTGCTGGAGCGCGCCGCGGCGGAGGACCTCGTCGACAAGAAGTGGGAGCGGCGGGACTACCTCGGCGTGCACCCGCAGAAGCAGGAAGGCCTGTCGTACGTGGGCCTGCACGTGCCCGTGGGCCGGCTGCAGGCCGCGGACATGTTCGAGCTGGCGCGCCTCGCCGACGAGTACGGCACGGGCGAGCTCCGGCTCACGGTGGAGCAGAACGTCGTGCTCCCCAACGTGAGCAACCGGAGGCTGGACGCGCTGCTCGCGGAGCCGCTGCTGCAGCGGCAGCGCCTCTCGCCGCAGCCGTCGCTGCTGCTCCGGGGCCTGGTGGCGTGCACGGGCAACCAGTTCTGCGGGCAGGCCATCATCGAGACCAAGGCGCGGGCGCTGCAGGTGGCGCGGGAGGTGGAGAAGCGCGTGGCCGTGCCGCGGCCGGTGCGCATGCACTGGACCGGATGCCCCAACAGCTGCGCCCAGGTGCAGGTGGCGGACATCGGCTTCATGGGCTGCCTCACCAAGGACCGCGACGGCAAGGTCGTCGAGGCCGCGGACATCTTCGTGGGCGGCCGCGTCGGCAGCGACTCGCACCTGGCGGACGTCTACAGGAAGTCCGTGCCGTGCAAGGACCTGGTGCCCATCGTGGCCGACCTTCTGGTGGAGCGGTTCGGGGCCGTGCCCAGGGAGAGGGAAGAGGAGGATGAGGAGTAGGAGCAGTGGAGCACAGACTTCCCGGTGACCATCCACGGTTTGTTGTAAAGTAGACGCGCTGCCTTCTTCCATGGCACGATTTGTTTTGGTATTGTCGTAGCAACAAAATGTCCCCTTATTCACGTCACAGAGAATAAGTAACACGCTTCACTGTCAATCATCCCTGCTTACTACCAATTGGTGATAGGTAATGCCACTCTGGCTATTGTCCAACTCCAATCTCCATTCTTCTCACGGTAAAAAGTGTAATCTACAGCGCAACAGTGCTTTGCACGATGATATGCATGACTAGTCACAACCTTAGAACATGATGTGACTACCATTTTCAACATGTACAATGTAATGAAAAGTCACCACAGTTTTAAGGGTCTGTTTGGTTGGGCTGTGGCTGTGAAAAAAGTTGCTGTGGGCTGTGAGCTGTGGAAAAAGCTGCTGTAGGCTGTGAGCCGTTAAAAAGCTAAAAACCGTTTGGTGGAAACTACTAAAAATCGTTAAAAGTTTTTCGATATATGTTTTCACAGTTCCATCCGAAAAGCCACTAAAAGCAGGTTCAGGGGTGCTTTCAGATTTACACTGTGAGAAAGTCGGCTTTTAGAAAAAGCTGCTTCCTGAATCCAACCCTTTGGTTGGCTTTTGGCTTTTAGGGGGCAAAAGCCAAAAGCTAAAAGTCAAACCAAACGCACCCTAAGTACTGCTGTACTGTACATCTATGGTAATCCACTGTGTGCAGTGTACTCATAGGACTAGAGATGAAAAATGGCCAGGTTAAATTCCGTTCGGTCCATCCTAACTTTTATATTTAATCTGTTAAAATTTGTATTGAGGGTATCCTGACTGTTATCTAACGACAGAAATGCAAGCTGAGACTGGTTCTATGTCTCAATGTTCCTATTTTGTGTTTCCATATTTCGATAGACATGTTTCCATTTGAATTGAACTTTTTTTTTGTTTTCAGTGACTCCCATTTTCGGCCTTTTGCTATTTTTCGTAATAAAATATAAAAGCAAAAAAGAGACTAGGAAATGTCACCCATTAAATTAAACATACTTATATTTATTTTTATCATAGGAAATGTCACCCGATGGCGAATCTAGGATTTAAAGTGAGTGGTACAATCTTATAAAAATCATAATAAATAAATGATTTTGTATTTTAAGTCATATAATATTTGCGAATCAAAATAAAAAAAAATCAAAACCATCTATAAACTATAGCAGATCAAAATTAGAGAGAGGGCCGGCCCACCCTCTAGATACGTCACTGATGCCACCCCCACACAACCGTAAAGCATTAATCGTCTTTGAGCCAAGGGGTGGGCGTTCGGGTTACCCGAAATTTTCGGGTCGGGTAATTCGGGTTTTTAAAATTTCGGGTTTTGAGAATCAATACCCGAAATTACAACGAGTTTTTCAATACCCAAAAATTCGGGTACCCGGAATTTCGGGTTCGGGTTCGGGTATTCCCGAACTACCCAAACTATTGTGTTGGCTTCATAAAAACACATACACCATATTAAATTAGTATAAAAATATAGTTTGAATAATGATATACATGGACATATAAAACACAAGCAATCTACAATTACAAGTTATGCACACTTACATATAATTATAAATGTACAAATTAATAATTAAGCATGACATGAGTACATGACACATGAAAGTTCGGGTAATTAGGGTATTTCGGGTACCCGATTGTGATACCCGAATTACCCGAAATAATTTCGGGTTTTGCAAGTTGCTACCCGAAATTCCCGAACAAAATTCGGGTTTCGGGTATTTCGGGTTCGGGTTCGGGTATTCCGGGTTCGGGTTTCGGGTTACGGGTTTTTTGCCCAGCCCTAGCCAATATGGCTATTCATGGTGTCAAAATAAGCATATAAAATGACTTGTACATGTCCTAAATTTAGCTACATGTTATTCAGGAGTTTGTAACTGCTCTTGTGTTAGCTGAAAAGGAATGGATGGCCATCTAACTAAAGATAGATTTCAAACTACAGGTAGCATTGACTCTTGGCTTAAACATCGAAGGGGACGTAGCTCATATGGTAGAGCGCTCGCTTCGCATGCGAGAGGCACGGGGTTCGATTCCCCGCGTCTCCAATTTTTTTTATGTTTTGCCTTTGCTCACAAGGTCATCATTCTAGTTCCTTTATTTTTTTTTTCCTTTATACAGGAGGCAAGCTCAGCATGGCTACCCAACATGAATTTAGGATCACTTCATTTCTCTCTCTCTAAATATGTGATGATAAAAGGACCTGATACATACTTGTTGCTTTTGCTCAACAAGGTCCATTTTCCTTTCTCTCGAATGTGTGATGATAAAAGGACCTGACACAAGCTTGTTTTATATACATAGTAGGTCATCAAAACTACTCTCTGCTTCGAAGTTCGAAGAAGAACTCTTCGTTCTAGTTCTACAGAGCTGATCCAGCAGCTGACAACCTATCAGCCAATCGTGGCAACGGGCTTGGTAACGGAGTCTGCTTATACAGAAGCATGAGCGACGACGAGGAAAAAAGGGTGCCTTGGCGGATCCCAAAAGGATGCGGAGAGCTGCAACCGCAAGGCAAAGCTTGGAGTACGCACAGCTTTAAATCCGGGGATGAAATTGTGCCGTGCGGCCCCTAGCTACCTTATCCTCGTTAAATTCTGGGTGAATGAAACATGGTGTGGGCCGGCCTACGGCGTCCTACCTTATCCTCGTCAAGAAGTCGACATGGATCACTAATGGTTCTCGAACGAATGCGGCTCGGATAAACTTCCAGCGTCGCTTTTGATCCGGGAATGGTGTAGTGTAGGGTCGAGGAGTAGAGCTGTCAAGTGGTTCAGGCTCTTTCGCTGGGAGTTTTGATGGACTCGAAGCTCATTCATAGCTCCTAGAGTTATCCGCTTCGAGAGACGAACCCTAAATACATATCATGAAATGAACTTGTAAATCGAATTCGAATCAGTACACAGCAGCCTGCACTGCACGTATGCGTGGTCAAATACCACGGCACGCAGTGTCCATGGTTTCTTTCTTCTTCTGCGCGCACGAAGCAGCGTCGTTGCATCGGCTGATCGGCATCCATGTCTATGATGTTGACCATCCCTTCTAGGGGTGCAAATATCTGAACGCTAGATTTTTCTTCAGTGACATCACACACTCGTAAACTGTAAATGTCCTTATCTGAAGCAGATTTTCTGTCGCCACTCGCCGCCGATTCTCGATCTGTATGCACTGCACTACGTAACCCGGCATCGTCCTCTCGATCGCAGCTCACGCCAACGAGGAAACGTCATGCCGTTCGCGCTTGCGCTGGTTCATTTCATTCTCTCTTTCTCCAACGGATCGGTTATGAGTAGAGCTGTCAAGTGGTTCAGGCTCTTTCGCTGGGAGTTTTGATGGACTCGAAGCTCATTCATAGCTCCTAGAGTTATCCGCTTCGAGAGACGAACCCTAAATACATATCATGAAATGAACTTGTAAATCGAATTCGAATCAGTACACAGCAGCCTGCACTGCACGTATGCGTGGTCAAATACCACGGCACGCAGTGTCCATGGTTTCTTTCTTCTTCTGCGCGCACGAAGCAGCGTCGTTGCATCGGCTGATCGGCATCCATGTCTATGATGTTGACCATCCCTTCTAGGGGTGCAAATATCTGAACGCTAGATTTTTCTTCAGTGACATCACACACTCGTAAACTGTAAATGTCCTTATCTGAAGCAGATTTTCTGTCGCCACTCGCCGCCGATTCTCGATCTGTATGCACTGCACTACGTAACCCGGCATCGTCCTCTCGATCGCAGCTCACGCCAACGAGGAAACGTCATGCCGTTCGCGCTTGCGCTGGTTCATTTCATTCTCTCTTTCTCCAACGGATCGGTTATGAGTAGAGCTGTCAAGTGGTTCAGGCTCTTTCGCTGGGAGTTTTGATGGACTCGAAGCTCATTCATAGCTCCTAGAGTTATCCGCTTCGAGAGACGAACCCTAAATACATATCATGAAATGAACTTGTAAATCGAATTCGAATCAGTACACAGCAGCCTGCACTGCACGTATGCGTGGTCAAATACCACGGCACGCAGTGTCCATGGTTTCTTTCTTCTTCTGCGCGCACGAAGCAGCGTCGTTGCATCGGCTGATCGGCATCCATGTCTATGATGTTGACCATCCCTTCTAGGGGTGCAAATATCTGAACGCTAGATTTTTCTTCAGTGACATCACACACTCGTAAACTGTAAATGTCCTTATCTGAAGCAGATTTTCTGTCGCCACTCGCCGCCGATTCTCGATCTGTATGCACTGCACTACGTAACCCGGCATCGTCCTCTCGATCGCAGCTCACGCCAACGAGGAAACGTCATGCCGTTCGCGCTTGCGCTGGTTCATTTCATTCTCTCTTTCTCCAACGGATCGGTTATGAGTAGAGCTGTCAAGTGGTTCAGGCTCTTTCGCTGGGAGTTTTGATGGACTCGAAGCTCATTCATAGCTCCTAGAGTTATCCGCTTCGAGAGACGAACCCTAAATACATATCATGAAATGAACTTGTAAATCGAATTCGAATCAGTACACAGCAGCCTGCACTGCACGTATGCGTGGTCAAATACCACGGCACGCAGTGTCCATGGTTTCTTTCTTCTTCTGCGCGCACTAAGCAGCGTCGTTGCATCGGCTGATCGGCATCCATGTCTATGATGTTGACCATCCCTTCTAGGGGTGCAAATATCTGAACGCTAGATTTTTCTTCAGTGACATCACACACTCGTAAACTGTAAATGTCCTTATCTGAAGCAGATTTTCTGTCGCCACTCGCCGCCGATTCTCGATCTGTATGCACTGCACTACGTAACCCGGCATCGTCCTCTCGATCGCAGCTCACGCCAACGAGGAAACGTCATGCCGTTCGCGCTTGCGCTGGTTCATTTCATTCTCTCTTTCTCCAACGGATCGGTTATGAGTAGAGCTGTCAAGTGGTTCAGGCTCTTTCGCTGGGAGTTTTGATGGACTCGAAGCTCATTCATAGCTCCTAGAGTTATCCGCTTCGAGAGACGAACCCTAAATACATATCATGAAATGAACTTGTAAATCGAATTCGAAGCAGTACACAGCAGCCTGCACTGCACGTATGCGTGGTCAAATACCACGGCACGCAGTGTCCATGGTTTCTTTCTTCTTCTGCGCGCACGAAGCAGCGTCGTTGCATCGGCTGATCGGCATCCATGTCTATGATGTTGACCATCCCTTCTAGGGGTGCAAATATCTGAACGCTAGATTTTTCTTCAGTGACATCACACACTCGTAAACTGTAAATGTCCTTATCTGAAGCAGATTTTCTGTCGCCACTCGCCGCCGATTCTCGATCTGTATGCACTGCACTACGTAACCCGGCATCGTCCTCTCGATCGCAGCTCACGCCAACGAGGAAACGTCATGCCGTTCGCGCTTGCGCTGGTTCATTTCATTCTCTCTTTCTCCAACGGATCGGTTATGAGTAGAGCTGTCAAGTGGTTCAGGCTCTTTCGCTGGGAGTTTTGATGGACTCGAAGCTCATTCATAGCTCCTAGAGTTATCCGCTTCGAGAGACGAACCCTAAATACATATCATGAAATGAACTTGTAAATCGAATTCGAAGCAGTACACAGCAGCCTGCACTGCACGTATGTGTGGTCAAATACCACGGCACGCAGTGTCCATGGTTTCTTTCTTCTTCTGCGCGCACGAAGCAGCGTCGTTGCATCGGCTGATCGGCATCCATGTCTATGATGTTGACCATCCCTTCTAGGGGTGCAAATATCTGAACGCTAGATTTTTCTTCAGTGACATCACACACTCGTAAACTGTAAATGTCCTTATCTGAAGCAGATTTTCTGTCGCCACTCGCCGCCGATTCTCGATCTGTATGCACTGCACTACGTAACCCGGCATCGTCCTCTCGATCGCAGCTCACGCCAACGAGGAAACGTCATGCCGTTCGCGCTTGCGCTGGTTCATTTCATTCTCTCTTTCTCCAACGGATCGGTTATGAGTAGAGCTGTCAAGTGGTTCAGGCTCTTTCGCTGGGAGTTTTGATGGACTCGAAGCTCATTCATAGCTCCTAGAGTTATCCGCTTCGAGAGACGAACTCTAAATACATATCATGAAATGAACTTGTAAATCGAATTCGAAGCAGTACACACTACACAGCAGCCTGCACTGCACGTATGCGTGGTCAAATACCACGGCACGCAGTGTCCATGGTTTCTTTCTTCTTCTGCGCGCACGAAGCAGCGTCGTTGCATCGGCTGATCGGCATCCATGTCTATGATGTTGACCATCCCTTCTAGGGGTGCAAATATCTGAACGCTAGATTTTTCTTCAGTGACATCACACACTCGTAAACTGTAAATGTCCTTATCTGAAGCAGATTTTCTGTCGCCACTCGCCGCCGATTCTCGATCTGTATGCACTGCACTACGTAACCCGGCATCGTCCTCTCGATCGCAGCTCACGCCAACGAGGAAACGTCATGCCGTTCGCGCTTGCGCTGGTTCATTTCATTCTCTCTTTCTCTCCAACGGATCGGTTACGCGGACGCAGCTCCGCCGCGTACGTGGTTTTGCTTCGAGACTGCTCACGCACGTTATCGATCAGCATCAGGGTAACAGAGAAACGTCTTGACCGGGGCTGCCTTTCGAGGGCCCCGTCATTGGTCGTTAAATCGCCTATGGGCTCACCGGCCGATGACAAGCTCCGGCGGCGGCGGCCGGCCGGCCGGTTATTAATGCACTGTGCGAAAGCAACGCCTCGAGGCCAAGCACATCCGGCGTGCATGCTCGACTATAAATACCCGGCCGGTTGCACCGGCCAGTTTCATCCAGCCATCGATTCTCCTCCAGTTCATAGGCACAGCAGCAGAAAGCGCCAGGAGCTTAAGAACATGGCGAACAGGGGCTTGCATCTGGCTCTGTTCCTCGTCCTTCTCGGGCTGTCGTCCAATTTGGCAGCCGGGCAGATCCTGTTCCAGGTAAGCTTGTGTCAATCATCGTCAGTCCTCACAAACTAGTACTACGTATATGGTTTCCACTGAGCTTTGGTTGGTGCCACCTTCCACATGCACGCACCAGGGCTTCAACTGGGAGTCGTGGAAGCAGAACGGGGGATGGTACAACTTCCTGATGGGCAAGGTGGACGACATCGCCGAGGCCGGCATCACGCACGTCTGGCTCCCTCCGGCGTCACACTCTCTCGCCGAGCAAGGTGTTTGCTTTAATTTCTCCTCTACTAGTACTACACGTCTACACTGTAACTCCCACCAGACCACACCACTGCGTCTGCGTGCTTGATGCTTCATTATCTTGCGTGTGTGTCACTGGCTAACCTGTGGGGCTACTTCACGTCTCCTTGGTGTGGTTGCGTGCACTGCACAGGCTACCTGCCGGGGCGCCTGTACGACCTTGACGCGTCCAAGTACGGCAACGAGGCGCAGCTCAAGTCCCTGATCGAGGCGTTCCACAGCAAGGGCGTGAAGGTCATCGCCGACATCGTCATCAACCACCGCACGGCGGAGCACCAGGACGGCCGCGGCATCTACTGCATCTTCGAGGGCGGCACGCCGGACTCCCGCCTCGACTGGGGCCCCCACATGATCTGCAGCGACGACAGGGCGTACTCCGACGGCACGGGGAACCCCGACACCGGCGCCGACTTCGGCGGCGCGCCGGACATCGACCACCTGAACCCGCGCGTCCAGCAGGAGCTCACCGGCTGGCTCAACTGGCTCAAGACGGACGTCGGCTTCGACGCGTGGCGCCTCGACTTCGCCAAGGGCTACTCCGCCGACGTCGCCAAGGTCTACATCGACGGCACCCAGCCCTGCTTCGCCGTCGCCGAGATATGGACCTCGCTGGCCTACGGCGGCGACGGCAAGCCCTTCTACGACCAGAACGCGCACCGGCAGGAGCTGGTGAGCTGGCTGGACCGCGTCGGCGGCAAGGCCAGCCCGGCCACCACGTTCGACTTCACCACCAAGGGCATCCTCAACGTGGCCGTCGACGGCGAGCTGTGGCGGCTGCGCGGCGCTGACGGCAAGGCACCCGGTTTGATCGGGTGGTGGCCGGCCAAGGCCGTCACCTTCGTCGACAACCACGACACTGGCTCCACGCAGCACATGTGGCCGTTCCCCGCCGACAAGGTCATGCAGGGCTACGCCTACATCCTCACGCACCCCGGGAACCCATCCATCGTGAGTTCTCTGACTGCTGAAAAGCTGTAGATTGCCGCGCATGATCGTGAATTCGTGATGAACTGAAGGATGATTCGTGGTTGTATTTCCCCAGTTCTACGATCACTTCTTCGACTGGGGCCTCAAGAACGAGATCGCGCACCTGGTGTCCATCAGGGACCGCCACGGGATCCAGGCGGACAGTGAGCTGCGCATCATCGAGGCCGACGCCGACCTCTACCTCGCTGAGATCGACGGCAAGGTCATCGTGAAGATTGGATCAAGATACGACTGCGGGCACCTCATCCCAGAAGGCTTCCAGGTCGTGGCGCACGGAGATGGCTATGCCGTCTGGGAGAAAAACTGAGCCAAATCTGTGCCTGATCCGTCCGTCCGGTCCGGCACGACGAGTTTTAGCGGATTTGACCTGCATTTTCCTTAGCTTATTATTACTCCAAATACGGGATATATATAGCGACAACCTGTATTCGAGATACATGCGTGCCCCCAGGGACGCGGAAAAAGAAAGAGAAGCACGCGTGTCAGGACAGCCGAAAGAAGAACTTGTGAAGATTATTTTTTCCCCTTAAGGGCTAGTTTGGAAACCCTTTTTTATGGGATTTTCATTAATTTTCCTTGGGAAAATTAGAATCACTTAGGGCTAATTTGGGAACCTCAAATCCCCTTCGGAATTAGAGAGGATTGGAATGGAAATGAACTAATTTCCTGTCCAATCTTCTTCAATCTCGAAGGGGATTTGAGTTTCGAAACTAGCCCTTAGGAAAACGGTGTTTACAAACTAGCCTAGAAATAAAAAAGTCACGGAAGGTGTCGGATGATTGGCTCTCCATTTGAACCGGGTGAACGTTCACCAAACAGTGAAACTCTAAGCCGTAGTAACCTCAAATACACAATCGTCTGAGCGCGTTGTACCGTACGCTTCAGCTCATGAGGACAGGACTCTTTTGGGAGATTTTGATTGGATGACCCCCGTCGCCAACTCGCCATGGCAAGTTGACATCTTGTGATGTCGACAAGTAAGTGAGGACCACTAGCTAGCCGACCTCAGAGCTGACAAGAACACCACCGCGCCGCGCCGATCCGAAGACCTCTCCCGCTCGTCGACTTCCACGACGAGGAGGACGCGCGCGAAACGCATCACCGGCCCGGGCTCGTTTGGTATAGTTTCTCTAACGAAAGAGGTACTAGTAGAATTTACTGCAGAGTTGTTTCACTAGAGACGGTAAAATCGTCACAAAACAACAGCTTCAGATCTATCTAAGGTTTTTTTTTTTGAGTTGAGTAAAGTACACGACAAAATCATCAACTCCATAAAATTTAAGTCAGTGAAGTACTACACCTTAAAGATATTATCTTTAATGAATTTTTACCTGGTAGTTGGGACCGATATTATCTGGATCTAGCACTTGCGGTCTCCTACTCTCGTGGCTTGCCACCGCGAGGTCTGAAGTCTGACTTGTCTAATGTGGAGTTGAAGGACTGGTCGTCAGAGTCTTTCAGTTCCGTTCCTCGATCTACATGGGCTACTAGTTTCAGTGTCTAGGTCGCTACGGCCAACCCAAGTCGGTTAATTCTCGACTATGGTACTTCTCCTGAAAAAAGAAGGTATGTATATTTATTGGTCCAGCACGAAATAAACGTGTGTTGAGCTCATGATACGCGCACTAATTATAAGATAAGAATGGTAAACCGGACACTATAATATGAACCTGCACGGATTAGAATAGCACTATATATAATCGAAGCCGCTTGCATCCTCGATCGCCAGCCACTTCTACTCTACTCTACTCTGATCTGATCATCCATCCATTCATATCTTACACTATCAGTATCTGCAATTCTGCATGCGTTCGCACTTGCGATGGGAACGTGCGCCAAAACCCCGCACCGCTTGGACTCCGCGTGACGCGCGTGTGCCGGCCGGTGGCCATGCTGTCCGCCTGTGACCTGTCCCATCCCATGGTATAAACTTCCCACGGCGCGACACCCTGAGACATCATCGTCCATCGCTGCGACCTGCGACCTCGGAACCAACCTTTCCGCCACTCTCTCTCGCGACACCGACCGACCTGACGACGTCGCACTCGCACAGCCACCACCCCACCATGGCGGCGCCGAGGCTGGAGCGCGGCGGGTTCCAGCTCCCGAACACCGAGCAGGAGAACTCCCTCTTCCTCCGCGCGCTCATCTCCGTCGTGTCCGGGGACACCGCCGCGTTGCTCCCGGAAGCGGCGGCCGTAGAGGCTCCCGCGGCCCCCGTGGCGTGCGCCAGGTGCGGCGCGGACGGGTGCGCGGCGGCCGGCTGCTGCGAGCTCGTCGCCGGGTCCAGCAGCGACAGCGACGACGCAGGGTGCTCCGGGACCCGCGCCAACGGCGGCGGCCTAGGCCTAGGCCTAGGCGCGAGCAAGCGGAGAGGGAGGGGGAGGAAGGTGATCCAGTACAGGGGCGTGCGGCGGCGGCCGTGGGGCAAGTGGGCGGCGGAGATCCGCGACCCGCGCCGCGCCGCGCGCAAGTGGCTCGGCACGTTCGACACCGCCGAGGACGCCGCGCGCGCCTACGACGTCGCCGCGGTCGAGCTCCGGGGCCAGCGAGCCAAGCTCAACTTCCCGGCGCGCGCTGCCGCCGCGGCGCCGGCGGCAGTGCAGCCTCCGCACCACCGTCCATTGCCCGATCGGAGCCTCCGCGAGAACTGCGGATCCAACGCCGCGTCGCCGGTGCACGTGGCGCTGGCGCCGACCACGCAACAGAATATCTGGGAGGGCTTGAACGAGATCATGATGATGGAGGAGGAACGCAGCTTCTGGTCTATGCGATGATCCTGCCTGCACCTTCGCCCATGCATCCATCTCCGTATCTTCTCTTGTTTAATGCTTTTATTCTATCCTACTCTATTTCATGATTATTAGAGTCCATTGATTGCCTTTTAGGGAAGGGATTCCATACGATCTCCATCTGAAAAGAGAACACTTATTAGCTTCACAAGATTGCTTGGCATGCAGACGTACGTAAAGTGAGTTTAGGAAGCAATGGTGCCACCAGCCGACTGTACTGTAAATCACTGTTTCTGTAACTCGTTAGTCACCATCGCTTTCATACGACTTTTACACCGACCTCTGACCTACATGTGTCCTCGTTCGTTCGCCTCCGTTACCTTTGACCACGGGCGATGAACGTTTGCACGTGCAATGCACCCACCTCCGCCTTTACCGAGAAGGTTCGTTTGGAAGCAAGCCGAACGAAGAGGATCGAGGTAACTAGAAATCTAGAATCTCTCGCTACTTAATTTTAAATAATAATTGATTCTAACACCTTATTTTCTTCCATTCTCTTTGCTCCCAAACAAGGCTATTAATAATGCATACCGCGGGGGTAATTTGGTTTCTTTTTACTCCCAAACAAGCCTAATCATGCATATCGATGAGAGATGTAGGGGGTAATTTGGTTTCCCTTGATAAAATTTAGAATTAGTTTGGGAACATCGTTTTTCTAAGAGAAATTAATTTATTTTCTCTTGAGAAAATAGAAATTCGTTGAAAAAATAAAGTTCCCAAACTAGCCCTTAAGTGACGTTTATTTTCTCTGACTAAAGTTTAGTAAATATCATATCAAATATTTAAATATCAATTACGAGTGTGTATATATATACACACACTTCCTATAATCGTTTTTTGTGTTTGACGTACATCACAAATCACGTGGACTAACCAGTTTGCCTCGTTCATCATTTCTCAGGTGCATAAGTTTATCTACAACTATTCTAAGTCGACTGATCGAAATACCGTAGATTATTTCGAACAGGAGAAGTTTTTTTTGGAAAAAACACCTATGCGCGGACCGTCCGATCGTTGTAAAACCAAAAAACCCGAAGGTGACGGGTTCGGTAAAATTCATTTTTAGCGTCCACGCGAACCGTTCGGGGTGCACGGTAGGACCGTTCGCGACTGCTTTATCTAACATCTGACGACGCATTAAATGCACTATAGTCGTTACTGCTGACCGTTGCGATTCAGCCGGGAGCAGACCGTCCGGATCAGGGGCGCGGACCGTCCGCGGTCGATAAAAAAGGAGCAATGGCTAGGAAATGGTTGGAGGTTATAAATACAACTCCAACCTCCTCCATTCATAACATACAAGCCTCTCATTCACTCTCATTCTGAAAGGGAAATGTGCCCTTGGGCCATTTCTAAGTATTTTGGTGATTGAGTGCCAACACAAAGTGCTTAAATGTGAATCTATGCCCATGGATGGACAAGTTGCAAATCACAAGTAAAGGTATGTTTCTAAGACTTAGTACATTGGTTTTGTGTACTAATATATTTGTCTAAGTGTTAGAAACAGAGAAAAGGAGAAAAGGAGAATGTTGGCTGTGTACAGCCAACAGGCTGTTTCGGTCTGGGGCACCGGACAGTGTCCGGTGCGCCAGGCTGCCTCAACCCGAAGACGTCGCTCTCGGGAATTTTGCCGACGGCGTACGGCTAAAATTCACCGGACTGTCCGGTGTGCACCGGACTGTCCGGTGAGCCAACAGTCGGCCGGGCCAACGGTCGGCCGCGCGATCTGCGCGAGACACGTGGCCGAGCCAACGGTCGGAAGGGGGCACCGGACTGTCCGGTGTGCACCGGACTGTCCGGTGTGCACCGGACTGTCCGGTGCGCCAACGGCTCCCAGATCTGAAACGGTCAGCAACGGTCGGCTGCGCCGTTTATGGAAAGAAATCGGGCACCGGACAGTGTCCGGTGTGCACCGGACTGTCCGGTGCACCCGACGACAGAAGGCAGGGATGGCCTTCCAGATTTGTTCTCAACGGCTCCTAGCTGCCTTGGGGCTATAAAAGGGACCCCTAGGCGCATGGAGGAGAACATCAAGCATTCCTACAACATTCCTAAGCACCAAGACATCGATTCCACGCATTTGGTTCATTGTGATAGCATCTAGAGCTCTTGTTGAGTTGTGAACTCATTGAGTTGTGTTGCGAGCTCTTGTTGCGACTTGTGTGCGTGTTGTTGCTCTGATTTTGAGTCTTGTGTGCGTTGCTAGTTCCCTCCTTACTCCGTATTTCTTTGTGAATCTCAAGTGTAAGGGCGAGAGGCTCCAAAGTTGTGGAGATTCCTCGCAAACGGGATATTGAGAAGAAAAGCATAACACTGTGGTATTCAAGTTGATCATTGGATCACTTGAGAGGAGTTGAGTGCAACTCTCGTCCGTTGGGACGCCACAACGTGGAGTAGGCAAGTTTTTGTACTTGGCCGAACCACGGGATAAATCACTGTGTCTTCTCTGTGTTGAACTTCTTGTGATTATCGTTGTGTGCAAAATCTTCACTCTAGCCACTTGGCATCAACTGTGCTAACAATTAACCAAGTTTTTGTGGCTATAAGTTTAAGTTTTACAGGATCACCTATTCACCCCCCCTCTAGGTGCTCTCAATTGGTATCAGAGCCGTTCTCTTCAAGAAAGGGACTAGCCGCCCGAAGAGATGGATCCTAAGGGGAAGGGAATTGTGATCAACGACAAGGAGAGGGAGTCCTTCGTCAACGAGCCAAGGGATGACAAGTCCAATGACTCAAGCTCGGGCCACAGACGCAAAGATGGGAAGAAGAAGAAGACAAGACGCATCAAGGAGATCGTCTACTACGACAGCGATGAGTCTACTTCTTCCCAAAAGGATGAGGACAACGACTACAAACAAAAGACGGTTAACTCGAACTTTTCATTTGATTTTTCTCGTATTCCTCAAAGTTCGAATTCGCATTTGCTTTCTATTCCACTCGGCAAGCCCCCACACTTTGATGGAGAAGACTACGGATTTTGGAGCCACAAAATGCGTAGTCACCTATTCTCTCTCCATCCAAGCATATGGGAGATTGTAGAGAGTGGAATGAAATTTGATAGCTCGGATAGTCCTGTGATTATAAATGAACAAATTCATAGAAATGCACAAGCTACTACTGTCCTCTTAGCATCTTTGTGTAGGGAAGAGTACAATAAGGTGAGCGGCTTGGACAATGCCAAGCAAATATGGGACACCCTCAAGATCTCTCACGAGGGCAACGACGTCACCATGCTCACCAAGATGGAGTTGGTGGAGGGCGAACTTGGGAGATTTGCTATGATAAGGGGGGAGGAGCCAACCCAAACATACAATCGGCTCAAGACCCTTGTCAACAAGATAAGGAGCTACGGGAGCACGCGATGGACGGATCACGACGTCGTCCGCCTAATGCTAAGGTCTTTTACCATTCTTGATCCTCATTTGGTGAACAACATTCGTGAAAATCCTAGGTACACCAAGATGTCGCCCGAAGAAATTCTTGGGAAGTTCGTAAGCGGGCGGATGATGATCAAGGAGGCAAGATATGTGGACGACGCGTTGAACGGTCCTATTCATGAGCCTCAACCCGTTGCTCTCAAGGCAACAAGGAGTAAGGAGGCGCTACCGAGCAAGGTGGCGCAAGTTGAGGCGGCCGGGCTAAATAATGAGGAGATGGCCCTCATCATAAAGCGCTTCAAGACGGCGCTTAAAGGTCGCAAGGGACAGCAAAGCAAGACCAAAGCCAAGGGGAAGCGCTCATGCTTCAAATGCGGTAAGCTTGGTCATTTTATTGCTAACTGTCCCGACAATGATAGTGATCAGGACCAAGGGAACAAGAGGGAAAAGAAGAAGCACTACAAGAAGGCAAAGGGCGAGGCGCATCTAGGCAAGGAATGGGACTCGGATTGCTCCTCTTCCGACTCCGACAATGAAGGACTCGTCGCCACCGCCTTCAACAAATCAACCCTCTTCCCCAACGAGCGTCACACATGCCTTATGGCAAGGGAGAAGAAGGTATGTACTCGGAACTCTACCTATGCTTCTTCAAGTGAGGACGAATCGAGTGATGAAGATGAAGTAGATTACTCATGTTTGTTTAAGGGTCTAGATAGAACCAAGGTAGACAAAATTAATGAATTGATTGATGCTCTAAATGAGAAGAACATGCTTTTAGAGAAACAAGAGGATTTATTGTATGAAGAACATGATAAATTTATAGAAGCTCAAAAATCCTATGCTTTAGAAGTTAAAAGAAATGAAATGCTTTCTTTTGAACTATCTACTTGTCATGAAACCATCTCTACTTTAAAAGGTGTCAACAATGATTTAAATGCTAAATTAGAAGTAGCAAATAAATCCAATCCTTGTGTAGAACATGTCGCAATTTGTTCTAGGTGTAAAGATTTTGATATTAATGCTTGTAGTGAACACTTAGTTTCTATTTCAAAATTAAATGATGAATTAGCTAGTCTTAATGCACAACTTAAGACTAGCAAGAGTGATTTCGATAAACTGAAATTTGCTAGGGATGCCTACACTGTTGGTAGACACCCCTCCATTAAGGATGGACTTGGCTTCAAAAGGGAAGCCAAGAACTTAACAAGCCATAAGGCTCCCATTCCCGCAAAGGAGAAAGGGAAGGCCCCTATGGCTACTAGCACTAAAAAGAACCATGCTTTTTTATATCATGATAGAAGACAATCTAGAAGTGCTTATAGGGGTTATAATGCTTTTGATTCTCATCACATGATTGCTTCTAGCTCTTCTTATATGCATGGTAGAAATATGTCTAGGAGAAATGCTATTCATCATGTGCCTAGAAAGAATGTTAGTCATGCTCCTAGGAAAGTAGTAAATGAATTTTCTACAGTATATCATGCTTTGAATGCTTCCTTTGCAATTTGTAGAAAGGATAGAAAAGTAATTGCTAGGAAGTTAGGGGCTAAATGCAAGGGTGATAAAACTTGCATTTGGGTCCCTAAGAAGATTTGTGCTAACCTTGTAGGACCCAACATGAGTTGGGTACCTAAAACCCAAGCCTAAATTTGCCATGCAGGTTTATGCATCCGGGGGTTCAAGCTGGATTATCGACAGCGGATGCACAAACCATATGACGGGGGAGAAGAAGATGTTCACCTCCTACGTCAAGAATAAGGATTCCCAAGATTCAATCATATTCGGTGATGGGAATCAAGGCAAGGTAAAAGGGTTAGGTAAAATTGCAATTTCTAATGAGCACTCAATTTCTAATGTGTTTTTAGTTGAGTCTTTGGGATATAATTTACTATCTGTAAGTCAATTATGCAATATGGGATATAATTGTCTTTTTACAAATGTAGATGTGTCTGTCTTTAGAAGAAGTGATGGTTCACTAGCTTTTAAGGGTGTATTAGACGGCAAACTTTATTTAGTTGATTTTGCAAAAGAAGAGGCCGGTCTAGATGCATGCTTAATAGCTAAGACTAGCATGGGCTGGCTGTGGCATCGCCGCTTAGCACATGTGGGGATGAAGAACCTTCACATGCTTCTTAAGGGAGAACACGTGATAGGTTTGACTAACGTGCAATTCGAAAAAGATAGACCTTGTGCAGCTTGTCAGGCAGGTAAACAGGTAGGAGGAGCGCATCACAGCAAGAATGTGATGACCACCTCAAGACCTCTGGAGCTGCTGCATATAGACTTCTTCGGACCCGTCGCCTATCTAAGTATAGGAGGAAGTAAGTATGGTCTAGTTATTGTTGATGACTTTTCCCGCTTCACTTGGGTGTTCTTTTTGCAGGATAAGTCTGAAACCCAAGGGACCCTCAAGCGCTTCCTCAGGAGAGCTCAAAATGAGTTTGAGCTCAAAGTGAAGAAAATAAGAAGCGACAACGGGTCCGAGTTCAAGAACCTTCAAGTGGAGGAGTTCCTTGAGGAGGAAGGGATCAAGCACGAGTTCTCCGCTCCCTACACACCACAGCAAAATGGTGTGGTAGAGAGGAAGAACAGGACTGAAAGTCGCCTAGAGGGGGGGTGGATAGGCGAAACCTGAAAATTAAAACTTTATCCCCCAACTAGATCCTTTGATTAGTGGTTAGAACAAGATGAACAATTATCGAAGTATAAAAACTAAGTTCTTGCTAGTAAAGAGTATAGCTTTCAAGTAATGCGGAAGTGATAAATCAATACAACTAATAATTCTATGATAACAAAGCAAGAAGGCTTAGATGAAAAAGAGCACTAACTCAAGTTCTTTTCTTGCGGAGTGTTGCTTCACTTAAATGAGATTTTAACTTGAAGCAACACCAAATGATATGAGCAAAGAATAGTGCAAGAGAACTTGGAGGAAGGGAAAGCAAACAAATCACAAGCAAAAGCACAATGAACACGGGTGATTTGTTTTACCGAGGTTCGGCCCTCGAAGGCCTAGTCCCCGTTGAGGAGTCCACTTAAGGACGGGTCTTTTTCAACCCTTTCCCTCTCTCTCCCGATCACACAAGGATCGGCGAGCTCTTCTTCTTTTCAAGGATCACTCTCGATCCCACAAGGACCACCACAATCTTTGGTGTCTCTTGCTAGCTTTTACAAGCCTCCAACACTTTGGAGGAAGTTCGAATGGGAGTCAAAAACTCCACGCGCAAATGAACACAAAGATGTAGTACACACTGTCTCTCAATGAATCTCACAAGGCGCTAGGGCTAAACTCAATTGAGTAGCTCTTAATTGCTTGCTCTCTCTTTTGTGGCACTTGTGTTGGTTGTAGTGGACTAAATCTTGTGTATAGGATGGATCAATGAATATATGTGGTTGGGAGGGCTTGAGTATGTCAACTAGATGACTTGGAATGTTGCTTGGACTCCCACACCTTGAAGTGGCCGGTTGGGGGGTATTTATAGCCCTCAACCACCCATATAGCCGTTGGGGCGCATCTGCCAGAAATTCCACTGGCGGACGGTCCGCGGTTAGGGCCCGGACGGTCCGCGACCCTCCAACGGTCGATTCTGACATCTTCAACGGATACTTCTGACAGATCAACGGTTAGATCAACGGCTATCTGCCTCGGTGACACCACGCGGACGGTCCGCCCTTGGTCCCGGACGGTCCGCGCCAGCTATATAATTCCTTTTGCTCAACTTGTCACCTTCGGGCTGAACCAGGTCTTCACCTGCGGACTGTCCGTGAATTATAGCCGGACGGTCCGCGCGTTGTAGCTGGACGGTCCGTGGTTAATTCGGACTGTCCCTGATTTATAGTTCCTGGTCGAAGTCAAAGCGGTGTCGCGGACGGTCCGCCGCAAGGGCCCGGACGGTCCGCGCGTGGTCTCGGACGGTGCTTGCTCTTCCATCGGACGGTCCGCAGTAGAGACACATGTTTTTGCATTGGTTCTGTCCGAGGATCATCCTGGTGTCGCGGACGGTCCGCCGCAAGGGCCCGGACGGTCCGCGCATAGTCGGTTTTTCCAAAAAGCTTCTCCTGTCCGGAATAATCTACGGTATTCCGGACAGTCGATTTAGAATAGTTGTAAATGAACCTTTGGCACCTGTAGAGCATATAATCTAGAGCAAACTAGTTAGTCCAATTATTTGTGTTGGGCAATTCAACCACCAAAATCATTTAGGAAAAGGTTTGAGCCTATTTCCCTTTCAATCTCCCCCTTTTTGGTGATTGATGCCAACACAAACCAAAGCAAATATATAAGTGCAGAATTGAACTAGCTTGCATAAGGTAAGTGCAAAGGTTACTTGGAATTAAACCAATGTTACATTTCATAAGATATGCATGGATGCTTTCTTCATATTTAATGTTTTGGACAATGCATGCACCATTTGTTTTGTTTTTGCAAACTCTTTTGTAAATTCTTTTCAAAGTTCTTTTGCAAATAGTCAAAGGTAAATGAATAAAATTTTGAGAAGCATTTTCAAGATTTGAAATTTTCTCCCCCTGTTTCAAAATGCTTTTCCTTTGACTGAACAAAACTCCCCTTCAATAAAATCCTCCTCTTAGTGTTCAAGAGGGTTTTAAGATATTGATTTTGAAAATACTACTTTCACCCCCTTTTGAACACAATAAGATACCAATTTGAAATTTACCAATTGAAAATTATCAGTTTTCTAAAACTAGGTGGTGGGCGGTGCGGTGCGGTCCTTTTGCTTTGGGCTAAAACTTTCTCCCCCTTTGGCATGAATCACCAAAAACGGATACTTTGAGTGAAATATAAGCCCTTAAATAACTACTTTCTCCCCTTTGGCAAATAAAACATGAGTGAAGATTATACCAAAGACGGAGAGACAGCGGGATACCGGCAAAGAGTGGATAACACCAACGGAGTTGAGTGGAAGCGATGTCTTTACCGAATACTCCATTTCCCTTTCAATCTAAGACTTAATACATGAGATACTCATGAAAACATATTAGTCTTAGCCTTGGCACACAATGAAGATAAGAAATATGCAAATGTACCAAAGGAAAGAGACATGATTAAAAAGGATATGTCAATTAAGATTAAACAATTCTATACAATATAGATTGCTCCCCCTAAATATGTGCATGGAGAGGAACATATATTTTGGCCTTAAATGCCAATTGCACATAATTAGGTTAATGAGAACATATCCATATTATACGGAATGTGAAGTGCATTGTGTAATATTATAAGTGTGATGCTCAGGTCAGTTGATGCACTTATGAAAGCATGTTGTAAACATTTCAAGCATTTTCCCTTAAGGATTTCAAAGAGGCTTAAGGACCATCCACCTTTGGAATAAAGGCAGCTTATCCTCGTTACAAGGTTAAGCTTTAAGCTCTTTGACAGTTAAATCACTTCATCTAGTTTCAACAAGGATGCATTAAAGCATGAATGAATTTTTGAGAAGTTAAACTAGATATGAAGCAGGGATAATACATGAACATGCTTTCTCTTCCTTTTATACAAGATATGCAAAGAATGTATAGAAAAGGAAGATTTAGGTACAAGTTTAAATGAAAGGAGATAGTTTTACCTTTATGTACCTTTACATAGGGACGCTCTCTTCATTGTGCTTGTCCTTAGTCTTAAATGCTTAAGACCAATTCTTAATGACAATATATGGAAATATTTTGCACAAGAGAGAGTTCTACAACTAGTGATCTTTTTCAAGTTAGTGTTAGCATATATCAAATGGATCACAATTTGCATAAATGAATCATGAATTCTCCTTTTTCCTTAGTGTATATCAAGATAGATGTCAGTTAAAATTACAATTGAAATCAAACTCAAATTACATAAGGCACTAAGGAGCATAAGTGATGATTGAAGTTGTTCAATGATCAACCAATATGAGATCAAGAAAACAACAAAGGCATTAAATTTTCAATCAAGCTTAAAAGTAGGAGAATCCAATAAGCATGCTACTTTAGAAATGAAAGCAACAATCCTTGATAAAAGCGACATTATTTTAACAAGCTGGATTGATGTGTAGTAGCATACTATATGAGAAACATTATTCTCATGCAAGAGACTATATGAAACTTCTAAGACAAAGCAATAGTCTCAACATAATCAAAATATAATAATGGACTCCCCCTACAGATATGCATCAAATAATTTAAAGAATTGATTTCGATGCATTCACTTTTAAGAACATAAAGGGAGAAGCATTATACATTTTGATCAAGGCTCATAAATTTAGCAATAAACAACTTGAGCCTGGAAATCTCATAATGAAAAAGGATTTAGAATGCTTACAACCACATCATTGATTGTTGTGAAGACCTTATTGTCCAGGTAGATGTTGCTGTCCTTGATGTTCTTTCTTTTTCATCTGAGTGTCCTCCCTTTATATTTGTCTCTTTTACCTTCCAAACTTATTGAAAATACTCAAGAGACATGTTAATAGCGCAAGGGAGTCTATGGTGAAGGATGATTACTTTAGATAATTAGCATACAAGATTCATCATCCACAAGTCACACAGACATGAAGTAAAATCCTTAACATTAGTGCATTTCATTTGAGAAAAATGAGTGAGCACCTTTTAAACATTTTTAATAATCATTGGAGATTTTACTTTATCATATTGGAGTTAGTTAATCATCACTTGGAAACAAATCAATATGATAACATATATATAAATATCGCAAAGGAATTAAATAGATTCTAATGGACATGAGCACTGAGAAAATGATATTTGAATGCACACTTAGTTAATTTTGGTCCAACAGCGAATCTATTCCTCACAAGGGTAGAATATGATAATTTAGATTAAATACTCATAGAGATGGGAACTGAACTTAATTAAGAAGATGAGTTCCCATACCTTTGCTTTTACCTTTCTTCTTTTGGGTGAAGATCAACCCATGAGGCTTGTGTACTTTCCCTTCTATGCATATTTACAAGTAAGCTCAAGAGATACGTTAGCAACACAAGCACTAGTTTCCATTTAGTAATCATTTTGATAAAGAATGAGAAGTTAGATTAACAAAACATGGAAACTCTATAGCATGAACTAGATTATTCATAGATGATGTTATGCTTAATTTTAACTCATAAAACAAGCATAACTAATCCTTTGAGATTATAGGAATAAATCTAAATCATGATTTGGAAAGCGATAAATGTAGAAAAATCATATCCAATTTAAGCAATAAAACATACAACATACATTATTGGATTGATTTTCCTTGTCATGGTGGATTACGCATTTCCATAGAGAAAATTATCTCTACAAGTGAGACTACTTAAATTATTTAGATAAAAACATTAGTCTCACATTTCTAGCTATAGAGAGAATTTTTCCTTTTATAAGTGTCCTAAGTATTTGAATTCCTTACATGACACCTTATTCTTTTAAGAACATGAAATATCTCTCTATATCTAGAACATGGCAATAATAGAATAGTTAATGCAAGGATATGCCATGTGAACTTGCAACAATTTAAAAACATGTAGATTGTCATAATATAGAATTTGATAAATACACAATCTACCATATGAGAGGAATTTCTTCAAAGAATGATGACATAATTTTAAAACATCCTTAAGTGCTTTCTATTTCTATGTGACTACACAAGACACATGACAAATTAAGATAATTGCACTTAAGAATATAAATGTTACCATCCCTTGACATTCCTTCATGTTGTAGGCTTTGATATTCCGCACATGATAATTCTTTAATTCCTACAACATCAATATCTTCACCGAGATGATATGGGTTTTGAATAACATGTTGAAATAACCTTGGGTCAATCTTGAATATGTAGATTATTTGAAGATTGATAGCTTGAGTTGATAAGAATTGAATTAACTCCCTCAAGCACCCCAAAGGTTCATACCATCTCCTTCTCCTACAAATCTTGTCAAGCACATTTTGGTACCCATCGCTTGATGGGTCCGTTAAGGTTAGTAAACAAAGATCTAGGAACCCAAGTGTCCTTTATGCTAGCGCTTGGTAAACTTGTTACCTTTCTAGCACAAGTTGCAACCTTGGGTTGCCTAGTTATATATGAATCAAATGACAAGTTAGGAGTGGGATTTTTACCAATGGGACAATCTTTGCATTGATGTCCCTTCTTTCGGCATGTGTAGCATAGGCGTTTTCCAAGTTTCGAAGATTTCTTCTTTCCTTGTTTGTTGCTTGCTACATGGTTAGTAAAAATTTTCTTTTCTAACCCTATGCCTCTTTGTTTTAAATGGGGACAAGATCTAAGTAAGTGTCCCTTCTTGGAGCATTTAAAACAAAGTCTATCATCCTTGTTAATAATCAAGCCATTAATATAGGGACATGACCTAATCAAGTGCCCCACTTCAAAGCATTCACTACACCTCTTAATGTGAAGTGTGGCTTGATCATTACCTTGGATGTTACCTTTTGTGGAGGCGTGGTTGAGGCTTTTGGAGGAGGTGTTGAATTTCATCTTTTGTTTCCTCCTCATGGCAATCCTCAAATTCTTGACATTTTCTTCAAGGGATGTAGTGCATGCCGCGGTTTTTTCCGTCTCAAGCTTCTTCACCATGTGATCACGGTTATCTTGAGAAGATTGGGCAATGCATTTCCCTTTTAGTTGTGTCAAGCTCTTCCTTAGCCTCTCATTTTCTTCTTTGAGCTTTTGATATGAATCATCATTTGTTCCTGCAAATTCTAGCTCAAAGGAAGATTTGCTTGTTGACAAACAACAAGCATTAGCACATGGTAATATAGTATCAATTTGAATACATGTGCATGAGTGAGGTTGTTGGGATTTTAAATTTTCTATCACAACCTCATGAGCAATGTTTAATATGATATGATCATCTCTAAGATTTTCATGAGAGCATAGGAGCATATCATATTTTTCTTGAAAAGCTAGATTTTCAATTTTTAGCTTTTCCACTTGGTCCTTAAGCAAGGTATTCCTATTTACTAATTGAGCGATACAATGTGCAGCGTTATCTTGCTCAATTGAAATAGTTTCATACCTTTGGACCAAATCAACATGAGAGCACTTTAGCTCCTCATGTTCTTTAGTCATCTCATCAAAGTGTTGCATCTTTATGGAGAGAATATCTTCTAGCCTTTGACGAGCTTCGCTTTGCTCTCTCGCTCTTTCTAGAAGTTTGAGCATGACCGCCTTATCTTCTTGGCTTAGGCGAGCGTAGAGATGCACAAAGCTTCTTTCTTCCTCCTCATCCTCATTTGTGCTTCCGCTATCATTTTCATTAGCCACACAACACATGTGGGAATCGAAATGGGAAGACAAACCTTTTGGAGAGGTGGATTCATCGTTTGGTCTCCATCGTTCATTTTCTCCTTCTTCCTTGCAAGGGTTAGTATCACAAAAACTAAAGGAAGTAGAGGCATCAAATGAACTATTATGTTTGGACTCATCAAACTTGATTTTAATTCTAGTCCAAATATCATGCGCATCGGGAATGGATTCGTCATAGTTTGATATGAAGGCACGATAATCTTCTTTGCTAAGAGAATTGTTTAAGATGTCAAAAGCTAGGTAGTTTAAGCGATAACATCTTTGATCCTCCTCGGAATTAATTTTTCCATTAAAACTAGAGGGAAAAATACTCTTGTCAATAATTTGTTCTAATTGAGGATGTATGGTTCTAAAGGCATTTATCACACTAGTAGACCATGAATCGTAATTAGAACAATCATCACATAATATCTCAAGAGTTACCTCCTTTTGAGTTGCGTTCGTTGGAGGAGTCTTCTTGTTCTTTTGGGATCTTCTACGAGCCATCACTTCGAGTTGTTAGACTCAAGATGAAGTGCCTAGCTCTGATACCAATTGAAAGTCGCCTAGAGGGGGGGGTGGATAGGCGAAACCTGAAAATTAAAACTTTATCCCCCAACTAGATCCTTTGATTAGTGGTTAGAACAAGATGAACAATTATCGAAGTATAAAAACTAAGTTCTTGCTAGTAAAGAGTATAGCTTTCAAGTAATGCGGAAGTGATAAATCAATACAACTAATAATTCTATGATAACAAAGCAAGAAGGCTTAGATGAAAAAGAGCACTAACTCAAGTTCTTTTCTTGCGGAGTGTTGCTTCACTTAAATGAGATTTTAACTTGAAGCAACACCAAATGATATGAGCAAAGAATAGTGCAAGAGAACTTGGAGGAAGGGAAAGCAAACAAATCACAAGCAAAAGCACAATGAACACGGGTGATTTGTTTTACCGAGGTTCGGCCCTCGAAGGCCTAGTCCCCGTTGAGGAGTCCACTTAAGGACGGGTCTTTTTCAACCCTTTCCCTCTCTCTCCCGATCACACAAGGATCGGCGAGCTCTTCTTCTTTTCAAGGATCACTCTCGATCCCACAAGGACCACCACAATCTTTGGTGTCTCTTGCTAGCTTTTACAAGCCTCCAACACTTTGGAGGAAGTTCGAATGGGAGTCAAAAACTCCACGCGCAAATGAACACAAAGATGTAGTACACACTGTCTCTCAATGAATCTCACAAGGCGCTAGGGCTAAACTCAATTGAGTAGCTCTTAATTGCTTGCTCTCTCTTTTGTGGCACTTGTGTTGGTTGTAGTGGACTAAATCTTGTGTATAGGATGGATCAATGAATATATGTGGTTGGGAGGGCTTGAGTATGTCAACTAGATGACTTGGAATGTTGCTTGGACTCCCACACCTTGAAGTGGCCGGTTGGGGGGGTATTTATAGCCCTCAACCACCCATATAGCCGTTGGGGCGCATCTGCCAGAAATTCCACTGGCGGACGGTCCGCGGTTAGGGCCCGGACGGTCCGCGACCCTCCAACGGTCGATTCTGACATCTTCAACGGATACTTCTGACAGATCAACGGTTAGATCAACGGCTATCTGCCTCGGTGACACCACGCGGACGGTCCGCCCTTGGTCCCGGACGGTCCGCGCCAGCTATATAATTCCTTTTGCTCAACTTGTCACCTTCGGGCTGAACCAGGTCTTCACCTGCGGACTGTCCGTGAATTATAGCCGGACGGTCCGCGCGTTGTAGCTGGACGGTCCGTGGTTAATTCGGACTGTCCCTGATTTATAGTTCCTGGTCGAAGTCAAAGCGGTGTCGCGGACGGTCCGCCGCAAGGGCCCGGACGGTCCGCGCGTGGTCTCGGACGGTGCTTGCTCTTCCATCGGACGGTCCGCAGTAGAGACACATGTTTTTGCATTGGTTCTGTCCGAGGATCATCCTGGTGTCGCGGACGGTCCGCCGCAAGGGCCCGGACGGTCCGCGCATAGTCGGTTTTTCCAAAAAGCTTCTCCTGTCCGGAATAATCTACGGTATTCCGGACAGTCGATTTAGAATAGTTGTAAATGAACCTTTGGCACCTGTAGAGCATATAATCTAGAGCAAACTAGTTAGTCCAATTATTTGTGTTGGGCAATTCAACCACCAAAATCATTTAGGAAAAGGTTTGAGCCTATTTCCCTTTCAAGGACGCTCATCGATATGGCGAGGACGATGCTAGGAGAGTTCAAGACCCCCGAGTGCTTTTGGACGGAAGCCGTGAACACGGCTTGCCACGCCATCAACAGGGTCTACCTTCATCGCCTCCTCAAGAAGACGTCGTATGAGCTACTAACCGGTAACAAACCCAATGTATCTTACTTTCGTGTATTTGGGAGCAAGTGCTACATTCTAGTGAAGAAGGGTAGAAATTCTAAGTTTGCTCCCAAAGCTGTAGAAGGGTTTTTGTTAGGTTATGACTCAAATACAAAGGCGTATAGAGTCTTCAACAAATCATCGGGTTTGGTTGAAGTCTCTAGCGACGTTGTATTTGATGAAACTAATGGCTCTCCAAGAGAGCAAGTTGTTTATTGTGATGATGTAGATGAAGAAGATGTTCCAACGGCCGCTATTCGAACCATGGCGATTGGAGAGGTTCGGCCACAGGAACAAGATGAACGAGATCAACCTTCTTCCTCAACAATGGTGCATCCCCCAACTCAAGACGATGAACAGGTTCATCAACAGGAGCCGTGTGATCAAGGGGGAGCACAAGATGATCATGTGATGGAGGAAGAAGCGGAACCGGCACCTCCAACCCAAGTTCGAGCGATGATCCAAAGGGATCATCCCATCGACCAAATTTTGGGTGACATTAGCAAGGGAGTAACTACTCGGTCTCGATTAGTAAATTTTTGTGAACATTACTCCTTTGTCTCTTCTATTGAGCCTTTCAGGGTAGAGGAGGCCTTGCTAGATCCGGACTGGGTGTTGGCCATGCAGGAGGAACTTAACAACTTCAAGCGCAATGAAGTTTGGACGCTGGTGCCTCATCCCAAGCAAAATGTTGTGGGAACCAAGTGGGTGTTCCGCAACAAACAGGACGAGCACGGGGTGGTGACGAGAAACAAGGCTCGACTTGTGGCAAAAGGTTATGCCCAAGTCGCAGGTTTGGACTTTGAGGAGACTTTTGCTCCTGTGGCTAGGCTAGAGTCCATTCGTATCTTGCTAGCATATGCCGCTCACCACTCTTTCAGGTTGTTCCAAATGGATGTGAAGAGCGCTTTCCTCAATGGGCCAATAAAGGAGGAGGTGTACGTGGAGCAACCCCCTGGCTTCGAGGATGAACGATACCCCGACCACGTGTGTAAGCTCTCTAAGGCGCTCTATGGACTTAAGCAAGCCCCAAGAGCATGGTATGAATGCCTTAGAGATTTCTTAATTGCTAATGCTTTCAAGGTTGGGAAAGCCGATCCAACTCTTTTCACTAAGACATGTAATGGTGATTTGTTCGTGTGCCAAATTTATGTCGATGACATAATATTTGGTTCTACTAATAAAAAGTCTTGTGAAGAGTTTAGCAGGGTGATGACGCAGAAATTCGAGATGTCGATGATGGGCGAGTTGAACTACTTCCTTGGGTTCCAAGTGAAGCAACTCAAGGACGGCACCTTCATCTCCCAAACGAAGTACACGCAGGACCTGCTAAAGCGGTTTGGGATGAAGGACGCCAAGCCTGCAAAGACACCGATGGGAACCGACGGACACACCGACCTCAACAAAGGAGGTAAGTCCGTTGATCAAAAAGCATACCGGTCAATGATAGGGTCATTACTTTACTTATGTGCTAGTAGACCGGATATTATGCTTAGCGTATGCATGTGTGCTAGATTTCAATCCGATCCTAAGGAATGTCACTTAGTGGCGGTGAAGCGAATCCTTAGATATTTAGTTGCTACGCCTTGCTTCGGGCTCTGGTATCCAAAGGGGTCTACCTTTGACTTGGTTGGATACTCAGATTCCGACTATGCTGGATGCAAGGTCGATAGGAAGAGCACATCAGGGACGTGCCAATTCTTAGGAAGGTCCCTGGTGTCGTGGAACTCTAAGAAACAAACTTCCGTTGCCCTATCCACCGCTGAGGCCGAGTACGTTGCCGCAGGACAGTGTTGCGCGCAACTACTTTGGATGAGGCAAACCCTCCGGGACTTTGGCTACAATCTGAGCAAAGTCCCACTCCTATGTGACAATGAGAGTGCTATCTGCATGGCGGAAAATCCTGTTGAACACAGCCGCACAAAGCACATAGACATCCGGCATCACTTTTTGAGAGACCACCAACAAAAGGGGGATATCGAAGTGTTTCATGTTAGCACCGAGAACCAGCTAGCCGATATCTTTACCAAGCCTCTAGATGAGAAGACCTTTTGCAGGCTGCGTAGTGAGCTAAATGTCTTAGATTCGCGGAACTTGGATTGAATTGTAGCATACATGTGTTTATGCTTTTGATCATGTTCATTCTGCATTTTGTTGCTTATTATGGTGCTCAAGTTGTACAAACACTCCCTGGACCTCACAAGTCCGTTGCAAAGTGATGCACATGTTTAGGGGGAGATGTGTTACAACTTGACCCTTTGAGACTAACCATATGCTTGAGATTGTTTGATTTAGTCTCGAAGGAAAATTGAAAGGGAAAAGGTGGACTTGGACCATGAAAGACTTCCACTGCACTCCGATGAGAGGGTAACTTATTCTAAGTCCATCTCATGAACTCTTATTGCCAATTGATCTTAATTGAAGATTTTGGTGAGGCAATGGGGTTAAAGGGCCAAGATTGATCCCGTTTTGGTGCTTGATGCCAAAGGGGGAGAAAATAAAGGCCAAAGCAATAAATGGATCAGCTACCACTTGAGAAATTTTGAAAATAGTAGAATAGAGCTTTTGGTTTTGGTTTGTCAAAACTCTTGTATTGTCTCTTTTATCAAAAGTTGGTTTCTTGTGGGGAGAAGTGTTGATTATGGGAAAAAGGGGGAGTTTTTGAAATCCTTGATCAATCTCTTTTGGGATGACTCTCTTTATGCTTCAACTTGTGTGTTTGACTTAGAGATAGAGATTTGAGTTTGATTTGCAAAAACAAACCAAGTGGTGGAAAAAGATGATCCATATATGCCAAAATTGAATAAAACTCAAATTTGTTTTATTTGAAGTGATTTTGAACTTGTTCTAGTTGCTTTATGTTGTGTTGGCATAAATCACCAAAAAGGGGGAGATTGAAAGGGAAATGTGCCCTTGGGCCATTTCTAAGTATTTTGGTGATTGAGTGCCAACACAAAGTGCTTAAATGTGAATCTATGCCCATGGATGGACAAGTTGCAAATCACAAGTAAAGGTATGTTTCTAAGACTTAGTACATTGGTTTTGTGTACTAATATATTTGTCTAAGTGTTAGAAACAGAGAAAAGGAGAAAAGGAGAATGTTGGCTGTGTACAGCCAACAGGCTGTTTCGGTCTGGGGCACCGGACTGTCCGGTGGTGCACCGGACAGTGTCCGGTGCGCCAGGCTGCCTCGACCCGAAGACATCGCTCTCGGGAATTTTGCCGACGGCGTACGGCTAAAATTCACCGGACTGTCCGGTGTGCACCGGACTGTCCGGTGAGCCAACAGTCGGCCGGGCCAACGGTCGGCCGCGCGATCTGCGCGAGACACGTGGCCGAGCCAACGGTCGGAAGGGGGCACCGGACTGTCCGGTGTGCACCGGACTGTCCGGTGCGCCAACGGCTCCCAGATCTGAAACGGTCAGCAACGGTCGGCTGCGCCGTTTATGGAAAGAAATCGGGCACCGGACAGTGTCCGGTGTGCACCGGACTGTCCGGTGCACCCGACGACAGAAGGCAGGGATGGCCTTCCAGATTTGTTCTCAACGGCTCCTAGCTGCCTTGGGTCTATAAAAGGGACCCCTAGGCGCATGGAGGAGAACATCAAGCATTCCTACAACATTCCTAAGCACCAAGACATCGATTCCACACATTTGGTTCATTGTGATAGCATCTAGAGCTCTTGTTGAGTTGTGAACTCATTGAGTTGTGTTGCGAGCTCTTGTTGCGACTTGTGTGCGTGTTGTTGCTCTGATTTTGAGTCTTGTGTGCGTTGCTAGTTCCCTCCTTACTCTGTATTTCTTTGTGAATCTCAAGTGTAAGGGCGAGAGGCTCCAAAGTTGTGGAGATTCCTCGCAAACGGGATATTGAGAAGAAAAGCATAACACTGTGGTATTCAAGTTGATCATTGGATCACTTGAGAGGAGTTGAGTGCAACTCTCGTCCGTTGGGACGCCACAACGTGGAGTAGGCAAGTTTTTGTACTTGGCCGAACCACGGGATAAATCACTGTGTCTTCTCTGTGTTGAACTTCTTGTGATTATCGTTGTGTGCAAAATCTTCACTCTAGCCACTTGGCATCAACTGTGCTAACAATTAACCAAGTTTTTGTGGCTATAAGTTTAAGTTTTACAGGATCACCTATTCACCCCCCTCTAGGTGCTCTCACATTCAATACAAGAGCATTCACTTTAACTAAAGACACATTCAAGCTTCCAAGTCTCTCCAAGTTTCATAATTGTGACCAATGATCATTAGTGATTAGTGACTTGAGAGTGTGTGATTTTGTGTCTTTTCATATTGCTCTTGTTGCTTGGCTCTTAATCGTTCTTTCTTCATCTCTCTCTAAACTCTCTAAGTGTTTTGCAAAGCTTGCAAGAGACACCCAATTGTGTGGTGATCCTTGCGGGGTCTTAGTGACCGTGAGATTGAGAAAAAGCACTCGACCGGTCTGAGTGACCGATTAAGAGAGGGAAAGGGTTGGAATTGATCCGACCTTTCTGGCCTCCTCAACGTGGACTAGGTTCTTTGGAACTGAACCTCGGTAAACAAATCGTCGTGTTCATTTGTGATTGATCTCCACTCAATTTGTTTCCCCTCCCTTCCTCTCTCTCTCTCTCTCTAAAAGTTCCCTTTCTCATATTGATTTGAGTTTGCTCCTAAGGTTATCCGCATTGATTGAGTAACTCATAGCAAGGAGAACCATCTTCCGCACTCCGAATTATTTCTAACACTAACCCCGGGCATAGTGCGTGTTCAAAGTTTATAATTTTCAGGTTTTGCCTATTCACCCCTCTAGGCGAATTTTACACATTTAATTCAAAATGACACCAATTGAAAGATATAGCTTTAGAAACAAGCAATAGTGCCATCTATCTTGGAATTTTAATTAAGCTATGTGTCGTGCTTTACTACATATTTTAAACCATGTAGCTTTGCTCGAAAAGTATGAATTGAAGACGAGCATTCCAACCATATGATATGCCTAGCATGTATGCTATGAGTAATACTAGTTGAAAAACTCATATTAATTGAAAAGAGTACAAAAAACAATACTGGGCATGAAAGGTAAGCTAGATAACAAATGAAATTAGATACGCATATCTAAAAGCAAGAAAATACAATAAATTCTAGTTACCTTAGTCATGGGTGGGGAATTTGGGTCCAAAGTGTTCACTAATCCACTTGGCAATATTCTTGATCCTATGTGATGCATCCAATGTTATACATCCCAATTTGCTAAGTCTCCAAATTTCCTGAAGTCCTTCAGACTTTTCACTTCCCTCTCGGGACCTAAACCTTCTTTGTGTTTTTCATGGTTGAGATAATCTTCTTTGGCACCCACATGCGTTTGGCCCTCTTTCCCTTGTTGGCTTGCTTGTTAGCTTGATCGCTACCACCTTTCCATTTTCTTCTTCTTGATTATGTATGGTGTAGTGGTCTTTTATCCACCTTGTTGATGTAGGTGTTTGAGGTTTTGCTTGTTGGCGTTTTCTTTTGATTCTCCCCGAACTTCACCTTGCATTGGTAAGACTTGTGACCTTTCTTGTGATATAGCCAGCAAACCACAGTTTCACTATCCATAGGCTTGTTTACTCTCGTAGTGATGTTATTTTGGGAGGTTGAGTTTGTTTAGCTTTGCCTTTTTTATCATACAAAGCCTTACCAAGGGGAGCCGCTTCATGCTTTAGCAATTCATTTTCTAATGCAATCTCATCCAAACATGTTTCTATAACAATATTTTTAACTTGGACTTGATTGCAAGAGTTAGAATCATTCTTTTTGATAATTTCAGAAATTTTAACTAAAGATGCTACTAGGGTACTACATATGGTTTCTAGCTTGTAGTTAGCTCATTGTTATGTATGCTATGAATTTCAATTTTCTCTAGCAAGAAGTAGAGGCCCATGTGTTGTTTCCCGTCTCAGCCTACAAAAGAAATGCCACCAACCGGTAGGCAGTAGCTGCGCTCGTGCAGGCCCATGTGGCCCAAGTTCTCCTTAGTCCTCACCTTATCGTAGAGCCACACTTTTGCGCTTTTCCGCCAGTCAGCTTTTTGAATGAAGGAACGAACGCCTCTAATTCCATATCCAGAACCGAGAGAGCTTCCTGCCCCAGCACGCTCAAAAGACAAGAGCAAGCACGGAACACCCATCCCCGACTGTAGTTTGCCCGGCAAGCAAACATCTCCGGCAGCCATGGCGTCCACTGTAACAGCCGCCAATAGCAGCCATGGAAGCGCCCTGCGTACCCGTACCGCCTCCCCAAGGCCGGTCGCGGGCTGGAGCTGCAGACGCACGCTTTCCACGCCTGCACACCACCACCACGCGCGGCCGTCACCCAGAGCTCGGGTTGTCGCCGTCCGAGCCGCCGGCACTCAGCGGGCGACCTGGTTGCCCGGACTGGACCCGCCCCCATACCTCGACGGCACGTCGGTTACCTGACGCCCTGATATCTGCCGGTGTCATCACTTCTGCATGTGGTGATGGTGTTGGTCAGTTGACAGTGTGGCGTCTCTGATTGCAGACTACCAGGTGACTTCGGCTTCGACCCTCTGGGCCTCGGCGAGGAGCCCGAAGCCTTGAAGTGGTACGTTCAGGCCGAGCTCGTGCACTGCCGGTTCGCCATGGCAGGGGTCGCCGGCATCCTTTTCACTGACGTAAGCTTGCTCATCCACGTCCCTCTTCTGTTTTTACGCCCTGCTAACCATGGGCTTTAATGAATGATCTGGAGAGAAGAAGGCTGACCTAACCCTTGCTTTGCTTCGTGGCTCTTCGCAGTTGCTCCGCGTATCAGGGAACAGCGACCTCCCCGTGTGGTTCGAAGCAGGCGCGGCGAAATTCGACTTCGCGAACACCACGGCGCTCTTCTTCGTCCAGCTCTTCTTGATGGGGTAAACCTCAACCTAAACAACTGTGACCTGTGATTTGATTTCATGGAAATTCAACTCCAATATATCATGACAGGTTCGCTGAAACCAAGAGGTACATGGACTTCAAAAATCCAGGATCGCAAGCAGAGGAAGGGACATTCATAGGGTTAGAGGCTGCACTCGCAGGTCAACAGCCAGGGTAAGTGAGCGTTGAAGCATACCCTACAAATTTCACCTGACAAACCTTAGCTAACGCCCATTACATCTTCTATTAAATTCGGACAGCTACCCCGGGGGTCCACTGTTCAATCCACTAGGACTCGCAAAGGATATAGAGAATGCTCATGACGAGAAGCTCAAAGAAATCAAGAACGGTATGTTCCGCTCAGCACATTTTGCGAGAAAAATAAAGCCTACAATAAGTAAGTTTTCTAATTAATGGCGTGATTTCTTACCGTCACAGGGAGGTTGGCAATGGTAGCCATGCTTGGCTTCATGGTGCAAGCATCCGTAACTCATGCCGGCCCCATCGACAATCTCTTGACACACCTTTCGGACCCGTTCAACAAAAATATCATTCACACATTCTCCTCTTCCTAAGTACTCGTCCCAATGCCCGGATGCTATGGCACAAAAAGGTCACAATGTTTTTGAACACAACAGAACAACATGATTATTGATTTACGTCCTTCTCCCCACCGAATAGGGGAAGGAAGGTTAGGGAAGCGTTCAATCAATTCAATGAGATAGTGTAATCTATAGCAAACTCAGATACGCTATGATGTGAGATGAAGCGTACTTCGTGCAATCAATAAGTTCCATTTATTCATATGGACAACAAAGTTCCTCTCTGATCATTTTGAAACAACAATTCATATTAATGAAATATATCAAAGATTTGTGTCGTTATACTTATGGAAGCTCCGTCCGGAGAAGATGCTACAAGTGCTAGGTTACCAATGGTCGATCCCTGTAGCGCTGGCACTATTTACCTATTTATAGGACTATGTCAATGTAAATTTTTATATGGAGTTATAAGAATATACATCCTATTATACAAGTAGCTCTATGTAAGCGAAGATGTTTAATTATGTCTTTTATGGTAGAGACATTCCATATATGTCTTTTCTTCTCTAGTATCCCCTTCTGATTCCTCCTTTCGTGAAGGTAGCTTTGAAAGCAATCAGACTTCGTCTTGTCATGTCTGACACTGATCTTCTTTCCTTCGTGTTTTCAACAGATAGTTTCATAGATTAGTCCGATGCTCTAGAGTTATCCCTTAACCCGAATGTGCTCCTTGCGAATTTTTGTCATGAACAGTGAGTAAAAACTTCAATAACTGACGAACTGTATTAATAGCTCCTAATGACAGGGGGGGAGAAGGAAATTAGTACAGCTTATCGTTCTTTGGCGATTGATCGTAGTCCTCAGTATATTTGCTCACTTTTTATTTTCTTGGTCGACTTTTGCCCAGTTCAAGCATGCTATAATTGCGTGAACACATGTTATAAGAGACACATATAATTCGTACGGACAGAACCGTTATAGTTGCGCTAAACTTACCTGACCACAGTCAGCATACGTGTTTGTTTGGAATTATAATCTAGCCAGATTATATAATCCCAAACAAACACCCCTATGCCATTTTGTATTAACTGTGTCGCTCAAACCTTGCCTTCAATATAAATACAAACCTGAACCTATGTACCTGAAAAATCCACAGCACAAAGCATTCGGTTCTACTGTACATATATGAATTATACAAAGGAAAAAAAACACCGCATCTGGTTATCTACAGCTCACCTGTATCAACTAGCTTGAGCCCCCAGCTCATATCTTCACAGTGTCTTACATGTGGAACAAGCTTCCCTGTGTCAGTTCCCTTCCTAGTTTTGCAATCATAGAAAGGCGGAGCATGAAAGCACGGTTCTATAGACATGACCTGACGGCAAGGTGGATTAGGCGCAGTGCGATTTTCAGGCTTGAACAGAAGCCACGTCTTCGAACCACTCAGACCCTGAGCTACATATCCAAAAGTTGACCATGCACTTGTTACCATAGCATCAGATAAGCTCAGCAGATAAATCTCTGCCCATGCTTTCATGTTATGCATTGTCTTGTCTGAATCCTGGTGCTCCTCGTGGCTTGGCTGATGGAAGCTAATCATCTCACCATTCTCAGTCGGATGTTCCCAGTACATGTTCCTGATCCTTTCGTAGTATCCTGAGTTCAAAGAAGTAATCAGAACAACTTTAGACTTGATGTTCCCTGTCGAGATAATTGGCTGTTGCGCGTTGATCTCTGGTAGTAATTTTTCCTTCAGTGTGCAATGAAGGACCTGATCCAAGACATGCTGAAATGGACCGGTTTCAGTATCGAAGACTCTGATCTGGATACCTAACTTCTCGTCAGCTCTGGCAAGATAAGAATCATAGTACCTTGTAATCAAGCCCCACACAGCATTGGTAGGGTGGAACAAGTAACGTCCCAAGTGATGGAAGACAACATCTTTCTGCGGAAACAGCCTCGTGAGCTCCTCTTGGTATGATGAGATCAGAAAAAGCGAAGGTACAAAGTAATTATCGGATCTTAAGATCAGCCATGGGATCTTCTGGAGATGTTGCTGACTATGTTCACAGAAAAAAAGCTTATCATGATCATCATAGTCATGAGCCAGGTGAAGATATAGAAAGGCAGGTTTAGGACCCTTAAAAGAACCATCAGAATGAATAGCTTCAGTTTTCGCCATGTTTCCGTAACTCTCAGGGGAGCCAATACTGAAGTTCTTAAATTTAGTAATAGGGAAATCCGGCGGTAATACCCATGAAGTTTCAGGGAATGGTTCACAGAAAAGATCTGCAGTGCCTTTATCTCCATCTACAAGTAGAACTCTGTTTGTAAGGATGGCATAGAGAAATGCTGAGGCAATAGTCAAGATCCTGTTACCAAGACCACTATAAGATACCCACACCAAATAGTTGCAATCTCCAACCATTATATCCTGACCAGAATTCAGTTGCTCAATAGCTTTCTTGTATGAGTCTGTATATGGGCCACATTTCTTCTGGAGAACCTCATGTTCTCTCAGTCTTTCCAAAAGGTAGGTTGATACTAAATGGGGCGACTCTTTACGATACAATGCTGATTGGTATCTACTTAGACATGACTGTTCATCAAAACCAGGAGCTAACAAGCCACCAATTAGTTTGTCCCTTTGAACTTTGGAAGACACCGTAGTTGCATGCTCTCCTGGAACACAGAAGGTGAATAGTTTTATATCAGAGTTCAGATGGAAATGGAATAATTTGACTTCATTCTGTGCAAGACAAATGGTACTTTTCGTTCTTCCATTATGTTACATTCATGACGTATACATATGTGAGGTCGTGGATATTCTCAGAAAAGAAATAGAAAGAAAAGTGAGGCAACAGTGAATTGTTAACTTCAATTATCAGTTCAAAAAAACAAAAACAAACTATGCTTCCATGAACAGCATAATGGCAAAATTTAAATGAAACCCTTTTCACAGCATAAATAGCAAAGCGTAACATAATATTTTATCACAGAGATGCTAAACAGTGTACCACCTACAAAAAAAAGTACCAGGTGATACTACCTCCATTCTTAAATATATGACGCCGTTGACTTTTTTGAAAACTTTGATTAATCGTCTTATTCAGAAAAAATGTGAATTATCATTTATTTTGTTATGATTTGTTTTATCACTTAAGGTTGTTTAAGCATGACTTGAAATTGTACATTTTTTAATAAACATTTTTGGATGTTTATTCAAAATATTTTGAATAAATATTTTCCAAGAGTTTGCTAGTTGATAAGGTAAATATCCAAGTTATTCAATGTTTGGCGTAATCAGGATAATGACCTCCAAAAAATCATTCTATAAAATTTGAAATGTATAAAGTTTCATAGTAAACTCTTGCAGAACGAAAAGAACTACATTTCACTTATGTTGATTTAATTTAGACCGAAGATAGGTCTAAGTCAAGATACACTCTTATTAATATGATGTGTCAGTCCTAAACCCATTCATGTGTAAAAATTAGAGGCAGTAGTCTAGTTTTTATAATACAATTATTATTTTTATGACGATTCTATTGTAAAAGGTTTTTTCGATAGAAGAAGAATACTAGGTATAATATACATAAAATATTCTATATAATGCTTGTGGGGAGATTCGTTCTAATGCTATATCTAGCAGACTACCTATTTCACTTTGTATTTCACTTCATATTTCAAATTTCAATCGGTAATATAAAACAGTTTTTTGCTTGTCCGTTTGCACGGTTTGCTGGAGTTGGCCTAAGAATACCTAGTGCAAATCAAATGTCCAAAACATCACTTGCAGCGAGTGGTGAGATCGTATTGCAACCGTCAGCCAAAGACCACTGCGTCTAAAAGTTCTACCGTGAGAAGTCACAAACATTTTCAGTGACAGTTACTATCCCTCCACAGAGATCGATATCCACTTCGCATCACTCACTAAAAGCTAAATTGTGACTGGCCTACCATGTAGGAAAAAAACAACACATGTAGTTGTACTTGCAGGGGAAACAAATGACCGGTAAGTTCTTCAAAGGATGTACTAACTCCTAGACAAGACGTCACATCGACACCCGCACAACGCACTCGGAGAATTTCAGAAATGCGATCAGATGGCGGTGCCAAACAATCAAAGTCCAAACGGAAACTGTCCAACCGAGGACCTCGCGCATGTAGTTTACGTACCATCGCGCGGCCCGGCCTGTTCAAAGCCGCCACGATCGTCGTTGCCGGAGAGAGTGGTAGGATCCGCGCCGGAGAATTGGGCACCCCTCCTCGCGGCGGAGACGCCCGCGAGCAACAACAGCGTGACCCCGCAGGCGACTGACAGGGGAAGCACCGCGACCCGGGCCTTCCTCCCGCGCGGGTGTCCGGGCGCGGACGCCGCCGCCTCCCCCACAGCCTGCGGCGACGACGGCGGCGAGCGGCGGATCCGCTCCTTGATGTCCATGTGGCGTGACGGCGGAGCCGAGCCGCAGGGTTCTTCAGTTCTCCCTGCCCTTCCGCAGGTGCCCGCGGTCGCGTTCGCGACGTGAGCGTCGTGCCACGCCACGATAGATTAGTTCGGTTCGGATACGGCCGACGGGCCCGCGCGACTGAAATAGAGGACGTTTACGAGGCCGAGCACGTGATGGGGGACGAGTGGCACAGGGGTTTTCGATGCGTTTCAGGTGAAAAAACGGTGGGGCTCCCTATAACTATAGTGGCGACGTGACGGCACGGTGGCGAGTGGGGGCGTCCTCGGCACGACGTTGTCGGTGGTACTGGAGCACCTCGGCGTGAGGACATCGGACGTGGGGGTTTCGCCTGTTGCGCAGTCTTGTCGTCGGTGCCGTGAGGACATTGGTGTCGTTTGGTTCACATATTGGTAACGCAATGGGTAACCGATAACGTTAAATCATCTTTGTTTAAGTCCAACCGTAATGGAACAACACTATAAATACATAACACCTTATTCAAATTTGTTACCGCCGGTATTCGAGTGTAAATCATTATCATTACCATTTACGTTACATTTCGTGAACCAAACGGCACCTTGGATCCGACGCGGGGTTCCTGGCTTCGCTGGGCGCGATCGTGCTAGTTAGAGCCGTAGAGCACTTTTGAGCTGTCTGCTGGCCAACCGGATGTTTGGATTCTCTAGATGAGTAAAAGCTTTACACTATTTTAGTTTACTTTGTCGTGACCTAAAGTTTTGCGAAGTAGTTTAGACTTGAGATAATACTTTAGACCTTTTAAATAAAGCTAAAGTGATCTAAATAGGATTAAATAGAGCTTTACTCTTCCGCTTTAGGGCGTATTTGACTGCGAATCGCGTGCTTCATGGCAGCTTTGGGGCGCATTGTCTATTTGGATCCGCTTTTTAGAGATAGACTTTTTTATCACTTTCCTATATTTTTTGTGCCTAAATTTTAAAATGGCTCTAGGCAATGTTATTGTACCATCGACTATTGTAAGTATATTATTGTTTTTACAAATCATTAATTTCTATTGTAGTATATCATTTTTGTGTAATAAGCACATCTCTACGGCCCTACGCAACTATGCAATGGCGGACATCTCTCACAACACAAGCACTGGCATTGTGATCTGCCGAAGCTTTTGTGTAGCCCCCAAATCCTTATGCAGCTGTATTGCCTACTGCCACGAGAAATAAAGCACAGCAGCATGGAACTCACCTCGGCAGCCATGCAGCAATGCATGTCAACGAATCGGCCAAATGAGCGATGATATATAGTAAACATGTTTCTCTTCCTTTTGACATCAGAGGATGAACAGATTAATGGATCTGTCTATCAACTATCTACACTTGGATCAAATACAGGAGGGAAAGAATACATTTTGTATGGTTCCTTTGTGTTTCGCAGATTAAGAATAAGAATAACAATAGTTCTGCCCTAGTTAGCAAGCAAGTCTGCCGTGAGTCCTGACCAGATTACAGCTACACTACAAATGAGTTTGATCTACAATCTTGAGCCCCCAGCTCACGTCCTCGCAGTGCCTCACGTAAGGCACTACCTTGCCCAAATCGGTGTCCTTCCTCGCCTTGCAGTCGTAGAAGGGAGCTTGATGGAAGCACGGCTCGATGGACATGGCGCGGACGCACGGTGGGTCTGGCGTCACGTGGTTCTCCGACTTAAGCATGATCCACGGCTTCAGGCCGGCGAGCCCCTGAGCAGCGTACCCGAACGTGGAAAAGCCACTGGTGATCAGCACGTCGGTCATGCTCAATAGGTAGATCTCAGCAAGCGCCTTCATGTTGTGCCCCTTGTTCCTCGACCTCTGGTACTCCTCGTGGCTCGGCTGGAACACTCTGACAGACACGCCATCAACAGCCGACTGCTCGTCGTACTTCTCCTGGATCTGCTCGCTGTACCAAGCGCTCAGAGAAGTCGTTAGAACAGCGATCGTCCGGTTGTTCCGAGTCCCACTCCCGGCTGCTGTTCGGTTATTCCGAGTCCCATCGGCTGCTCCCTCTGCCATACTGATTTCTGGAAGCAGCTTCTCGTTTTGAGCACACGAGAGGATCTGGTTCAGAATGTGTGGGAACGGGCCGTTTCTCTGCAAGATACCTTTGGTTTCATATATCCTGATCTGAATTCCCACCCTTTTTTCCGCTTTGGCCAGGTAGGACCTGAAGCATCTTGTAACCGAATACCAGACGCCATTTGTCGGATGGAAAAGATAGCGCGCCAAGTGATGGAAGACGGTGTCTTTCTCAGGAAACAGCCTGCCGAGCTCGTCCTGGAAAGCTGGAACGAGGAACAGGGACGGCACGAAGTACATGTCCGTCCTCATGACCAGCCACGGAACACCTCGCAGGAACTGCTGGTCGTCCTCGCAGAAGAAGAGTTTGTCGTGGAAACCATAGTTGCCGTCCAGGTGGAGGTACACATAGGGAGGGAGTCTGTTGCCAACCAAAGATCGGTCCGTACCACCACCGAAAGCCTTGTTCTGCAGCATGTTGCCGTAGCTCTCAGCGCTGCTCTGGCCGAACTCGTCGTCGTTCAGAGGGAAGTCCGAAGGAACCAGCCACGACGTTCCAGGAAAGGGCTCGCAGAAAAGATCCGCGATCTCCTTGTAACGGTCCAGGAGCAAGATCCGGTTCGTGAGCAGCGCGTAGAGGAACGCCGAAGTGATCTCGAGCATCCGGTTCCCTAAGCCGGCGTGGATGATAAGGAACAGGTAGTTGCAGTCGTCTGTGGCGTTGATGCTCATGCTCTGACCGGATTTCAGCTGCTTCGAAGCTTCCCTGTATGCTCTGGTGCCTGGGCCGCACTTCTTCTGCAGAGCTTCTTGTTTCCTTAGCCTCTCTATGAGGTACGGAGAAGGTATGCTCGGTGAACTGTGGTAGCGTGCGAAACGGTACCTGCTTCTGCATGATTTGTCGTCAAAACCCTCGACGAGAAGGCCGCCCAGAAGACGATCGTACTCTATTTGCGGCGACGGAGATAGATCGTCTGACATGTCGTCTTGTATATCTGAAAGAATACAAAGAGTTTTGGGTCAGTCAACTGCACCTTGTAGTTCACCATCATGAAAGAACTAACATGGAAGAACATAGTGTTGGCACATGGGTGCTGCCAATGCCAGAGGCGAAGTGGAGCACTACGGCTACAAGCAGTCAACACGATCTAGAAAAACACGCTGAGTTTGTTCAATGTCTTGATGAATAAATTCCCTTCCTATCCCGCTCAAAACAGGAAAAATCGTTTAAACATGCTGGGTAATTTATACAGAATAACACGACAGCAGCATTCCTCGTGAGAAAGGACTAGATTAGATCCTCCAAAATCTGCAGATCCTCCTGCTTCTTGTAGACAGCACCAAGGGAGCAAGGCAGAGTAATCAAATGAAACGTCGAGTCGGGCCATCGCCATCCTTCCTCTCAATCAGGGTTTACAGTTTCGAAAAAGAAAAAAATTCGGCACCCAGCAAAAACAGGAAATTTCGGGTTTACAGTTTCGAAAAAGAAAAAAATTCGGCACCCAGCAAAAACAGGAAATTTCGAAAATTCTAGGTCAAAATCAAATAGATTTAGATTTTTAAAAAACAAAAAATGATATAATTTATATTAAAAATGCTAATTTAAGAAACATATATTTTTCATACCCCACCAAAATCAAAGAAATTTCGGAAATTTCAATCCAAAATTGTAAACCCTGCTATCAATCCATGAGAGTGTGGGAACAAGTTGGCAAGCGAGACAAAAAAAACAGCTGTGTCTACCCTACCGGCTAGTGGGCTGAGCACTGCGGCGTAGCACCGGTATG
Source organism: Zea mays (assembly GCF_902167145.1). Taxonomy (NCBI): domain Eukaryota; kingdom Viridiplantae; phylum Streptophyta; class Magnoliopsida; order Poales; family Poaceae; genus Zea; species Zea mays. The sequence goes on along the minus strand of NC_050100.1, from coordinate 218,232,158 downwards.
CGGGGGCCAATTGCCCTGCCGGATTTTTCTATTACTACTACTCAACGCTGGCTAGCCGCCCTCAGTTGCAGAACCATCCGGCTGGGCAATTTGGCTAGCCGCCCCAAATTGCCCTGCACGCAAAACACGGGAGGCTTAGCTCACTTTTGAAACCAAAACCCTTTCGATGGGTGGACCTCCATCAGCTTGTTCGCTGCGGCTTGCTGCGGCTGCAATCCGGCTGCGGCTGCGGCTTCTACAGTATTTTTCTCTCTATGGATTGCAGCTGCAGCAGTCCAAACAGCTGCAACAGTGTCGGCTTGTAGCCAGCCGAACACGCCCCATAATGAAGGAGACTTGACGGGTGGCCTCAGCCAATAAGTTGCTGCCAAACCAAACCAGCTAGGCTAACGGTCTGAAGGAAATTTACTACTCTAATGTTTTAGAAAAAAACGATATTCTACCATCCAAAGGATTGGATGGACCTCACCTACGTTGGTGTTTCATTTGAAACGGGCTACAATCCATAGAGCCCCATGTAAATTGATTTAAATTTGAAATGGAGAACCTTTCATTACCCTCGCTCTGGAGCGTTGACACCCGAGGGTGTGGGGGCATGGATAGCTTCCGTGAATGTTCCACACTGCTATCGTCCTTTTGCCCACGATAGGTAAGAGGAAAGCGTCAATTTTGTTTTGATCTGGCATCCACCACGAGCTTCTTGCTACGGGACCCACCTTACGGCGACGCACTGGGCAGCCGGCAAAGTACAATGGAACCTAGTGCGCATTGGCTGTCCGGCCGTCCCCACTCGGATTTTCTGCGGCCATCCATCGCATCACCTTTGAACTTCATTGCCCGATGCCTCGATGGGTTCACGAGTAGGGATGGCAACGGGGAATTCCCCGCCGGGGAATAGCTCCCCATCCCCGTCCCCGCAACGAAAAAACTTCCCCGCGGAGATCCCCACGAACGCTTGCGGGGAACATTTCTTCCCCATCCCCGTTTTCCGTGGGGATAAATCCCCAACGGGGATCCCCATCCCCGTTTAAATTACAATTAAGACATACGTACTTTGCTATTAATGTTAAATATTGTCACTTATACACATTGTCAGATATAAGAAATCATTATGCATACATCAAAATGAACACATTTGTACAATTAGTGGTCTCTTGATAAAGTAATTATTTATTTTTGTCGTTAACTAGTACACAAAAACATAGTCACGTGCAAGTTTAACGGGTCCCCGCGGGGAACGGGGATGGAGAATGCTTCCTCGTCCCCATCCCCGTTTACCCGTCGGGGGATAAATTTTCCCCGTTTATATCCCCGTGGGGAAAGTTTCTTCCCCATCCCTGTCCCCTAATAGAGGAATTCCCCGCGAGTAATCGGAGATCGGGTCCCATTGCCATCTCTATTCACGAGGCATTCTGCTGCCACTGATGGGCCCGGGTCCGGCCGAACACCACGTCACCGCCCGAGCCACTCCGAATAAAATAAGCTGGAGGCGGACGGCAAAGGAATCTGCTTTGCTGGTTCGATCCAATCTCTCCTCGCAACGCCCCTCCTCCAACGACGGGGGAGGGACTCTCCAAGGAAAGCTTGGAAGCTCGATCCACTCCAGCTTTGATTTCTTTGTCTACTCCCTTCAAAGCGCGACCCGCTCCCGCTTTAATTTCCTGTCTATTCCCTACAGGTGGCGGGGCAGGCGGCAGGTGGAGACGACGACGAGGAGGAGGCATCGTGCCTGCCTCCACTATTGCTCGCTACCGCTGTGGCGCTGTCTCTTTGGAATCGGAATCGGAACAAGGAAAAGTAACAGCTGTCGCACGAGCGCGAATCCTGCGTCTGCGTGCCCATTGCTTTACATCCATGAGGGAGTGAAGCAGTTGGTTCAGCGATCAGGACAGGGTTACCACTTACAACCCATTAACCGGCGACAACGAGAACTGGCACAGACTAATCGCCGTCTGGCGTAGAGTAGAGAAACAAAGGCGTATGGTATGAAACTATGGATAGTACTGTATATACGGTCGCCGGGAGTAGACGCGTACCTTGGTCGTCGTCTTCCTCGGGTGGCTCGAAGTCGAAGACCCACTGCGGCGAGGAGTCGGCCTGCCACCACAGCAGCAGCAGGACGGCCGGGACGGTCAGCAGGCAGAGCAGCAGCCCCGCGCGCACGGACGCGCGCCAGAGCCTGCTGCCCCCGCGCCTCGCCTCCTTGTCCTTGGCCTGCACCGCGGCGTGATGGGACGGGGACGTCTCCAGCACGCCGCGGAGGGGCAGCCGCTCCTCGTCGCCCCCGCCCCCGTGGCTGTTGCTTGGCCTCCCCATCACCATGAGCTCAGCTCAGCGACCGTCCCCCCGTACGCGTCTCATATATGCTCCACCCGTCGGGTCCTCGGTCGTGTGTGCTCTCTCTCTCTCCATCTCTCGTAGTTGGAGACGGAGTAGTCAAAGTAGTACGGCCATTCACCGCGTGGGACAAGTTTTGCAGGACTTCCACGGTTGGACTTCAAAATGGCCCTCAACGGCCCAAGGGGCCATATGTCGATTACATACATGGTGTTGGGTCCGGTCATAGCGCCCCCGCTGTCGGATCAATTCGGACAATTATCCTTATTTTGTGCATTGTTATTCATTTAACTAGATGAGTGCCCCGTGCGTTGCAACGGAAACACACAATACCATGATAACTTATATATATAATGTGTCTTATATTGTTATAAGAAAATGTTTCATAATTCATTTGTGATCCTAGCCATATATAAATTTTGTTATTTTAATTTAACTGTTTCACTACTACATTACAACCATCAGTATCATACAGACTTCGATATATACCATGATTTGCATGGTCTCATCATTGGAGAGCACGTGCTACACCTATCGATAGAAGTTCCCTCGTACATCGTCAGTCATCAGGCACGCACAACCATACATGTTTGCTTAAATAAAAAGGCAAGTGTGTGCGTTTGTGAATAGAATTAAAGGCAGGCCAGCACAAAAGCTACCTCGGCGATGGCAAGTGGTCATTGTTGTCGGTCCTCCTCTGCGTCACCTCTGTCGCTAAGATGACGCCACAGTCTTTGATATAGTAGTCGTCGAACGCGCGTGACATGGCGAGTACCGATGACTTTTGGCTGGGCTGCTAAACGAAGTGCACCCCGGGCTCATCAGCGAGGTAGTACACCTAGCCGTTGCACCTCCAGATGTGCTACTCCTCTACATACATCTTGTTCTAGGACACTCACACAACATCAACAACAACCGTCGTCCCAGCGCACAAGAATTTATGGCCGGTCAGTAGCGACTTACGTGGCTGGTTGAGCTTCAGGTGGATGATGAGCTAGATGGCGTGACAGCGCCGTCGTCGGATGCGGTGCCCAGAACAACCCGAGAGTCGCCGGCGTTGGCAACGACTATGAGGTCCCTCGTTTGAATATGGACAGCGGTGTAGCCGCTCTGGACCGCGTCCAAGCGACGGCTGCGCCGGAGCTTGCCGAACATAGCGACGCATGCGGCCAAGTAGGACTGCTTCCAGAGGTCGAACTGGCAGTTGCCAAGCTTCTTCTCATCGTCGATGAGCGACGCCAACGCGAGCGCCTCCTGCCAGTGGTGTTTGTTTGGGGTTTCCAAGTAAGAAACATGGATTCATCTTTGGCGTTAGTTTATAAAAATGACTCACAAGTCAGATCCATGGACAAAATATTACGGAGAATAAATGTCACACATATAAAAAAGAAATTTAAGTTGAAAACTTATTCAAACAAAAGAAGTTGCATGCAAGGCTCTTCTTTAAATACTACTCTCTCCATCCAAAAATATAATTCGGGAATCTCGTTGATAATTATCTACTAATACACATTGTGTAAGGGTAGCAGGTGGGCTTTGGGAGAGATATAGTAGATATTTTTACTGTAACAAATATTAACATAAACACACATGTGGTGTAGTGGTAGCTACAAGCACATTTACTTGAGAGGTCGTGGGTTCGAATCCCATTAGGGCCATATTCGAATCCCTTAGGGCCATATTTGTGTTTTTTTAATTTAATTTTAGATAGGCGTGGGATGCACGTGGGAATGGGAATGAGCTTTGCGGGGAGAGGAAATGAGAAAGACAGTGCGGGGGGAATGAGAATGAAAACACACAAGAGTTCGGAATGGGAATGGCAGAACCAGGAATGGGGCAGCCTACCCCTTAGAGTCTTAATAGGTAGTATAGATTACGTAAGATTTGTTAGCTACTGTTTAGAAACAGGTCTAGATCTCCTCCTATATATATGAAGGGATACCACAGAGGACACCACCAGACTGTACACCCATAGTGATTGGCGCTGCCCAGATCGGCGCCCGCCAACACACTTTTTTGGCGACTTCGATGGGGAACAAGGTTGCAGATCTACAAAATCAGGCTTATATGACTGATTCGAAAGATCTCAACACTGCTTCTCCAAGCAGCGACACAAGGCTGACTAATTTGTCGGCTGTAGAGCATAAAAAATAAAAGATGACATGAAGATGGACAAGGAGATCCAACGACAGCGAGATCAGGCGCTTACGGTGGTGAAGAAATGGTTCCTCTCCTACTTTAGGATAGATTGCCACCAGAAGGTTGTCCGGGAGAAGGAAATAAACATCGATTATATGTCAGTTGTGTTGCAGCAGCTCCCCACGCTATGTGATGCCAGGTAAGCCGATGATATTCAATCTATTCATTTTTTTATAATCGGATTAAAAGCATGACATGTGCATTAGAAAAAACTCACATGCCTAGTTTTTTATCACATAAATTGGGCACCAAAACAATTGCGCATAATACATTGACAACAAATGGGTTTCCCTAGCCATATTCTGGTATGTCGATGGACTCATATCCAGGACGACCGTCACCGCCATCTTCGCTAAACGATGGGTCGACTCTGAGCACGGCCGGACCGTCTGCACATGATCTCGGACCGTCCGTCCTCCGTCAGACCGTTCGGCACCCTACGCCGGACCGTCCATAGTCACACAGAGCCTATCACAAAGGCTGCAGACGATGTCCGGCGCGATCGGACAGTCCGGGAATAGTACCAGACCGTCCAACTACACAGGTTGGACCGTCCGGAGCACTGGAATCCACCTATGATCGGCCTAGTACAGAAGGCTGGTACAAACAAGGTCGACCACCTAAGCCCCAGGAGTCAAAAAGGTTACACGTTGTTGAGCTTGTTTGGCATGCTAAGGCCAAATCTTCTGCTCGCTCTAACCCGCACTCGGCACAAAAGGAGAAAGTTAAGTTCATATTTAATATTGCTAAGTGTGATAAAATATTTGATGGGTTACTTAAGCATGGTAATATTAAATTGTGACATACAATTCCTCCTGTTGAAGAATTAAAAGGACCACATGTAGCTAGCTATTGCGCCTGCTCAGCGTCCGACCCCGCTCGCGCAGCCACCGTGCAAAAAATAGTACAGGACGGGCACTTGAACCCACGCTTATGCTCCAAAAATTTGAGGCTAACTGATAGTCGCCTAGAGGGGGGGGTGAATAGGGCAAAACTGAAATTTACAAATATAAACACAACTACAAGCCGGGTTAGCGTTAGAAATAATAACGAGTCCGAGAGAGAGGACGCAAAACAAATCGCAAGCAAATGAAGAGAGTTGAAAGGGAATTAGGCTTACACCTAGTTCCTATATAATTTTGGTGGTTGAATTGCACAACACAAATCCTTGGACTAACTAGTTTGCCCAAGTGTATAGATTATACAGGTGAAAAAGGTTCACACTCAGCAAATAAAAAGACCAAGTTTTGGATTCAACATAGGAGCAAAGGGGCAACCGAAGGCACCCCTGGTCTGGCGCACCGGACTGTCCGGTGTGCCACCGGACATGTCCGGTGCACCAGGGGGACTCAGACTCAAACTCGCTACCTTCGGGAATTTCCAGAGGCGACTCGGCTATAATTCACCGGACTGTCCGGTGTACACCGGACAGTGTCCGGTGCGCCAAGGGAGGTCGGCCTCAGGAACTCGCCAGCGTCGGGAAACTCCAACGGCTCGTCCACTATAATTCACCGGACTGTCCGGTGTGCACCGGACTGTCCGGTGCGACTCCGGAGCAACGGCTATCTCCGCGCCAACGGCTCTCTGCCGCGCATTAAATGCGCGCTCTGCGCGCGCAGACGTCAGGCGCGCCCATACTGGCACACTGGACAACAAACAGTACCTGTCCGGTGTGCACCGGACACCTAGGCGGGCCCACAAGTCAGGAGCTCCAACGGTCAGAATCCAACGACAGTAATGACGTGGCAGGGGGCACCGGACTGTCCGGTGTGCACCGGACTGTCCGGTGCGCTATCGAACAGACAGCTTCCCAACGGCCACTTTTGGTGGTTGGGGCTATAAATACCCCAACCACCCCATCATTCATTGCATCCAAGTTTTCCACTCCCCAACTACTACAAGAGCTCTAGCATTCAATTCTAGACACACCAAATAGATCAAATCCTCTTCAAATTCCACTCAACGCCATAGTGACTAGAGAGAGTGATTTGCTTGTGTTCTTTTGAGCTCTTGCGCTTGGATCGCTTTCATTGCTTTCTACTTTCTTGATCTTTTCTTTGCAATCAAACTCACTTGTAATTGAGGCAAGAGACACCAAACTTGTGGTGGTCCTTGTAGGAACTTTGTGTTCCAAGTGATTGAGAAGAGAAAGCTCACTCGATCCGTGGATCGTTTGAGAGAGGGAAGGGTTGAAAGAGACCCGGCCTTTGTGGCCTCCTCAACGGGGAGTAGGTTTGCAAGAACCGAACCTCGGGAAAACAAATCTCCGTGTCTCACTTGCTTATTCGCTTGGGATTTGTTTTGCGCCCTCTCTCGCGGACTCGTTTCTTATTACTAACGCTAACCCCGGCTTGTAGTTGTGTTTATATTTGTAAATTTCAGTTTCGCCCTATTCACCCCCCCCTCTAGGCGACTATCAATTGGTATCGGAGCCCGGTGCTTCATTAGAGCCTAACCGCTCGAAGTGATGTCGGGAGATCACGCCAAGAAGGAGATGGAGACCGGCGAAAAGCCCACTACAAGCCACGGGAGCACTTCATCGGAAGAGTCCCGCACCAAAAGGAAGGAGAAGAAGAAGGACTCCTCCAAACGGAAGGAGAAAAGGTCTTCCTCTTCTCACCACAAAGAGAAGAAGGAAAAATCTTCTTCCCACAAGCCGCGTCGGAAAGGCGACAAGCACAAGAGGATGAGGAAGGTGGTCTACTACGAGACCGACACTTCATCAACATCGACCTCCGACTCCGATGCGCCCTCCGTCACTTCTAAGCGCCAAGAGCGCAAGAAGTATAGTAAGATCCCCCTACGCTACCCTCACATTTCCAAACATACACCTTTACTTTCCGTCCCATTAGGCAAACCACCAACCTTTGATGGTGAAGATTACGCTAGGTGGAGCGATTTAATGCGATTTCATCTAACCTCGCTCCACAAAAGTATATGGGATGTTGTTGAGTTTGGTGCACAGGTACCGTCGGTAGGGGATGAGAACTATGATGAGGATGAGGTGGCCCAAATCGAGCACTTCAACTCTCAACCAACAACAATACTCCTCGCCTCTCTAAGTAGAGAGGAGTATAACAAAGTACAAGGGTTGAAGAGCGCCAAGGAGATTTGGGATGTGCTCAAAACCGCGCACGAGGGAGACGAGCTCACCAAGATCACCAAGCGGGAAACGATCGAGGGGGAGCTCGGTCGGTTCCGGCTTCGCAAAGGGGAGGAGCCACAACACATGTACAACCGGCTCAAGACCTTGGTGAATCAAGTGCGCAACCTCGGGAGCGTAAAGTGGGATGACCACGAGATGGTTAAGGTTATTCTAAGATCTCTTATTTTCCTTAACCCTACTCAAGTTCAATTAATCCGTGGTAATCCTAGATATACTAAAATGACCCCCGAGGAAGTTATCGGGAATTTTGTGAGTTTTGAGTGCATGATCGAAGGCTCGAGGAAGATCAACGAGCTTGATGAAGCCACCACATCCGAAGCCCAACCCGTTGCATTCAAGGCAACGGAGGAGAAGAAGGAGGAATCTACACCAAGTAGACAACCAATTGACGCCTCCAAGCTTGACAATAAGGAAATGGCGCTCGTCATCAAGAGCTTCCGCCAAATCCTCAAACAAAGGAGGGGGAAAGACTACAAGTCCCGCTCCAAGAAGGTTTGCTACAAATGTGGTAAGCCCGGTCATTTTATTGCTAAATGTCCCATATCTAGTGACAGTGACCGAGGCGACGACAAGAAGGGGAGAAGAAAGGAGAAGAAAAGGTACTACAAGAAGAAGGGCGGTGATGCCCATGTTTGTCGGGAATGGGATTCCGATGAAAGCTCAAGCGACTCCTCCGACGACGAGAACGCCGCCAACATCGCCGTCACCAAAGGACTTCTCTTCCCCAACGTCGGCCACAAGTGCCTCATGGCAAAGGACGGCAAAAAGAAAAAGGTTAAATCTAACTCCTCCACTAAATATGAATCTTCTAGTGATGATAATGCTAGTGATGAGGAGGATAGCTTGCGTTCCCTTTTTGCTAACCTTAACATAGCTCAAAAGGAAAAATTAAATGAATTAGTCAGTGCTATTCATGAAAAGGATGATCTTTTGGATTCACAAGAGGATTGTCTAATTAAAGAAAACAAGAAACATGTTAAGGTTAAAAAGGCTTATGCTCTAGAAATAGAGAAATGTGAAAAATTATCTAGTGAGCTAAGCACTTGCCGTGAGATGATTGACAACCTTAGACATGAAAATGCTAGTTTAAATGCTAGGGTTGATTCTCATGTTTGTAATGTTTCAATTCCCAATCCTAGAGATAATAATGATGACTTGCTTGCTAGGATTGAAGAATTAAACATTTCTCTTGCTAACCTTAGAGTAGAAAATGATAATTTGATTGCTAAGGCTAAAGATTTTGATGTTTGCAAAGTTACAATTGCCGATCTTAGAGATAAGAATGATATACTTCGTGCTAAGATTGTTGAACTTAATTCTTGCAAACCATCTACATCTACCATTGAGCATGTCACTATTTGTACTAGATGTAGAAATGTTGATGTTGATGATATTCATGATCATATGGCTTTAATTAAACAACAAAATGATCATATAGCAAAACTAGACGCTAAAATTGCCGAGCACAACTTAGAAAATGAGAAATTTAAATTTGCTCGTAGCATGCTTTATAATGGGAGACGCCCTGGCATTAAGGATGGGATTGGCTACCAAAGGGGAGACAATGTCAAACTTAGTGCCCCTCCTAAAAGATTGTCAAATTTTGTTAAAGGCAAGGCTCCCATGCCTCAGGATAACGAGGGTTACATTTTATACCCTGCCGGTTATCCCGAGGACAAAATTAAGAAAATTCATTCTAGGAAGTCTCACTCTGGCCCTAATCATGCTTTTATGTATAAGGGTGAGACATCTAGTTCTAGGCAACCAACCCATGCCAAGTTGCCTAGAAAGAAAACTCCTAATGCATCAAATGAACATAGCATTTCATTTAAGACTTTTGATGCATCCTATGTTTTGACTAACAAATCCGGCAAGGTCGTTGCCAAGTTTGTTGGGGGCAAACACAAGGGGTCAAAGACTTGTGTTTGGGTACCCAAAGTTCTTGTTTCTAATGCCAAAGGACCCAAAACAGTTTGGGTACCTAAAATCAAGAACTAAATTTGTTTTGTAGGTTTATGCATCTGGGGGCTCAAGTTGGATACTCGACAGCGGGTGCACAAACCACATGACCGGGGAGAAAAGGATGTTCTCCTCATATGAGAAAAACCAAGATCCCCAACGAGCTATCACATTCGGGGATGGAAATCAAGGTTTGGTCAAAGGTCTTGGTAAAATTGCTATATCTCCTGACCATTCTATTTCCAACGTTTTTCTTGTAGATTCTCTAGATTACAACTTGCTTTCTGTTTCCCAATTATGTCAAATGGGCTACAACTGTCTATTTACTGATATAGGTGTCACTGTCTTTAGAAGAAGTGATGATTCAATAGCATTTAAGGGTGTGTTAGAGGGTCAGCTATACTTAGTAGATTTTGAAAGAGCTGAACTCGACACATGCTTAATTGCTAAGACTAACATGGGTTGGCTTTGGCATCGCCGACTAGCCCATGTTGGGATGAAGAATCTTCACAAGCTTCTAAATGGAGAACACATTTTAGGATTAACAAATGTTCATTTTGAGAAAGACAGGATTTGTAGCGCATGCCAAGCAGGGAAGCAAGTTGGCACTCATCATCCGCATAAGAACATTATGACAACCGACAGGCCACTGGAGCTCCTACACATGGATCTATTCGGCCCGATTGCTTACATAAGCATCGGCGGGAGTAAGTACTGTCTAGTTATTGTGGATGATTATTCTCGCTTCACTTGGGTATTCTTTTTACAGGAAAAATCTCAAACCCAAGAGACCTTAAAGGGATTCTTGAGACGAGCTCAAAATGAGTTTGGCTTAAGGATCAAGAAAATAAGAAGCGACAACGGGACAGAGTTCAAGAATTCTCAAATTGAAGGCTTCCTTGAGGAAGAGGGCATCAAGCATGAGTTCTCTTCTCCCTACACGCCACAACAAAATGGTGTAGTGGAGAGGAAGAATCGAACTCTATTGGACATGGCAAGGACCATGCTTGATGAGTACAAGACTTCAGATCGGTTTTGGGCCGAGGCGGTCAACACCGCTTGCTACGCCATCAACCGGTTATATCTTCACCGAATCCTCAAGAAGACATCATATGAACTCCTAACCGGTAAAAAGCCCAATATTTCTTATTTTAGAGTCTTTGGTAGCAAATGTTTTATTCTTGTTAAAAGGGGTAGAAAATCTAAATTTGCTCCTAAGACTGTAGAAGGCTTTTTACTTGGTTATGACTCAAACACAAGGGCATATAGAGTCTTTAACAAGTCCACTGGACTAGTTGAAGTCTCTTGTGACGTTGTGTTTGATGAGTCTAACGGCTCTCAAGTAGAGCAAGTTGATCTTGATGAGATAGGTGAAGAACAGGCTCCATGCATAGCGCTAAGGAACATGTCCATTGGGGATGTGTGTCCTAAGGAATCCGAAGAGCCTCCACATGCACAAGATCAACCATCCTCCTCCACTCAAGCATCTCCACCAACTCAAAATGAGGATGAGGCTCAAGATATTGAACAAGAAGATCAAGAAGATGAGCTACCTCAAGATGACGGCAATGATCAAGGGGGAGATGCAAATGATCAAGACAAGGAGGATGAAGAGCAAAGGCCGCCACACCCAAGAGTCCACCAAGCAATCCAACGAGATCACCCCGTCAACACCATCCTCGGCGACATTCATAAGGGGGTAACTACTCGATCTCGGGTTGCACATTTTTGTGAACATTACTCCTTTGTTTCCTCTATTGAGCCACACAGGGTAGAGGAAGCACTCCAAGATTCGGATTGGGTAATGGCGATGCAAGAGGAGCTCAACAACTTCACAAGGAATGAGGTATGGCATTTGGTTCCACGTCCTAACCAAAATGTTGTAGGAACCAAATGGGTCTTCCGCAACAAGCAAGATGAGCATGGTGTGGTGACAAGGAACAAAGCACGACTTGTGGCCAAGGGATATTCCCAAGTCGAAGGTTTGGATTTCGGTGAAACCTATGCACCCGTAGCTAGGCTTGAGTCAATTCGCATATTATTGGCCTATGCTACTTACCATGGCTTTAAGCTTTATCAAATGGACGTAAAAAGTGCCTTCCTCAACGGACCAATCAAGGAAGAGGTCTATGTTGAGCAACCTCCCGGCTTTGAAGATAGTGAGTATCCTAACCATGTCTATAGGCTCTCTAAGGCGCTTTAAGGGCTCAAGCAAGCCCCAAGAGCATGGTATGAATGCCTTAGAGATTTCCTTATTGCAAATGGCTTCAAAGTCGGAAAGGCCGATCCTACACTCTTTACTAAAACTCTTGAAAATGACTTGTTTGTATGCCAAATCTATGTCGATGATATTATATTTGGGTCTACTAACGAGTCTACATGTGAGGAATTTAGTAGGATCATGACACAGAAATTCGAGATGTCTATGATGGGGGAGTTGAAGTATTTCTTAGGATTTCAAGTGAAGCAACTCCAAGAAGGCACCTTCATTAGCCAAACAAAGTACACTCAAGACATTCTTGCTAAGTTTGGGATGAAGGATGCCAAACCCATCAAGACACCCATGGGAACTAATGGGCATCTCGACCTCGACACGGGAGGTAAGTCCGTGGATCAAAAGGTATACCGGTCGATGATTGGTTCATTGCTTTATTTATGTGCATCTCGACCGGACATTATGCTTTCCGTTTGCATGTGTGCAAGATTCCAATCCGACCCTAAGGAATCCCACCTTACGGCCGTAAAACGAATCTTGAGATATTTGGCTTATACACCTAAGTTTGGGCTTTGGTATCCTCGGGGATCCACTTTTGATTTGATTGGTTATTCGGATGCCGATTGGGCGGGGTGTAAAATCAATAGGAAGAGCACATCGGGGACTTGCCAGTTCTTGGGAAGATCCTTGGTGTCTTGGGCTTCAAAGAAGCAAAATTCGGTCGCTCTTTCCACCGCCGAAGCCGAGTACATTGCCGCAGGTCATTGTTGCGCGCAATTGCTTTGGATGAGGCAAACCCTGCGGGACTACGGTTACAAATTAACCAAAGTCCCCTTGCTATGTGATAATGAGAGTGCAATCAAAATGACTGACAATCCCGTCGAGCATAGCCGCACTAAGCACATAGCCATTCGGTATCATTTTCTTAGGGATCACCAACAAAAGGGAGATATCGAGATTTCTTATATTAACACTAAAGATCAATTAGCCGATATCTTTACCAAGCCACTTGATGAACAATCTTTTACCAAACTTAGGCATGAGCTCAATATTCTTGATTCTAGAAATTTCTTTTGCTAACTTGCACACATAGCTCATTTATATACCTTTGATCATATCTCTTTCATCTGCTATGACTAATGTGTTTTTTCAAGTGTATTTCAAACCAAGTCATAGGTGTATTGAAAGGAAATTGGAGTCTTTGGCGAAGACAAAGGCTTCCACTCCGTAACTCATCCTTCGCCATCACTCCAAGAAAAGGACCTTGTCTTTGGGGGAGAGCGTAAGAGCCCAAAGCAAAAGGACCGGACTTCGTCTTTGGTATAATCTTAACTCTTTTAATTATGACCAAAGGGGAAGATAATACTTAATGAGGCTCTAATGATTCCGTTTTTGGCGATTCATGCCAAAGGGGGAGAAAGTATGAGCCCAAAGCAAAAGGACCGCACCACCACCAATTTCAAAAACTTAATTTTTTCAAAGAGTATTTTCAATTGGTATTCTATTATGTTCAAGAAGGGGGAGAAAGTAGTATTTCAAAAATGATATATCAAAACCCTCTTGAACACTAAGAGGTGGATCTAAATTTAGGGGGAGTTTTGTTAAGTCAAAGGAAAAGCATTTGAAACAGGGGGAGAAAATTTCAAATCTTGAAAATGCTTTGCAAACTCTTATTCATTTACCTTTGACTATTTGCAAAAGATCTTTGAAATAGATTTACAAAAGAATTTGCAAAAACAAAACATGTGGTGCAAGCGTGGTCCAAAATGTTAAAAATAAAAGAAACAATCCATGCATGTCTTATAAGTATTTATATTGGCTCAATTCCAAGCAACCTTTACACTTACATTATGCAAACTAGTTCAATTATGCACTTCTATATTTGCTTTGGTTTGTGTTGGCATCAATCACCAAAAAGGGGGAGATTGAAAGGGAATTAGGCTTACACCTAGTTCCTATATAATTTTGGTGGTTGAATTGCACAACACAAATCCTTGGACTAACTAGTTTGCCCAAGTGTATAGATTATACAGGTGAAAAAGGTTCACACTCAGCAAATAAAAAGACCAAGTTTTGGATTCAACATAGGAGCAAAGGGGCAACCGAAGGCACCCCTGGTCTGGCGCACCGGACTGTCCGGTGTGCCACCGGACATGTCCGGTGCACCAGGGGGACTCAGACTCAAACTCGCTACCTTCGGGAATTTCCAGAGGCGACTCGGCTATAATTCACCGGACTGTCCGGTGTACACCGGACAGTGTCCGGTGCGCCAAGGGAGGTCGGCCTCAGGAACTCACCAGCGTCGGGAAACTCCAACGACTCGTCCACTATAATTCACCGGACTGTCCGGTGTGCACCGGACTGTCCGGTGTGCACCGGACTGTCCGGTGCGACTCCGGAGCAACGGCTATCTCCGCGCCAACGGCTCTCTGCCGCGCATTAAATGCGCGCTCTGCGCGCGCAGACGTCAGGCGCGCCCATACTGGCACACCGGACAACAAACAGTACCTGTCCGGTGTGCACCGGACACCTAGGCGGGCCCACAAGTCAGGAGCTCCAACGGTCAGAATCCAACGACAGTAATGACGTGGCAGGTGGCACCGGACTGTCCGGTGTGCACCGGACTGTCCGGTGCGCCATCGAACAGACAGCTTCCCAACGGCCACTTTTGGTGGTTGGGGCTATAAATACCCCAACCACCCCACCATTCATTGCATCCAAGTTTTCCACTCCCCAACTACTACAAGAGCTCTAGCATTCAATTCTAGACACACCAAATAGATCAAATCCTCTTCAAATTCCACTCAACGCCATAGTGACTAGAGAGAGTGATTTGCTTGTGTTCTTTTGAGCTCTTGCGCTTGGATCGCTTTCATTGCTTTCTACTTTCTTGATCTTTTCTTTGCAATCAAACTCACTTGTAATTGAGGCAAGAGACACCAAACTTGTGGTGGTCCTTGTAGGAACTTTGTGTTCCAAGTGATTGAGAAGAGAAAGCTCACTCGATCCGTGGATCGTTTGAGAGAGGGAAGGGTTGAAAGAGACCCGGCCTTTGTGGCCTCCTCAACGGGGAGTAGGTTTGCAAGAACCGAACCTCGGGAAAACAAATCTCCGTGTCTCACTTGCTTATTCGCTTGGGATTTGTTTTGCGCCCTCTCTCGCGGACTCGTTTCTTATTACTAACGCTAACCCCGGCTTGTAGTTGTGTTTATATTTGTAAATTTCAGTTTCGCCCTATTCACCCCCCCCCCTCTAGGCGACTATCAAGAGTGACACGCAGATTTGTTTTACCGAGGTTCGGTTCTCGCAAACCTACTCCCCGTTGAGGAGGCCACAAAGGCCGGGTCTCTTTCAACCCTTACCCTCTCTCAAACGGTCCCTCGGACCGAGTGAGCTTCTCTTCTCAAATCAAAATCGGGAACAAAACTTCCCCGCAAGGGCCACCACACAATTGGTGTCTCTTGCCTTGATTACAATGGAGTTTTGATCACAAGAACAAGTGAGAAAGAAAAGAAGCAATCCAAGCGCAAGAGCTCAAAAGAACACGACAAATCTATCTCGCTAATCACTAAAGCCTTGAGTGGAGTTGGAGAGGATTTGATCTCTTTGGTGTTTCTAGAATTGAATGCCTAGCTCTTGTAAGTGGTTGAGAAGTGGAAAACTTGGATGACTTGAGTGTGGGGTGGTTGGGGGTATTTATAGCCCCAACCACCAAACTAGCCGTTTGGTGGGGCTGTCTGTCGCATGGTGCACCGGACAGTCCGGTTCACACCGGACATGTCCGGTGCGCCAGCCACGTCACCAAAGCCGTTGGGTTCTGACCGTTGTAGCTCTGACTTCTAGGCCCGCCTGGATGTCCGGTGTACCGTAGCGTGTCCGGTGCGCCACTACGCGCGTGCCTGACTTCTGCGCGCTCTGGCGCGCATTAATTGCTGTTGCAGGTGACCGTTGGCGCGAAGTAGTTGTTGCCCCGCAGTTACACCGGACAGTCCGGTGTACACCGGACATGTCCGGTGAATTATAGCGGAGCAACTGTTGCAGTTTCCCGAAGCCGGCGAGTTCCTGAGGCTGCTTTTCCTTGGAGCACCGGACACTGTCCGGTGTACACCGGACAGTCCGGTAAATTATAGTGGAGTTGCCTCTGGATTTTCCCGAAGGTGACGAGTTTGAGTTGGAGTCCTCTGGTGCACCGGACATGTCCGGTGGTGCACCGGACACTGTCCGGTGGCATACCGGACAGTCCGGTGCGCTAGACCAGAGGTGCCTTGGTTGTCCCTTTACTCTTTTGTTGAACCCAATACTTGGTCTTTTTATTGGCTAAGTGTGAATCTTTGGCACCTGTATAACTTGTACACTAGAGCAAACTAGTTAGTCCAATTATTTGTGTTGGGCAATTCAACCACCAAAATTATTTAGGAACTAGGTGTAAACCTAATTCCCTTTCAATCTCCCCCTTTTTGGTGATTGATGCCAACACAAACCAAAGCAAATATAGAAGTGTACAATTGAACTAGTTTGCATAATGTAAGTGCAAAGATTGCTTGGAATTGAGCCAATATAAATACTTACAAGATATGCATGGATTGTTTCTTTATTTTTAACATTTTGGACCACGCTTGCACCACATGTTTTGTTTTTGCAAACTCTTTTGTAAATCCTTTTCAAAGTTCTTTTGCAAATAGTCAAAGGTAAGTGAATAAGATTTTGCAAAGCACTTTCAAGATTTGAAATTTTCTCCCCCTGTTTCAAATGCTTTTCCTTTGACTACACAAAACTCTCCCTAAATGAGATCCTCCTCTTAGTGTTCAAGAGGGTTTTGATATATCATTTTTGAAATACTACTTTCTCCCCCTTTTGAGCACAATAAGATACCAATTTAAAATTTACCAATTGAAAATCTCCAATTTTAAAAAATAGGTGGTGGTGCGGTCCTTTTGCTTTGGGCACATACTTTCTCCCCCTTTGGCATGAATCGCCAAAAACGGAATCATTAGAGCCCTTAGAATTACACTCTCCCCCTTTAGTCATAAATGAGTGAGGATTATACCAAGGACGAAGTCCATTTGCTTTGAACTCTCCCTAAAAAGATGGAGAGATGCGCGGAGCGACGGCGAAGGGTGAGTTACGGAGTGGAAGCCTTTGTCTTCGCCGAAGACTCCAATTCCCTTTCAATACACCTATGACTTGGTTTGAAATAGACTTGAAAAACACTTTAGTCATAGCATATGAAAGAGACATGATCAAAGGTATACAAATGAGCTATGTGTGCAATTTAGCAAAAGAAATTGCGCGAATCAAGAATATTGAGCTCATGCCTAAGTTTGTTAAAAGTTTGTTCATCAAGAGGCTTGGTAAAGATATCGGCTAATTGATCTTTAGTGTTAATGTAAGAAATCTCGATATCTCCCTTTTGTTGGTGATCTCTAAGAAAATGATACCGAATGACTATGTGTTTAGTGCGGCTATGCTCGACGGGATTATCCGCCATCTTGATTGCACTCTCATTATCACATAGCAAAGGGACTTTGGTTAATTTGTAACCGTAGTCCCGCAAGGTTTGCCTCATCCAAAGCAATTGCGCGCAACAATGGCCTGCGGCAATGTACTCGACTTCGGCAGTGGAAAGAGCGACCGAATTTTGCTTCTTTGAAGCCCAAGACACCAAGGATCTTCCCAAGAACTGACAAGTCCCCGATGTGCTCTTCCTATTAATTCTACACCCCGCCCAATCGGCATCCGAATAACCAATCAAATTAAAAGTGGATCCCCTGGGATACCAAAGCCCAAACTTAGGAGTGTAAGCCAAATATCTCAAGATTCGTTTTACGGCCGTAAGGTGAGCTTCCTTAGGGTCGGCTTGGAATCTTGCACACATGCAAACGGAAAGCATAATGTCCGGTCGAGATGCACATAAATAGAGTAATGAACCTATCATCGACCGGTATACCTTTTGATCCACGGACTTACCTCTCGTGTCGAGGTTGAGATGTCTATTGGTTCCCATGGGTGTCTTGATGGGCTTGGCATCCTTCATCCCAAACTTGTTTAGAATGTCTTGAGTATACTTCGTTTGGCTAATGAAGGTGCCCTCTTGGAGTTGCTTCACTTGAAATCCCAAGAAGTACTTCAACTCTCCCATCATAGACATCTCGAATTTTTGTGTCATGATCCTACTAAATTCTTCACATGTAGATTCGTTAGTAGACCCAAATATAATATCATCAACATAAATTTGGCATACAAACAAATCATCGTCAAGAGTTATAGTGAATAAAGTAGGATCGGCCTTGCCGACTTTGAAGCCATTAGCGATAAGGAAATCTCTAAGGCATTCATACCATGCTCTTGGGGCTTGCTTGAGCCCATAAAGCGCCTTAGAGAGTTTATAGACATGGTTAGGGAACTCACTATCTTCAAAGCCGGGAGGTTGCTCAACATAGACCTCTTCCTTGATTGGTCCATTGAGGAAGTCACTTTTCACGTCCATTTGATAGAGCTTAAAGCCATGGTAAGTAGCATAGGCCAATAATATACGAATTGACTCAAGCCTAGCTACGGGTGCATAGGTTTCACCGAAATCCAAACCTTCGACTTGGGAGTATCCCTTGGCCACAAGTCGAGCTTTGTTCCTTTTCACCACACCATGCTCGTCTTGCTTGTTGCGGAAGACCCATTTGGTTCCTACAACATTTTGATTAGGACGTGGAACTAAATGCCATACCTCATTCCTAGTGAAGTTGTTGAGCTCCTCTTGCATAGCCACCACCCAATCCGAATCTTGGAGTGCTTCCTCTACCCTGTGTGGCTCAATAGAGGAAACAAAAGAGTAATGCTCACAAAAATGTGCAACATGAGATCTAGTAGTTACCCCCTTATGAATGTCACCGAGGATGGTGTCGACGGGGTGATCTCGTTGGATTGCTTGGTGGACTCTTGGGTGTGGCGGCCTTTGCTCTTCATCCTCCTTGTCTTGATCATTTGCATCTCCCCCTTGATCATTGCCGTCATCTTGAGGTGGCTCATTTGCTTGATCTTCTATTTCATCAACTTGAGCTTCATCCTCGTTTTGAGTCGGTGGAGATGCTTGCGTGGAGGAGGATGGTTGATCTTGTGCATTTGGATGCTCTTTGGATTCCTTGGGACACACATCCCCAATGGACATGTTCCTTAGCGCGATGCATGGAGCCTCTTCATTACCTATCTCATCAAGATCAACTTGCTCTACTTGAGAGCTGTTAGTCTCATCAAACACAACGTCACAAGAGACTTCAACTTGTCCAGTGGACTTGTTAAAGACTCTATATGCCCTTGTGTTTGAATCATATCCTAGTAAAAAGCCTTCTACAGTCTTAGGAGCAAATTTAGATTTTCTACCTCTTTTAACAAGAATAAAACATTTGCTACCAAAGACTCTAAAATATGAAATATTGGGCTTTTTACCGGTTAGGAGTTCATAAGATGTTTTCTTGAGGATTCGGTGTAGATATAACCGGTTGATGGCGTAGCAAGCGGTGTTGACCGCCTCGGCCCAAAACCGATCCGAAGTCTTGTACTCATCAAGCATGGTTCTTGCCATGTCCAATAGAGTTCTATTCTTCTTCTCCACTACACCATTTTGTTGTGGGGTGTAGGGAGAAGAGAACTCATGCTTGATGCCCTCCTCCTCAAGGAAGCCTTCAATTTGAGAGTTCTTGAACTCTGTCTCGTTGTCGCTTCTAATTTTCTTGATCCTTAAGCCGAACTCATTTTGAGCCCGTCTCAAGAATCCTTTTAAGGTTTCTTGGGTTTGAGATTTTTCCTGCAAAAAGAACACCCAAGTGAAGCGAGAATAATCATCCACTATTACAAGACAATACTTACTCCCGCCGATGCTTATGTAAGCAATCGTGCTGAATAAATCCATGTGGAGTAGCTCAAGCGGCCTGTCGGTCGTCATGATGTTCTTGTGTGGATGGTGGGCACCAACTTGCTTTCCTGCTTGGCATGCGCTACAAACCCTGTCTTTCTCAAAATGAACATTGGTTAGTCCTAAAATGTGCTCTCCCTTTAGAAGCTTATGAAGATTCTTCATCCCAACATGGGCTAGTCGGCGGTGCCAGAGCCAACCCATGTTAGTCTTAGCAATTAAGCATGTGTCGAGTTCAGCTCTATCAAAATCTACTAAGTATAGCTGACCCTCTAACACACCCTTAAATGCTATTGAATCATCACTTCTTCTAAAGACAGTGACACCTACATCAGTAAAGAGACAGTTGTAGCCTATTTTGCATAATTGAGATACAGAAAGCAAGTTGTAATCTAATGAATCTACAAGAAAAACATTGGAAATAGAATGGTCAGGTGATATAGCAATTTTACCCAATCCTTTGACCAAACCTTGATTTCCATCCCCGAATGTGATAGCTCGTTGAGGATCTTGGTTTTTCTCATAGGAGGAGAACATTCTCTTCTCCCCAGTCATGTGGTTTGTGCACCCGCTATCGATGATCCAACTTGAGCCCCCGGATGCATAAACCTACAAAACAAGTTTAGTTCTTGACTTTAGGTACCCAAACGGTTTTGGGTCCTTTAGCATTAGAAACAAGAACTTTGGGAACCCAAACACAAGTTTTGGAGCTCTTGTGTTTGCCCCCAACATACTTGGCAACGACCTTGCCGGATTTGTTAGTCAAAACATATGATGCATCGAAAGTTTTAAATGAAAAGCTATGTTCGTTTGATGCACTAGGAGTTTTCTTCTTAGGCAACTTAGCACGGGTTGGTTGCCTAGAGCAAGATGTCTCACCCTTATACATAAATGCATGATTAGGGCTAGAGTGAGACTTCCTAGAATGAATTCTCCTAATTTTGCTCTTGGGATAACCGGCAGGGTATAAAATGTAACCCTCGTTATCCTGAGGCATGGGAGCCTTGCCCTTAACAAAGTTTGACAATTTCTTAGGAGGGGCACTAATTTTGGCATTGTCTCCCTTTTGGAAGCCGATGCCATCCTTAATGTCAGGGCGTCTCCCACTATAGAGCATACTTCTAGCAAATTTAAATTTTTCATTTTCTAAGTTATGCTCGGCAATTTTGTTGTTTAATTAGAGTCATGTGATCATGAATAGCATTAACATCAATATCTCTACATCTGGTACAAATAGAAGTGTGCTCAACGGTAGATGTAGAGGGTTTGCAAGATTTTAATTCTACAACCATAGCATGTAATATATCGTTTTCACTTCTAAGGTTAGAAATAGTAATATTGCAAACATCAAAATTTTTAGCCTTAGCAAGCAATTTTTCATTTTCATTTCTAAGGCTAGCAAGAGAAATATTCAATTCTTCAATCCTAGCAAGTAAATCATCATTATTATCTCTAGGATTGGAAGTTGAAACATTACAAACATGAGAATCAACCTTAGCTAACAAATTAGCATTTTCATTTCTAAGGTTGGCAATAGTGTCATGGCATGTGCTTAGCTCACTAGTTAATTTCTCACATTTTTCTACCTCTAGAGCATAAGCATTCTTAACCTTAACATGCTTTTTATTTTCCTTGATTAGGAAGTCCTCTTGAGAGTCCAAGAGATCATCCTTCTCATGGATGGCACTAATTAGCTCATTTAGTTTTTCCTTTTGTTCCATGTTAAGGTTGGCAAAAAGGGTACGCAAATTATCTTCCTCATCACTAGCATTATCATCACTAGAGGACTCATATCTAGTGGAGGATTTAGATTTAACCTTCGTTTTCTTGCCGTCCTTTGCCATGAGGCACTTGTGGCCGACGTTGGGGAAAAGGAGTCCCTTGGTGACGGCGATGTTGGCGGCGTCCTCGTCGTCGGAGGAGTCGGTGGAGCTCTCGTCGGAGTCCCACTCGCGGCACACGTGGGCATCGCCGCCCCTCTTCTTGTGGTACCTCTTCTTTTCTCTCCTCTTGCCCTTCTTGTCGTTATCCCTGTCACTGTCACTTGATAATGGACATTTAGCAATAAAGTGACCGGGCTTACCACACTTGTAGCAAACCTTCTTGGAACGGGATTTGTAATCCTTCCCCTTCCGTTGCTTGAGGATTTGGCGAAAACTTTTGATGATTAAAGCCATCTCCTCGTTGTCGAGCTTTGAAGCGTCGATTGGTTGTCTACTTGGTGTAGACTCCTCCTTCTTCTCCTCTGTTGCCTTGAATGCCACCGGTTGTGCTTCGTATGTGGAGGGATCATCAAGCTCGTTGATCTTCTTTGAGCCCTTGATCATACATTCAAAGCTCGCAAAATTCCTGTTAACTTCCTCGGGAGTCATTAGTGTGTATCTAGGATTACCACGAATTAATTGAACTTGAGTGGGGTTAAGGAAGATGAGTGATCTAAGAATAACCTTAACCACCTCGTGGTCGTCCCATTTCTTGCTCCCGAGGTTGCGTACTTGGTTCACCAAGGTTTTGAGCCGGTTGTACATATATTGTGGCTCCTCCCCTTGGCGAAGACGGAAGCGACCGAGCTCCCCCTCGATCGTTTCCCGCTTGGTGATCTTGGTGAGTTCATCACCCTCGTGCGCGGTCTTGAGTAGATCCCAAATCTCCTTCGCATTCTTCAACCCTTGTACCTTGTTATATTCCTCTCTACTTAGAGAGGCGAGGAGTATGGTTGTGGCTTTGGAGTTGAAGTGCTCGATTTGGGCTACTTCATCCTCATCATAGTTTTCATCCCCTACGGATGGTACCTGTGCACCAAACTCAACAACATCCCATATACTTTTGTGGAGCGAGGTTAGATGAAATCGCATTAAATCACTCCACCTAGCGTAATCTTCACCATCAAAAGTTGGTGGTTTGCCTAATGGGACAGAAAGTAAAGGTGTATGTTTAGAAATGCGAGGGTAGCGTAGGGGGATCTTACTATACTTCTTACGCTCTTGGCGTTTTGAAGTCACGGATGCCGCGTCAGAGCCGGAGGTGGATGTCGATGAAGAATCGGTCTCGTAGTAGACCACCTTCCTCATCCTCTTTTTCTTGTCCCCACTCCGATGCGGCTTGTGGGAAGAGGACTTCTCCTTCTTCTCTTTGTGGTGTGAAGAAGATCTCTTCTCCTTCCCTTTGGAGGAGTCCTTCTTCTTTTCCTTCCTCTTGGTGCGGGACTCTTCCGATGAAGTGCTCCCGTGGCTTGTAGTGGGCTTTTCGCCGGTCTCCATCTCCTTCTTGGCGTGATCTCTCGACATCACTTCGAGCGGTTAGGCTCTAATGAAGCACCGGGCTCCGATACCAATTGATAGTCGCCTAGAGGGGGGTGAATAGGGCGAAACTAAAATTTACAAATATAAACACAACTACAAGTCGGGTTAGCGTTAGAAATAATAACGAGTCCGAGAGAGAGGGTGCAAAACAAATCGCAAGCAAATGAAGAGAGTGACACGCGGATTTGTTTTACTGAGGTTCGGTTCTCGCAAACGGCAAACCTACTCCCCGTTGAGGAGGCCACAAAGGCCGGGTCTCTTTCAACCCTTACCCTCTCTCAAACGGTCCCTCGGACCGAGTGAGCTTCTCTTCTCAAATCAAAACTGGGAACAAAACTTCCCCGCAAGGGCCACCACATAATTGGTGCCTCTTGCCTTGATTACAATGGAGTTTTGATCACAAGAACAAGTGAGAAAGAAAAGAAGCAATCCAAGCGCAAGAGCTCAAAAGAACACGACAAATCTCTCTCGCTAATCACTAAAGCCTTGAGTGGAGTTACAGAGGATTTGATCTCTTTGGTGTGTCTAGAATTGAATGTCTAGCTCTTGTAAGTGGTTGAGAAGTGGAAAACTTGGATGACTTGAATGTGGGGTGGTTGGGGGTATTTATAGCCCCAACCACCAAACTAGCCGTTTGGTGGGGCTGTCTGTCGCATGGTGCACCGGACAGTCCGGTGCACACCGGACATGTCCGTTGCGCCAGCCACATCACCAAAGCCGTTGGGTTCTGACCGTTGGAGCTCTGACTTCTGGGCCCGCCTGGATGTCCGGTGGCGCACCGGACATGTACTGTAGCGTGTCCGGTGCGCCACTACGCGCGTGCCTGACTTCTGCGCGCTCTGGCGTGCATTAATTGCTGTTGCAGGTGACCGTTGGCGCGAAGTAGCCGTTGCCCCGCAGTTACACCGGACAGTCCGGTGTACGGTGAATTATAGCGGAGCAACTGTTGCAGTTTCCCGAAGCCGGCGAGTTCCTGAGGCCGCTTTTCCTTGGAGCACCGGACACTGTCCGGTGTACACCGGACAGTCCGGTGAATTATAGTGGAGTTGCCTCTGGATTTTCCCGAAGGTGACGAGTTTGAGTTGAAGTCCTCTGGTGCACCGGACATGTCCGGTGGTGCACCGGACACTGTCCGGTGGCATACCGGACAGTCCGGTGCGCCAGACCAGAGGTGCCTTGGTTGTCCCTTTACTCTTTTGTTGAACCCAATACTTGGTCTTTTTATTGGCTAAGTGTGAATCTTTGGCACCTGTATAACTTGTACACTAGAGCAAACTAGTTAGTCCAATTATTTGTGTTGGGCAATTCAACCACCAAAATTATTTAGGAACTAGGTGTAAGCCTAATTCCCTTTCACTAACCACCGGACCACATGTGTCGTAGCGATTACAAATAAACAATAATTATATTTGAATAAATATATCAATACCTATTTATATGATATATAACAACTGTAACAAAGTACGGGCAACTAGCTAGTATTAATATAATGACCATGCATTGTGAAGAACCGAGTAAGTCATTGTTGTGGACTATCCCCACAATATATATATATATATATATATATATATATATATATATATATATATATATATATATATATATATATATATATATATATATATATATATATATATATTACTTTATGTTAACATATGGTCTACATATCAAATATTAAACCGTTAATAAATATTATACTTTATCTTAACCAAAAGATCGGAAAAGGTATGAGTTAAAAAGGAGTGTGATCCTTTTTACATAACTCGCTTGGTCGCTCGTCCTCTTTAAGATAGTGAGGCGATAATACATGGGAGTGTTGCGCTGCGTGTGACATCATGTCGTGTCGAGCTTGGATATTTTCTCACGGTCCATAGATAACAATCCAATGGTAGGCGAGAAGCGGGGAAGATGAATAGACCTACGCGCTTCACACATTAGACCGCTTATTAGATTAGAAAGAAGTATAAAGACTTTTTTTTCAAAAAGGGACGATGTTAGAAATCAGAAAACTGATACTTTATAAGAGCGGAGATAGAGATGTATACTCCAGTTTTCTCAATCTACTACCAACATATAACACTAAACTAGTTTGGTGACCGTGCGTTGCTACAGAGATCATATAAGTTCATGTGTTTTGCTATGTGATGTGAGGGATCTACATTATTAAAAGTCATTTTTCATTTTTCTATTAGACCTAGTGAGGTACTCGTACCTGTTATCAAACAAAGACCATATAAATCTATTGATTTTGTCATTTACATTATAATAATTTCTTTACTGTGCAACTTCCACTAGTTACATCAGCATTTCTTACACGGACACCTCGTACCTGTTATCCCTAGCCTCAGTCATGAGAACCTGCCAAGATCAAACAAAGCGACATCATGGTAACTAAAAGAGAATGTTTTCAGGTGATATTGTTTATAATAATAGAACAATATACTAACTGATGGTGCACTCTATTCTTATTCATGCATTCCAGATGAATTATGTGTCCACACTACAACACACTAATATCCTTTCAGAGTGAAAGACTGTAAAAGAAGAGGGAAGTCTTCTATAAATCCGGAAACTAGAAAGTTCAGAGTGATGTTTCAGATAACGAAATCTAAGTACATAATGGACCAAAAGATTTTGGATAACAATTTGGTAGCCATAGTACTCATCAAACCAATTTGCGCTTACGTCTCTATTACCTTTTGTGTTTTAGTCGGATTTTATTTGATAGTCTTTTGTGCACTTGAATGGCACATTTTCATCTTGGATGTTGAGTTCATCTACACATGAGAATTAATGTGTATCTCTAATGTGTTTTATGGTTAAAGAAATAAAAAAGGAAATGCATGAAAACAAAGTTTAAGCATAGAAAACGAAAGGTTAAGCAAATTAATGCATTTCATATTATGTTATATAACGAGGATTTTCAACATGAAATACATATCAGTTACTAATTTCACGATGACAAGCTGAATCATACTATTATATTTTTTTAGAAACAATAAAGTAACTTAACAAAAAAAATGATCTTGACTGTGGCGAGCATCCTATCTAACAGAAAAGTCGTGTGTTCGAAGAGACTGGTGATCTATACCTTCTGTTTCAGCAATGATTTGCAGAGATTTTATGCCTTTTTTGTTCGCTTTGCAGCCTAAATCCCGCATGCTAAACTCTACGCCCACTCCTACGACTTGACGATTAATGTTCGGTGTAGCAGTAGAAGTCCTTTTGAATGGCTTGGCAATTTTAGGAATAGGCAAAATACTTGACTCTTTTAGGAACTTTATTGAGGAACTCCACTTGTTTAGTATCCTATAACCATAAAAAACAAATAGACCTCCGTCCATTTAGTGATCTTGCGTTCATCTTAAAAAAGAAAAGCGACAGGAAAATCAAGGATTCTACTCTCTAGTGCATTCTTAGGAACGAATTAAGATGTAGGGCCAGTAAATCAATTTGGCATTTCTTTCTGGACGCGAGGGTGCATAATCGGTCATTCCTACAAACAGTTTGAGAAATGCAAGCACAACAACAAAGACCCCCTACCCTGCATGGACATTGCTTCTTACACAACCAGAAATGCAAGTTTCATCTGGCGAGTCAACCTGGACCCCCTACCCAGCAGAACACTGCATCTAGAGATGGCTATTTTGTTAGTTTTCAAAATGTGCAACTGCCCTCAGACAAAAATCTCATTTTACCATCATTTTGTTGTGAGGGTGAGCGTATAATCATGACTCTTCATATCGTTCTGGTTCGCATGGTCTACACATTGTACCGGAAGGTTCATCCATCAGAACGATGCCCAAACTGCTTAATCTTCCTTGCAATGTTTCTCTGCTCAATCTGCTCTTGCAATTTTTATTTAGTCAGCCCCGCTCTCTTTAATGCTTTGCCCTTCAATTGCTTCAGTACCTATTGGATCAACAATTTACTCGTAAAATCGGTTGGTGGTCATCATAAACACAAATACATTTCTATACAGTGGAGTTATTTTATTTCTAGACAGTGGCTTCAGTACCTCTGCCAAAGATGAAGATGGCATCAGACCAAGTATAGACAAATTATCTTTAAGTTCTATTTCCAGTGCAATCAGAGGTTCGGCGGGCACAATAACATGTGGTGAGCTCCATAGTTACTTAGTGTTAGTCATCTAGGTTCTTGTGTTTAGGTGTTTTGATGATTTTCCTTTAAAAAATACTAATACAGGCTACAAGCACCACATCCTCGCAAACAGCAACAACCAGACAATCTCAAAACTAACCACCACCGATTCAATTCAAAATTGCAGAGCAGACCAAGCTATGAGTACGTTGACTAAAGGGGAAGAGAGCATGTTCGTGTGAGGGGATAAAAGGCCCGAGGACCGCTCAGCTCAACAGTAACCCTCATGGAGGGGCTGAGGAGGGATAGGAGAGAGGGCACTCACGATGTCATCTAGGTGGAGACAATCGACGTTGGTGGCACGACCAAATCAGAGAACAAGGACCTTGTCGAGGCTTATCGCAGACGGTGGCATCCACCTCACTCTTCAGCCACATTGTTTGCAGCAACACTGACCCCATCTCCGCACCTGTCATCTCTCCTCATGTCGCTCCTTGGTGGAGTGTGCCTCTGTGCGCGATCGAGGCTGGCGTTGTGGCCCCCGGCAAGTGGAATAACGACGACCGACGATAGGGGCAGTGGGAGGAAGATTAAGAGCTGCGACGTGAGGGGGAGACGACAGTTGTGACAATTGAAAGTTGCATAGAGGGGGGTGAATAGGGCGAAACTGAAATTATCAAAAATAATCACAACTACAAGCCGGTTAGCGTTAGAAATATAATCGAGTCCGCGAGAGAGGGTGCAAAACAAATCGCAAGCGAATAAAGAGTGAGACACGTGGATTTGTTTTACCGAGGTTCGGTTCTTGCAAACCTACTCCCCGTTGAGGTGGTCACAAAGACCGGGTCTCTTTCAACCCTTTCCCTCTCTCAAACGGTCCCTCGGACCGAGTGAGCTTTTCTTCTCAATCACTTGGAACACAAAGTTCCCACAAGGACCACCACAAGATTGGTGTCTCTTGCCTCAATTACAAGTGAGTTTGATCGCAATGAAGAATCAAAGAAAGAAGAAAGCAATCCAAGCGCAAGAGCTCGAAAGAACACAAGCAAATCTCTCTCTCTAATCACTAGGGCGTTGTGTGGAGTTTGGAGAGGATTTGATCACTTGGGTGTGTCTAGAATTGAATGCTAGAGCTCTTGTAAGTAGTTGAAGTGGGAAAACTTGGATTACTTGAATGTGGGGTGGTTGGGGGTATTTATAGCCCCAACCACCAAACTAGCCGTTTGGTGGTGGCTGACTGTCGTATGGTGCACCGGACAGTCCGGTGCGCCAGCCACGTCACCAGGCCGTTGGGATTCGACCGTTGGAGCTTCTGACTTCTAGGCCCGCCTGGCTGTCCGGTGTACACCGGACAAGTACTGTAGATTGTCCGGTGCACCGTCTCGCGCGTGTCTGACTTCTGCGCGCTTCTGGCGCGCATTGAATGCGCCTGCAGGTGACCATTGGCGCGAAGTAGTCGTTGCTCTGCTGATTCACCAGACAGTCCGGTGTACACCGGACAGTCCGGTGAATTATAGCGGAGCGAATTCTCGAGACTGGCGAGTTCCAGAGCCGCTCTTCCTTAGGGCACCGGACACTGTCCGGTGTACACCGGACAGTCCGGTGAATTATAGTGGAGCGCCTCTAGATTTTCCCGAAGGTGATGAGTTTGACTTGAAGTCCTCTGGTGCACCGGACACTGTCCGGTGCGCCAGACCAGAGGTGCCTTCGGTTATCCCTTGCTCTCTTTGTTGAACCCAATTCTTGGTCTTTTTATTGGCTAAGTGTGAACCTTTGGCACCTGTATAACTTATACACTGAAGCAAACTAGTTAGTCTAATTTATTTGTGTTGGGCAATTCAACCACCAAAATCATTTAGGAAATAGGTGTAAGCCTAATTCCCTTTCAATCTCCCCCTTTTTGGTGATTGATGCCAACACAAACCAAAGCAAATATAGAAGTGCATAACTGAACTAGTTTGCATAATGTAAGTGCAAAGGTTGCTTGGAATTGAGCCAATATTAATACTTATAAGATATGCATGGATTGTTTCTTCAATTTTTGACATTTTGGACCACGCTTGCACCACATGTTTTGTTTTTGCAAATTCTCTTGTAAATCCTCTTCAAAGTTCTTTTGCAAATAGTCAAATGAATAAGTTTTTTGCGAAGCATTTTCAAAATTTGAAATTTTCTCCCCCTGTTTCAAATGCTTTTCCTTTGACTAAACAAAACTCCCCCTAAATAAAATTCTCCTCTTAGTGTTCAAGAGGGTTTTGATATATCAATTTTGAAAAGCTACTTTCTCCCCCTTTTGAACACAATAAGGTGCCAATTTTAAATTTATCGATTGAGAATCATACCAATTGAAAAAAAAACTCTTTTTAAAATTAGGTGGTGGTGCGGTCCTTTTTGCTTTAGGCTAATACTTTCTCCCCCTTTGGCATGAATCGCCAAAAACAGAGTCATTAGAGCCCTTAGAATTACTTTCTCCCCCTTTGATCATAAATAAATGAGTGAAGATTATACCAAAGACGGAGTGATGCTCTCTCCCCCAAAGATGGAGAGTTGCCCGGAGCGATGGCGAAGGATGAGTTACGGAGTGGAAGCCTTTGTCTTCGCCGAAGACTCCAATTCCCTTTCAATAGACCTATGACTTGGTTGAAATAGACTTGAAAGCACATTAGTCATAGCATATGAAAGAGACATGATCAAAGGTATATAAAAGAGCTATGTGTGCAAATCAACAAAAGAAGTTCCTAGAATCAAGAATATTTAGCTCATGCCTAAGTTTGTTAAAAGTTTGTTCATCAAGTGGCTTGGTAAAGATATCGGCTAATTGATCTTTAGTATTAATGTAAGAAATCTCGATATCTCCCTTTTGTTGGTGTTCCCTTAAAAAGTGATACCGAATGGCTATGTGTTTGGTGCGGCTATGTTCAACGGGATTATCCGCCATGCGGATTGCACTCTCATTATCACATAGAAGAGGAACTTTGGTTAATTTGTAACCGTAGTCCCTAAGGGTTTGCCTCATCCAAAGTAGTTGCGCGCAACAATGGCCTACGACAATGTACTCGGCTTCGGCGGTAGAAAGAGCTACGGAATTTTGCTTCTTTGAAGCCCAAGATACCAAGGATCTTCCCAAGAACTGGCAAGTCCCCGATGTGCTCTTTCTATTAATTTTACACCCCGCCCAATCGGCATCCGAATAACCAAATAAATCAAAAGTGGATCCCCTAGGATACCAAAGCCCAAACTTAGGAGTATAAACTAAATATCTCAAGATTCGTTTTACGGTCGTAAGGTGAGCTTCCTTAGGGTCGGCTTGGAATCTTGCACACATGCATACGGAAAGCATAATATCCGGTCAAGATGCACATAAATATAGCAAAGAGCCTATCATCGACCGATATACCTTTTGATTGATGGATTTACCTCTCGTGTCGAGGTCGAGATGCCCATTGGTTCCCATGGGTGTCTTGATGGGTTTAGCATCCTTCATTCCAAACTTGCTTAGAATATCTTGAGTATACTTCGTTTGGCTTAGGAAGGTGCCCTCTTGGAGTTGCTTTACTTGAAATCCTAAGAAATACTTCAACTCCCCCATCATAGACATCTCGAATTTTTGTGTCATGATCCTACTAAATTCTTCACATGTAGACTCGTTAGAAGACCCGAATATAATATCATCGACATAAATTTGGCATACAAACAAGTCATTTTCAAGAGTTTTAGTGAAGAGTGTAGGATCGGCCTTTCCAACTTTGAAGCCATTAGTGATAAGGAAATCTCTTAGGCATTCATACCTTGCTCTTGGGGCTTGCTTGAGCCCATAAAGCGCCTTAGAGAGCTTATAAACATGGTTAGGGTACTCACTATCTTCAAAGCCGGGAGGTTGCTCAATATAGACTTCTTCCTTGATTGGTCCATTGAGGAAGGCACTCTTCATGTCCATTTGATAAAGCTTGAAGCCATGGTAAGTAGCATAGGCCAATAATATACGAATTGACTCAAGCCTAGCTACGGGTGCATTGGTTTCACCGAAATCCAAACCTTCGACTTGGGAGTATCCCTTGGCCACAAGTCGAGCTTTGTTCCTTGTCACTACACCATGCTCATCTTGCTTGTTGCGGAAGACCCATTTGGTTCCTACAACATTTTGATTAGGACGTGGAACTAAATGCCATACCGCATTCCTAGTGAAGTTGTTGAGCTCCTCTTGCATTTCCACCACCCAATCTGAATCTTGTAGTGCTTCCTCTACCCTGTGTGGCTCAATAGAGGAAACAAAAGAGTAATGCTCACAAAAATGTGCAACACGAGATCTAGTGGTTACCCCCTTATGAATGTCGCCAAGGATGGTGTCGACGGGGTGATCTCGTTGGATTGCTTGGTGGACTCTTGGGTGTGGCGGCCTTTGTTCTTCATCCTCCTTGTCTTGATCGTTTGCATCTCCCTGTTTGTCGGGGACCATAATTAGGGGTACCCTCAAGACTCCTAATTCTCAGCTGGTAACCCCCATCAGCATAAAGCTGCAAAGGCCTGATGGGTGCGATTAAGTCAGGGATCAGTCCATTCGAGCGGCTCGATCACGCCTCGCCCGATCCTAGCCTCGGACAAGGCAGCCGACCCCGGAGGATTTCCGTCTCGCCCGAGGCCCCCCTCCAACGGCGGACACATCTTCGGCTCGCCCGAGGCCCTGCCTTCGCTAAGAAGCAACCCTGACTAAATCGCCGCACCGACCGACCAAATCGCAGGAGCATTTAACGCAAAGGTGGCCTGACACCTTTATCCTGACGCGCGCCCTCCGGCAGAGCCGAAGTGACCGCCGTCACTTCGCCGCTCCACTGACCGGTCTGACAGAAGGACAGCGCCGCCTGCGCCACTACGACTGCAGCGCCACTTGACAGAGTGATGCTGACAGGAAGCCAGGCCCTGCCAAAGGCACCATAGGAAGCTCCGCCCGACCCAGGGCTCGGACTCGGGCTCAGCCCCGGAAGACGGCGAACTCCGCTCCGCCCGACCCAGGGCTCGGACTCGGGCTAAGACCCGGAAGACGGCGAACTCCGCTCCACCCGACCCAGGGCTCGGACTCGGGCTAAGACCCGGAAGACGACGAACTCCGCTTCGCCCGACCCCAGGGCTCGGACTCGGGCTAAGACCCGGAAGACGGCGAACTCCGCTCCGCCCGACCCAGGGCTCGGACTCGGGCTAAGACCCGAAAGACGATGAACTCCGCTTCGCCCGACCCCAGGGCTCGGGCTCGGGCTCAGTCCCAGAAGACGACGAACTCCGCTTCGCCTGACCCTAGGGCTCGGACACCGCCCTAGCCTCTGCCGACGACCTCCGTCTCGCCCGACCCAGGGGCTCGGACTCGGCCTCGGCCATGGAAGACAGACTCGACCTCGGCTTCGGAGGAGCCTCCACGTCGCCCAACCTAGGGCGGAGGAGCCTCCACGTCGCCCAACCTAGGGCGCAGGCCGCTCGCTTCCCTCACCCGCGTGGACGCTTGTAACCCCCTACTGCAAGCGCACCCGACCTGGGCGCGGGACGAACACGAAGGCCGCGGGATTCCCACCTCTCTCGCGCCGGTCTCCGGCCGCCTCGCTCCTTTCCCCCCTTCGCGCTCGCCCACGCGCTCGACCCATCTGGGCTGGGGCACGCGGCACTCACTCGTCGGCCTAAGGGACCCCCGGTCTCAAAACGCCGACAGTTGGCGCGCCAGGTAGGGGCCTGCTGCGTATTGACGAACAGCTTCCCGTCAAGCTCCAGATGGGCAATCTCCAACAACTTTTCCAACCCGGGACAGTGCTCCGTTTCGGGAGTCTTGAGTTCATGTCCCTCGACGGCAGCTACGACATGATACTCCTTCCACCGCCGCGCGACAACGACAATGGCGGCCGACAGCCCGCCCGCCGGCGGCGGAATCGACGACGTCTTCCCCGCGTGGCGGAAGGCAAACATTCGAGCTCGCCCCGTCCTCTCCCCCGCCAATGGAGGAGGAGGCGGGGCAACCAAGGCCAAGCAGGAGGTCGCGCCTCGTCAGTTGTCGAGCGAGTCGACGTCCCTAGCACCCCAACGGGGCGCGCGTTGGGCGTCGACCTCGCGTTTGAGACGAAGGCGAGCGCCGTCTCCCCGCGACGCGCCAATCCCGAGCAAGTGGACGACGCCAGCGCGCTTGCGAAAAGCTTGCAGGACGTTGCCCTCGTACCGGAGGCGACGATGCAGTCAGTCCTCGACGTGACTTCATCGCCGCTCGACGACCAAAAGGTACCAACCGATTCCCATCCTACGTCATTTGTACTTAGCCTCAACCCGCCTAGCAATCTCGCTTTGGCGGGTGCCCTTGTAGAGGCGAGTACAAACCCTCTGGGGTTTCGCTTGCGGTCGCCTTGGGACCGGCTGACGGACGTCTCGACCTACGGGCCCTCTGGGTCCGAGGAAGATGACGACCCCAACATCTGTTGGGATTTCTCTGGATTTGGCAACCCCAGTGCCATGCGGAACTTCATGACCGCATGTGACTACTGCCTCTCCGACTGTTCCGACGGTAGCCGCAGCCTCGACGACGAGGACTGCGGCCCAAGCCGCGAATGTTTCCACGTCGATCTAGGGGGTCCCTCCGAAGGCAACCATCTCGGCATGCCGGAGGACGGTGCTCCCCCTGGGCCGGTGCCTCGCGCTGACATCCCGCGGGAGCTAGCTGTGGTCCCCGTTCCGGCGGGGGGTTACGACCCACAGCTTGAGCAAGTCCGCGGGGCGCAGGCCAGGATCGATGAGGGAGCAGGAGCGCTTGAGCCGATCCGCCGGGACGTCGGGCAGGCATGGGCGGGCCAACCCCCGGCCGGAGAAATACGTCACCTGCCCCAGGGTCTCCAGCACCACGTCGCCGATGTCGTCAGAGTTAGGCCACCACCTGCATCCAGTGGGGTCGGTCAGAACCTGGCCACAGCAGTGATGCTCCTCCGCGCGATGCCGGAGCCATCCACCACCGAGGGTCGGCGAATCCAGGGAGAACTCAAAAATCTCCTGGAAGGCGCCGCGGTCCGACGGGCCGAGAGCACTGCCTCCCGAAGGCAAGGATACCCCTCGGAACCTCATGCCGCGACCTTTCGATTCATGCGGGAAGCCTCGGTCTACACCGGGCGCACGCGCAACACCGCGCCTGCGGCCCCGGGCCACCTCGGCAACGAGCGCCATCACCGCGACCGTCGAGCCCACCTCGACGAGAGGGTGCGCCGAGGCTATCACCCCAGGCGTGGGGGACGCTACGACAGCGGGGAGGATCGGAGTCCCTCGCCCGAACCACCCGGTCCGCAGGCCTTCAGCCGGGCCATCCGGCGGGCACCGTTCCCGACCCGGTTCCGACCCCCGACTACTATCACAAAGTACTCGGGGGAAACGAGGCCAGAATTGTGGCTCGCGGACTACTGCCTGGCCTGCCAACTGGGTGGAACAGACGACGACAACCTCATCATCCGCAACCTCCCCCTGTTCCTCTCCGACACCGCTCGCGCCTGGTTGGAGCACCTGCCTCTGGGGCAGATCTCCAACTGGGATGACCTGGTCCTAGCCTTCGCCGGAAATTTCCAGGGCACGTATGTGCGCCCTGGGAATTCCTGGGACCTCCGAAGCTGCCGACAGCATCCGGGAGAGTCTCTTCAGGACTACATCCGGCGATTCTCGAAGCAGCGCACCGAGCTGCCCAACATCACCGACTCAGATGTCATCGGTGCGTTCCTTGCCGGCACCACCTGCCGCGACCTGGTGAGCAAGTTGGGTCGCAAGACCCCCACCAGGGCGAGCGAGCTGATGGACATCGCCACCAAGTTCGCCTCTGGCCAGGAGGCGGTCGAGGCTATCTTCCGAAAGGACAAGCAGCCCCAGGGCCGCCCGTCGGAAGATGCTCCCGAGGCGTCTACTCCGTGCGGCGCCAAGAAGAAAGGCAAGAAGAAGTCGCAAGCGAAACGCGACGCCGCCGACGCGGACCTTGTCGCCGCCGCCGAGTACAAGAACCCTCAGAAGCCCCCCGGAGGTGCCAACCTCTTTGACAAGATGCTCAAGGAGCCGTGCCCCTATCATCAGGGGCCCGTCAAGCACACCCTTGAGGAGTGCGTCATGCTTCGGCGCCACTTCCACAGGGCCGGGCCACCCGCGGAGGGTGGCAGGGCCCGCGACGACGACAAGAAGGAAGATCACCAAGCAGGAGAGTTCCCCGAGGTCCGCGACTGCTTCATGATCTACGACGGGCACGCGGCGAATGCCTCGGCTCGGCATCGCAAGCAAGAGCGCCGGGAGGTCTGCTCGGTGAAGGTGGCGACGCCAGCCTACCTAGACTGGTCCGACAAGCCCATCACCTTCGACCAAGCTGATCACCCCGACCACGTGCTGAGCCCGGGGAAATACCCGCTCGTCGTCGACCCTGTCATCGGTGACGTCAGGCTCACCAAGGTCCTTATGGACGGGGGCAGCAGCCTCAACATCATCTACGCCGAGACCCTCGGGCTCCTGCGCGTCGATCTGTCCTCCGTCCGAGCAGGCGCTGCGCCCTTCCACGGGATCATTCCCGGGAAGCGCGTCTAGCCCCTCGGACGACTCGACCTCCCTGTCTGTTTCGGAACACCCTCCAACTTCCGAAGGGAGACTCTGACGTTCGAGGTGGTCGGGTTCCGAGGAACCTACCACGCGGTGCTGGGGAGGCCATGCTACGCGAAGTTGAGAGCACCTAGAGGGGGGGGGGGTGAATAGGTGATCCTGTAAAAACTTCAAACTTAAGCCACAAAAACTTGTTAAGTGTTAGCACGATTATTGCCAAGTGGCTAAGGTGAAGTCTCAACAATCTCAAAAACACAGTACCACAAGAGAATCAAGCACAGAGTGACACAGTGGTTTTATCCCGTGGTTCGGCCAAGACCAACGCTTGCCTACTCCACGTTGTGGCGTCCCAACGGACGAGGGTTGCAATCAACCCCTCTCAAGCGGTCCAAAGACCCACTTGAATACCACGGTGTTTTGTTTTCCTTTCACTATCCCGTTTGCAAGGAATCTCCACAAATTGGAGTCTCTTGCCCTTACAAGTATATGATCACAAATGAAACACAGAGTAAGGGAGGGAGGCAACACACACAAATCCACAGCAAAAGCGCACACACACGGCCAAGAATCGAGCTCACAAGACTATCTCAGAGTTCTCACTTAGAACAGAGCTCGAATCACTTAGAAACACAAACGAATGCGCAGAGACTTAGTGTGGATGATCAAAAATGCTCAAAGGTTGCTTGTGTATACTCCTCCATGCGCCAAGGGGTCCCTTTTATAGCCCCAAGGCAGCTAGGAGCCGTTGGGAACAAATCTGGAAGGCCATCTTTGCCTTCTGTCTCGTGGCGCACCGGACAGTCCGGTGCACACCGGACACTGTCCGGTGCCCGATTTGTTTCCTTAAATGGCGAAACCGACCGTTGCCGACCGTTGCAGATCTGGCGCACCGGACAGTCCGGTGCACACCGGACAGTCCGGTGCTCCCTTCCGACCGTTGGCTCGGCCACGTGTCGCGCGCCGATCGCGCGGCCGACCGTTGGCCCGGCCGACCGTTGGCTCACCGGACAGTCCGGTGCACACCGGACAGTCCGGTGAATTTTAGCCGAAGTCGCCGGAGAAAAACCCGAGAGCGGCTGGTTTGCGCTGCGCTGATCTGGCGCACCGGACACTGTCCGGTGCACACCGGACAGTCCGGTGCCCCAGCCCGAAGCAGCCTTTGGCTGTACACAGCCACTCTCCACTTCTTTTCTTTTCTTCTTTCTCCTGTTTCTAACACTTAGACAAGATGTTAGTACACAAAACTAATGTACTAAGGCTTAGAAACATACCTTTACTTGTGATTTACACTTTGTTCATCCATGAGCATATTTTCACATTTAGGCCCTTGTGTTTGCACTCAATCACCAAAATACTTAGAAATGGCCCAAGGGCACATTTCCCTTTCAATCTCCCCCTTTTTGGTGATTTATGCCAACACAATATAAAGCAACTAGAACAAGTGCAAAATCACTTTAAATAAAAACTCAAATTGGTTTTATTCAATTTTGGCATTTATGGATCATCCTTTGCCACCACTTGGTTTGTTTTTGCAAATCAAACTCAAATCTCTATCTATAAGTCAAACACACATATTGAAGCATAAAGAGAGTCATTTCAAAAGAATTTGACCACGGATTTCAAAAACTCCCCCTTTTCCCATAATCAACACTTCTCCCCACAAGAAGCCAACTTTTGAAAATAGAGACAATAAGAGACAATAAAAGCTTTTGACAAAACAAAAACTCTATTCTACTATTTTCAAAATCTCTCAAGTGGTAGCTGATCCATTTATCACTTTGGCCTTTATTTTCTCCCCCTTTGGCATCAAGCACCAAAACGGGATCAATCTTGGCCTATTAACCCCATTGCCTCACCAAAGTCTTCAATTAAGAGCAAATGGCAATAAGATTTCATGAGATGAACTTGGAATTAGTTACCCTCTCATCGGAGTGCAGTGGAAGTCTTTCATGGTCCAAGTCCACCTTTTCCCTTTCAATCCTCCTTCGAGACTAAATTATCAAACTCAAGCACATGGTTAGTCTCAAAGGGTCAAGTTGTAACACATCTCCCCCTACACATGTGCATCACTTTGCAACGGACTTGTGAGGTCCAGGGAGTGTTTGTACAACTTGAGCACCATAATAAGCAACATAATGCAAAAAGGAACATGATCAAAAGCATAACTACATGTATGCTACAATTCAATCCAGGTTCCGCGAATCTAAGACATTTAGCTCACTACGCAACCTGCAAAAGGTCTTCTCATCTAGAGGCTTAGTGAAGATATCGGCTAGCTGGTTCTCGGTGCTAACATGAAACACTTCGATATCTCCCTTTTGCTGGTGGTCTCTCAAAAAGTGATGCCGGATGTCTATGTGCTTTGTGCGGCTGTGTTCAACCGGATTTTCCGCCATGCGGATAGCACTCTCATTATCACATAGGAGTGGGACTTTGCTCAGATTGTAGCCAAAGTCCCTGAGGGTTTGCCTCATCCAAAGTAGTTGCGCGCAACACTGTCCTGCGGCAACATACTCGGCCTCAGCGGTGGATAGGGCAACGGAAGTTTGTTTCTTAGAGTTCCATGACACCAGGGACCTTCCTAAGAATTGGCACGTCCCCGATGTACTCTTCCTATCGACCTTACATCCAGCATAGTCGGAGTCTGAGT
Organism: Zea mays; assembly: GCF_902167145.1. Taxonomy (NCBI): domain Eukaryota; kingdom Viridiplantae; phylum Streptophyta; class Magnoliopsida; order Poales; family Poaceae; genus Zea; species Zea mays. The sequence continues at coordinate 218,193,746 of NC_050100.1, read as the reverse complement.
ATCCAACTAAGTCAAAGGTAGACCCCTTTGGATACCAGAGTCCGAAGCAAGGCGTAGCAACTAAATATCTAAGAATTCGCTTCACCGCCACTAAGTGACATTCCTTAGGATCGGATTGAAATCTAGCACACATGCATACGCTAAGCATAATATCCGGTCTACTAGCACATAAGTAAAGCAAAGAACCTATCATTGACCGGTATGCTTTTTGATCAACGGACTTACCTCCTTTGTTGAGGTCGGTGTGTCCGTCGGTCCCCATCGGAGTCTTTGCGGGCTTGGCGTCCTTCATCCCAAACCGCTTTAGCAGATCTTGCGTGTACTTCGTTTGGGAGATGAAGGTGCCGTCCTTGAGTTGCTTCACTTGGAACCCAAGGAAGTAGTTCAACTCGCCCATCATCGACATCTCGAATTTCTGCGTCATCACCCTGCTAAACTCTTCACAAGACTTTTGGTTAGTAGAGCCAAATATTATGTCATCGACATAAATTTGGCACACAAACAAATCACCATCACATGTCTTTGTAAAAAGAGTTGGATCAGCCTTCCCAACCTTGAAAGCATTAGCAAGTAAAAAGTCTCTAAGGCATTCATACCATGCTCTTGGGGCTTGCTTAAGTCCATAGAGCGCCTTAAAGAGCTTACACACATGGTCGGGGTACCGTTCATCCTCGAAGCCAGGGGGTTGCTCCACGTACACCTCCTCCTTGATTGGCCCGTTGAGGAAAGCGCTCTTCACATCCATTTGAAACAACCTGAAAGAATGGTGAGCGGCATATGCTAGCAAGATACGAATTGATTCTAGCCTAGCCACAGGAGCAAAAGTCTCCTCGAAATCCAAACCTGCGACTTGGGCATAACCTTTTGCCACAAGTCGAGCCTTGTTCCTCGTCACCACCCCGTGCTCGTCCTGTTTGTTGCGGAACACCCACTTGGTTCCCACAACATTTTGCTTCGGACGAGGCACCAGTGTCCAAACTTCATTGCGCTTGAAGTTGTTTAACTCCTCTTGCATGGCCAACACCCAGTCCGGATCTAGCAAGGCCTCTTCTACCCTGAAAGGCTCAATAGAAGAGACAAAGGAGTAATGCTCACAAAAATTAACTAATCGAGATCGAGTAGTTACTCCCTTGCTAATGTCACCCAGAATTTGGTCGACGGGATGATCCCTTTGAATCATCGCTCGAACTTGAGTTGGAGGTGCCGGTTGCGCTTCTTCCTCTATCACTTGATCATCTTGTGCTCCCCCTTGATCAAGCGCCTCCACTTGAGGTACCTGTTCGTCATCTTTGGTTGGGGGTTGCACCATAGTTGAGGAAGAAGGTTGATCTCGTTCATCTTGTTCCTGTGGCCGTACTTCTCCAATCGCCATGGTCCGTATAGCGGCCGTCGGAACATCTTCTTCATCTACATCATCACAATCAACAACTTGCTCTCTTGGAGAGCCATTAGTCTCATCAAATACAACGTCGCTAGAGACTTCAACCAAACCCGATGATTTGTTGAAGACTCTATACGCCTTTGTATTTGAGTCATAACCTAATAAAAACCCTTCTACAGCTTTGGGAGCAAACTTAGAATTTCTACCCTTCTTTACTAGAATGTAGCATTTACTCCCAAATACACGAAAGTACGATACATTGGGTTTGTTACCGGTTAGTAGCTCATACGACGTCTTCTTGAGGAGGCGATGAAGATAGACCCTGTTGATGGCGTGGCACGCCGTGTTCACGGCTTCTGTCCAAAAGCACTCGGGGGTCTTGAACTCTCCTAGCATCGTCCTCGCCATGTCGATGAGCGTCCTGTTCTTCCTCTCTACCACACCATTTTGCTGTGGTGTGTAGGGAGCGGAGAACTCGTGCTTGATCCCTTCCTCTTCAAGGAACTCCTCCACTTGAAGGTTCTTGAACTCGGACCCGTTGTCGCTTCTTATCTTTTTCACTTTGAGCTCAAACTCATTTTGAGCTCTCCTGAGGAAGCGTTTGAGGGTCCCTTGGGTTTCAGACTTATCCTGCAAAAAGAACACCCAAGTGAAGCGGGAAAAATCATCAACAATAACTAAACCATACTTACTTCCCCCTATGCTTAGATAGGCGACGGGTCCGAAGAGGTCCATATGCAGCAGCTCCAGGGGTCTTGAAGTGGTCATCACATTCTTGCTGTGATGCGCTCCTCCCACCTGTTTCCCTGCTTGACAAGCTGCACAAGGTCTATCTTTTTCGAATTGAACATTGGTTAGACCTATCACGTGTTCTCCCTTTAGAAGCTTGTGAAGGTTCTTCATCCCCACATGTGCTAAGCGGCGATGCCACAGCCAGCCCATGCAAGTCTTAGCCATTAAGCATGCATCTAGACCGGCCTCTTCTTTTGCAAAATCAACTAAATAAAGTTTGCCGTCTAATACACCCTTAAAAGCTAGTGAACCATCACTTCTTCTAAAGACAGACACATCTATATTTGTAAATAGACAGTTATATCCCATATTGCACAATTGACTAACAGATAGTAAATTATATCCTAGTGACTCTACTAAAAACACATTAGAGATAGAGTGCTCATTAGAAATTGCAATTTTACCTAACCCTTTTACCTTGCCTTGATTCCCATCACCGAATATGATTGAATCTTGGGAATCCTTATTCTTGACGTAGGAGGTGAACATCTTTTTCTCCCCCGTCATATGGTTTGTGCATCCGCTATCAATAATCCAGCTTGAACCCCCGGATGCATAAACCTGCAAGGCAAATTTAGGCTTGGGTCTTAGGTACCCAACTCATGTTGGGTCCTACAAGGTTAGTGCAAATATCCTTAGGGACCCAAATGCAAGTTTTGTCTCCCTTGCATTTTGCCCCTAACTTCCTAGCAACAATTTTCTTATCCTTTCTACAAATAGCAAAGGAAGCATTTAAAGCATAATAAATTGTGGAAGGTTCATTTGCTATTTTCCTAGGAGCATGAATAACATTCCTTCTAGGCACATGATGAATAGCATTTCTTTTAGGAACAACATTTCTCCTAGTAACATTTCTATCATACACATAAGAGGAACTAGGAGCAAACATGGCATGAGAGTCAAAATCATCAAAAGCATTATAACTCCTATAAGCATTTCTAGTTTGTCTCCTATCATAATACATAAAAGCATGGTTCTTTTGCACATTACTAGCCATAGGGGCCTTCCCTTTCTCCTTGGCGGGAATGGGAGACTTATGGCTTGTTAAGTCCTTAGCTTCTCTCTTGAAGCCAAGTCCATCCTTAATTGAGGGGTGTCTACCAATTGTATAGGCATCCCTTGCAAATTTTAGCTTATCGAAATCATTCTTGCTAGTCTTAAGTTGAGCATTAAGACTAGCCAGTTCATCATTAAGCTTGGAAATTGAAACTAGGTGTTCACTACAAGCATTAATGTCAAAATCTTTACACCTAGTACAAATTTCAACATGTTCTACACAAGAATTGGATTTATTTGCTACTTCTAATTTAGCATTTAAATCATTGTTGACACCTTTCAAAGTAGAAATGGTTTCATGACAAGTAGATAGTTCAAAAGAAAGCATTTCATTTCTTTTAACTTCTAAAGCATAGGATTTTTGTGCCTCAACAAATTTATCATGCTCTTCATACAACAAATCCTCTTGTTTTTCTAAAAGTATATTCTTTTCATTCAAGGCATCAATTAACTCATTAATTTTGTCTATCTTAGATCTATCTAAGCCCTTGAACAAACATGAATAATCTACTTCATCCTCATCACTAGATTCTTCCTCACTTGAAGAAGCATAGGTAGAGTTGCGAGTACATACCTTCTTCTCCCTTGCCATAAGGCATGTGTGACGCTCGTTGGGGAAGAGGGTTGATTTGTTGAAGGCGGTGGCGGCGAGTCCTTCATTGTCGGAGTCGGATGAGGAGCAATCCGAGTCCCACTCCTTTCCTAGATGCGCCTCGCCCTTTGCCTTCTTGTATTGCTTCTTCTTTTCTCTTTTGTTCCCCTTTTCCTGGTCACTTTCATTATCGGGACAGTTAGCGATAAAATGACCAAGCTTACCGCATTTGAAGCATGAGCGCTTCCCCTTGGTCTTGGTCTTGCTTGGCTGCCCCTTGCGACCATTTAGCGCCGTCTTGAATCTCTTGATGATGAGAGCCATCTCTTCATCGTTGAGTCCGGCCGCCTCAATTTGTGCCACCTTGCTAGGTAGCGCCTCCTTGCTTCGTGTTGCCTTGAGAGCGAGAGGTTGCGGCTCGTTGATCGGACCATTCAAGGCGTCGTCCACATATCTCGCCTCCTTGATCATCATTCGCCCGCTAACAAATTTCCCAAGAACTTCTTCGGGCGACATCTTTGGTGTACCTGGGATTTTCACGTATATTGTTCACCAAGTGAGGATCAAGAACGGTAAATGACCTTAGCATTAGGCGGACGACGTCGTGGTCCGTCCATCGCGTGCTCCCGTAGCTTCTTATCTTGTTGATAAGGGTCTTGAGCCGATTGTATGTTTGCGTTGGCTCCTCGCCCCTTATCATTGCGAACCGTCCAAGCTCGCCCTCCACCAACTCCATCTTGGTGAGTAAGGTGACGTCGTTCCCCTCATGAGAAATTTTGAGGGTGTCCCAGATTTGCTTGGCGTTATCCAAGCCGCTCACCTTATGGTATTCATTCCTGCACAAGGAAGCTAGAAGAACAGTAGTAGCTTGTGCATTCTTATGAATTTGTTCATTAATGAACATGGGACTATCCGAACTATCAAAATGCATTCCACTCTCTACAATCTCCCATATACTAGGATGGAGAGAGAATAGGTGACTACGCATTTTGTGGCTCCAAAATCCGTAGTCCTCTCCATCAAAGTGTGGGGGCTTGCCGAGTGGAATGGAGAGCAAATGAGAATGTGAACTTTGCGGAATACGAGAGTAATCAAAAGAAAAGTTCGAATTAACCGGTTTTCTTCTCTCGTAGTCGTTGTGGTCCTCGTCCTTTTGGGAAGAAGTAGACTCGTCGCTGTCGTAGTAGACGATCTCCTTGATGCGCCTGGTCTTCTTCTTCTTCCCTTCCTTCCGTCTTTGGCCCGAGCCGGAGTCGGTAGGCTTATCGTCCTTCGGCTCGTTGACGAAGGATTCCTTCTCTTTGTCGTTGATCACTATACCCTTCCCCTTAGGATCCATCTCTTCGGGCGGTTAGTCCCTTTGTGAAGAGAACGACTCTGATACCAATTGAGAGCACCTAGAGGGGGGGGTGAATAGGTGATCCTGTAAAAACTTCAAACTTAAGCCACAAAAACTTGTTAAGTGTTAGCACGATTATTGCCAAGTGGCTAAGGTGAAGTCTCAACAATCTCAAAAACACAGTACCACAAGAGAATCAAGCACAGAGTGACACAGTGGTTTTATCCCGTGGTTCGGCCAAGACCAACGCTTGCCTACTCCACGTTGTGGCGTCCCAACGGACGAGGGTTGCAATCAACCCCTCTCAAGCGGTCCAAAGACCCACTTGAATACCACGGTGTTTTGTTTTCCTTTCACTATCCCGTTTGCAAGGAATCTCCACAAATTGGAGTCTCTTGCCCTTACAAGTATATGATCACAAATGAAACACAGAGTAAGGGAGGGAGGCAACACACACAAATCCACAGCAAAAGCGCACACACACGGCCAAGAATCGAGCTCACAAGACTATCTCAGAGTTCTCACTTAGAACAGAGCTCGAATCACTTAGAAACACAAACGAATGCGCAGAGACTTAGTGTGGATGATCAAGAATGCTCAAAGGTTGCTTGTGTATACTCCTCCATGCGCCAAGGGGTCCCTTTTATAGCCCCAAGGCAGCTAGGAGCCGTTGGGAACAAATCTGGAAGGCCATCTTTGCCTTCTGTCTCGTGGCGCACCGGACAGTCCGGTGCACACCGGACACTGTCCGGTGCCCGATTTGTTTCCTTAAATGGCGAAACCGACCGTTGCCGACCGTTGCAGATCTGGCGCACCGGACAGTCCGGTGCACACCGGACAGTCCGGTGCACACCGGACAGTCCGGTGCTCCCTTCCGACCGTTGGCTCGGCCACGTGTAGCGCGCCGATCGCGCGGCCGACCGTTGGCCCGGCCGACCGTTGGCTCACCGGACAGTCCGGTGCACACCGGACAGTCCGGTGAATTTTAGCCGAAGTCGCCGGAGAAAAACCCGAGAGCGGCTGGTTTGCGCTGCGCTGATCTGGCGCACCGGACACTGTCCGGTGCACACCGGACAGTCCGGTGCCCCAGCCCGAAGCAGCCTTTGGCTGTACACAGCCACTCTCCACTTCTTTTCTTTTCTTCTTTCTCCTGTTTCTAACACTTAGACAAGATGTTAGTACACAAAACTAATGTACTAAGGCTTAGAAACATACCTTTACTTGTGATTTACACTTTGTTCATCCATGAGCATATTTTCACATTTAGGCCCTTGTGTTTGCACTCAATCACCAAAATACTTAGAAATGGCCCAAGGGCACATTTCCCTTTCAGAAGTTCATGGCCGTCCCCAACTACACCTACCTGAAGCTCAAGATGCCGGGCCCCAACGGGGTCATCACCGTTGGCCCCACGTACAAACACGCGTTCGAATGCGACGTGGAGTGCGTGGAGTGCGCCGAGGCCCTCGCCGAGTCCGAGGCCCTCATCGCCGACCTGGAGAGCCTCTCCAAAGAGGTGCCAGACGTGAAGCGTCATGCCGGCAACTTCGAGCCAGTGGAGACGGCTAAGACCGTCCCCCTCGACCCCAGTGGCGACGCCTCCAAGCAGATCCAGATCGGTTCCAGGCTCGAGCCCAAATAGGAAGCAGTGCTCGTCGACTTTCTCCGCGCGAACGCCGACGTCTTCGCGTGGAGTCCCTCGGACATGCCCGGCATACCGAGGGATGTCGCCGAGCACTCGCTGGATATTCGGGCCGGAGCCCGACCGGTCAAGCAGCCTCTGCGCCGATTCGACGAGGAGAAGCGCAGAGCGATAGGCGAGGAGATCCACAAGCTAATGGCAGCCGGGTTCATCAAAGAGGTATTCCATCCCGAATGGCTCGCCGACCCTGTGCTTGTGAGAAAGAAAGGGGGGAAATGGCGGATGTGTGTAGACTACACTGGTCTCAACAAAGCATGTCCGAAGGTTCCCTACCCTCTGCCTCGCATCGATCAAATCGTGGATTCCACTGCTGGGTGCGAAACCCTGTCTTTCCTCGATGCCTACTCAGGGTATCATCAAATGAGGATGAAAGAGTCCGACCAGCTCGCGACTTCTTTCATCACGCCCTTCGGCATGTACTGCTATGTCACCATGCCGTTCGGTTTGAGGAATGCGGGTGCGACGTACCAGCGGTGCATGAACCATGTGTTCGGTGAACACATCGGTCGCACGGTCGAGGCCTACGTCAATGACATCGTAGTCAAGACAAGGAAAGCTTCCGACCTCCTCTCCGACCTTGAAGTGACATTCTGGTGTCTCAAGGCAAAAGGCGTCAAGCTCAATCCCGAGAAGTGTGTCTTCGGGATGCCCCGGGGCATGCTCTTGGGGTTCATCGTCTCCGAGCGGGGCATCGAAGCCAACCCGGAGAAGATCGCAGCCATCACCAGCATGGGGCTCATCAAGGACTTAAAAGGTGTACAGAGGGTCATGGGATGTCTCATGGCCCTGAGCCGCTTCATCTCGCGCCTCGGCGAAAGAGGCCTGCCTCTGTACCGCCTCTTAAGGAAGGCCGAGTGCTTCACTTGGACCCCTGAGGCTGAGGAAGCTCTCGGGGACCTGAAGGCGCTCCTCACCAAGGCGCCTATCTTGGTGCCCCCAGCCGATGGAGAAGCCCTCTTGGTCTACGTCGCCGCGACCACTCAGGTGGTTAGCGCCGCGATTGTGGTCGAGAGGCAAGAAGAGGGGCATGCATTGCCCGTTCAGAGGCCGGTTTACTTCGTCAGCGAGGTACTATCCGAAACCAAGATCCGCTACCCAGAAGTTTAGAAGCTGCTGTATGCAGTGATCCTGACAAGGCGGAAGTTGCGACACTACTTCGAGTCTCACCCGGTAACTGTGGTGTCATCCTTCCCCCTGGGGGAGATCATCCAGTGTCGAGAGGCCTCGGGTAGGATTGCGAAGTGGGCGGTGGAAATCATGGGCGAGACCATCTCGTTCGCGCCTCGGAAGGCCATCAAGTCCCAGGTCTTGGCGGACTTCGTAGCCGAATGGGTCGACACCCAGCTACCGACGGCTCCGATCCAACCGGAGCTCTGGACCATGTTTTTCGACGGGTCGTTGATGAAGACGGGAGCCAGCGCGGGCCTACTCTTCGTCTCACCCCTCGGGAAACACCTACGCTATGTGCTACGCCTCCATTTCCCGGCGTCCAACAATGTGGCTGAGTACGAAGCTCTGATCAACGGATTGCGAATCGCCATCGAGCTAGGGGTCCGACGCCTCGACGCTCGCGGCGACTCGCAGCTCGTCATCGACCAAGTCATGAAGAACTCCCACTGCCGCGACTCGAAGATGGAGGCCTACTGCGATGAGGTTCGGCGCCTGGAAGACAAGTTCTACGGGCTCGAGTTTAACCACATCGCTCGGCGCTACAACGAGACTGCGGACGAGCTGGCAAAAATAGCCTCGGGGCGAACAACGGTTCCCCCGGACGTCTTCTCCCGGGATCTGCATCAGCCCTCCGTCAAGATCGACGACCCTCCCGAGCCCGAGGCGCCCTCGATCCAGCCCAAGGTACCCTCGGCACGGCCCGAGGCACCCTCAGCTCAACCTGAGGTACCCTCGGTCTCCGAGGGCGAGGCATTGCGCATCGAGGAGGAGCGAAGCGGGGCCACGCCTGATCGAAATTGGCAGACCCCGTACCTACAATATCTCCGCCAAGGAGAGCTACCCCTCGACCGAGCCAAGGCTCGGCGGATAGCGCGACGCGCCAAGTCGTTCGTCCTGCTGGGCGATGAGAAGGAGCTCCACCACCGCGCCTCCTCGATTGCGGAACCAATACCGCGACTCGAGGCGACCCAGCGCGCGACCCAGCAGCGCCAGCCTGACGCGGCGGTCAACGCGGCCAAAAGTGGGCCAGCAGTAATGACGATGGCAGGCACGCGGGAGCAGCGGTCACGTCGCCAGCCAAGCTCACGTCCCATCCGGGGGCAGCAAGAGAACCCCCTCTCACGGCGTGAAGACAACGCGCCCGTGATCCGTTCCTCGAACGGCTCGCGCACGCGCAACGGCCGCCCCGCCAACTACTCGCCCCGTCGCATTAACTTCGCGGCTGGACAGGCGGCGCTTCTAGCAGGAGCAGCGGGCGACGCTTCACCTTCGCCGAAACAACCGCGCCAAAAAAGGTATGCCGCGTCGTTCGGTTTCGTATCCTTTTCCCTTTTTCCTCTTTCTCTATCTCTTGTGACAGGTACCGGGGAAGGGGGATACTCCGAAAGGGATCCTTCCCCGTGAAGGAACCAGGCTCCGAGCCTCCTTACTGATCAGAGGTTCGAAGGCTGGCCCCCCGAAGGGTTCAACAGCCACCTCAGATCGCGTGGGCCCTACACCCACTACTGGTCAGAGGTTCGAAGGCCGCCCCCCCGAAGGGTTCCACGGCCGCCTCAGGCTACTCGGGCTCCACGCCCATTACTGATTAGGGGTTCGAAGGCTGGCCCCCGAAGGGTTCACAGCCGCCTCAGACGCCGAGCGAGGGATGACCAGGGGTACGTTCGATACATAACCAAGGCTCGGGATGCGCTCCCGAGGTACCCTAGGACATTTCTGAGACCAGCGGGAGCGATCTTGTAACGAAATCCCATCGGAGGGAGGCATCGAGCCCTCGGACCCCGTCGCCAGGGGACCGGGTCCGGCAGATCACCCACAGGTACTTTTGGGCGTGCCTCTGGGCCCCTAGCCGACCCCTAACGAACGGGGCACGAACGTTCACTCGGATTACCCGCTTGCAGCTCACCAGAGACACCATGTTCGGCGCCCATCGAGGGTAACATGGCGCTCTCCCCCCCTCCTCCTTGCGGAAAGGCGACGCAAGGGCATATGTAAAAAAGCTGAGTCTGTCCCTGATCGCCCTCTTGCCCTGTGCAGAGGCTCGGGGGCTGCTCTCGCAAACCCGGCTCCGGCCAAGCCGTTGACAGCGTCAACATACCAGCCCGAGAACTTGGGCCCCAACCGTACACCCGGGCTACGACCAGCTCGCATGAGGGAACAACCAGACCAGCCGAAGCATTACGCAAGGCATTAAGACCTCGAAGGAGTGAAACCACTCCTCCGAGGCCTCGGGGGCTACACCCGGCGGGTGCGCTCGCGCGCACCCACCAGAACAAAATGCAACCGAGAAAGGCTGGTCCCCTTGCAAAAAAGTGCGACGAAAGCCTCCAAGCGAGTGCAAACACTCCCTTCGAGGCTCGGGGGCTACTGTCGGGGACCATAATTAGGGGTACCCTCAAGACTCCTAATTCTCAGCTGGTAACCCCCATCAGCATAAAGCTGCAAAGGCCTGATGGGTGCGATTAAGTCAGGGATCAGTCCATTCGAGCGGCTCGATCACGCCTCGCCCGAGCCTAGCCTCGGACAAGGGCAGCCGACCCCGGAGGATTTCCGTCTCACCCGAGGCCCCCCTCCAACGGCGGACACATCTTCGGCTCGCCCGAGGCCCTGCCTTCGCTAAGAAGCAACCTTGACTAAATCGCCGCACCGACCGACCAAATCGTAGGAGCATTTAACGCAAAGGTGGCCTGACACCTTTATCCTGACGCGCGCCCTCCGGCAGAGCCGAAGTGACCGCCGTCACTTCGCCGCTCCACTGACCGGTCTGACAGAAGGACAGCGCCGCCTGCGCCACTCCGACTGTAGCGCCACTTGACAGAGTGATGCTGACAGGAAGCCAGGCCCTGCCAAAGGCACCATAGGAAGCTCCGCCCGACCCAGGGCTCGGACTCGGGCTCAGCCCCGGAAGACGGCGAACTCCGCTCCGCCCGACCCAAGGCTCGGACTCGGGCTAAGACCCGGAAGACGGCGAACTCCGCTCCGCCCGACCCAGGGCTCGGACTCGGGCTAAGACCCGGAAGACGACGAACTCCGCTTCGCCCGACCCCAGGGCTCGGACTCGGGTAAGACCCGGAAGACGGCGAACTCCGCTCTGCCCGACCCAGGGCTCGGACTCGGGCTAAGACCCGGAAGACGACGAACTTCGCTTCGCCCGACCCCAGGGCTCGGGCTTGGGCTCAGTCCCAGAAGACGACGAACTCCGCTTCGCCCGACCGCAGGGCTCGGACACCGCCCTAGCCTCTGCCGACGACCTCCGCCTCGCCCGACCCAGGGGCTCGGACTCGGCCTTGGCCATGGAAGACAGACTCGACCTCGGCTTCAGAGGAGCCTCCACGTCGCCCAACCTAGGGCGCAGGCCAACCACGTCAACAGGAAGCGCCATCATCACCCTACCCCGAGCTGACTCGGGCCGCAGAGAACAAGACCGGTGTCCCATCTGGCTGTCTCCACCAGATAGGCAATGATGGCGCCCTGCATGCCCTGTGACGACGGCGGCTCTCAGCTCTCTTACGGAAGCAGGAGGACGTCAGCAAGGACACAACCGCTCCGACAGCTGTCCCTCCGCCAGGCTCCGCCGCTCCTCCGACGGCCACGACATCACACTAGTTGGGTTCCAAGATCTCTCCGGCTGCCACATTGGCATGTACTCAGGGCACTAGCTCTCCCTCGCTAGACACGTAGCACTCTGCTACACCCCCATTGTACACCTGGATCCTCTCCTTGCGTCTATAAAAGGAAGGACCAGGGCCCTCTTAGAGGGGGTTGGCCGTGCGGGACGAGGACGGGACAGGCGCTCTCTTGGGGCCGCTCGCTTCCCTCACCCGCGTGGACGCTTGTAACCCCCTACTCCAAGCGCACCCGACCTGGGCGCGGGACGAACACGAAGGCCACGGGATTCCCACCTCTCTCGCGCCGGTCTCCGGCCGCCTCGCTTCTTTCCCCCCTTCGCACTCGCCCACGCGCTCGACCCATCTGGGCTGGGGCACGCGACACTCACTCGTCGGCCTGAGGGACCCCCCGGTCTCGAAACGCCGACACCCTTGATCATTGTCGTCATCTTGAGGTGGCTCATTTGCTTGATCTTCTACTTCATCAACTTGAGCTTCATCCTCATTTTGAGTTGGTGGAGAGGCTTGCGTGGAGGAGGATGGTTGATCTTGTGCATTTGGAGGGTCTTTGGATTCCTTAGGACACACATCCCCAATGGACATGTTCCTTAGCGCGATGCATGGAGCCTCTTCAATTCCTATCTCATCAAGATCAACTTGCTCTACTTGAGAGCCGTTAGTCTCATCAAACACAACGTCACAAGAAACTTCAACTTGCCTAGAGGACTTGTTAAAGACTCTATATGCCCTTGTGTTTGAATCATATCCTAGTAAAAAGTCTTCTACAGTCTTAGGAGCAAATTTAGATTTTCTACCTCTTTTAACAAGAATGAAGCATTTGCTACCAAAGACTCTAAAATATGAAATATTGGGCTTTTTACCGGTTAGGAGTTCATAAGATGTCTTCTTGAGGATTCAGTGCAGATATAACCGGTTGATGGCGTAGCAGGCGGTGTTGACCGCTTCGGCCCAAAACTGATCCGAAGTCTTGTACTCATCAAGCATGGTTCTTGCCATGTCCAATAGAGTTCTATTCTTCCTCTCCACTACACCATTTTGTTGTGGGGTGTAGGGAGAAGAGAACTCATGCTTGATGCCCTCCTCCTCAAGGAAGCCTTCAATTTGTAGTTTTTGAACTCCGTTCCGTTGTCGCTTCTAATTTTCTTGATCCTTAAGCCGAACTCGCTTTGAGTCCGTCTCAAGAATCCCTTTAAGGTCTCTTGGGTGTGAGATTTTTCCTGCAAAAAGAACACCCAAGTGAAGCGAGAATAATCATCCATAATAACTAGACAGTACTTACTCCCGCCGATGCTTATGTAAGCGATCGGGCCGAATAGGTCCATGTGTAGGAGCTCCAGTGGCCTGTCGGTCGTCATGATGTTCTTGTGTGGATGATGGGCACCAACTTGCTTTCCTGCTTGGCATGCGCTACAAACCCTGTCTTTCTCAAAATGAACATTGGTTAATCCTAAAATGTGCTCTCCCTTTAAAAGCTTATGAAGATTCTTCATCCCAACATGTGCTAGTCGGCGGTGCCAGAGCCAGCCCATGTTAGTCTTAGCAATTAAGCAAGTGTCGAGTTCAGCTCTATCAAAATTCACTAAGTATAGCTGACCCTCTAACACTCCCTTAAATGCTATTGAATCATCACTTCTTCTAAAGACAGTGTCACCTACATCAGTGAATAAACAGTTGTAGCCCATTTTGCATAATTGAGATACAGAAAGCAAATTGTAGTCTAAAGAATCTACAAGAAAAACATTGGAAATAGAATGGTCAGGAGATATAGCAATTTTACCCAATCCTTTGACCAAACCTTGATTTCCATCCCCGAATGTGATAGCTCGTTGGGGATCTTGGTTTTTCTCGTAGGAGGAGAACATCTTCTTCTCCCCTGTCATGTGGTTTGTGCACCCGCTGTCGATTACCCAGCTTGAGCCCCCGGATGCATAAACCTACAAAACATGTTTAGTTCTTGACTTTAGGTACCCAAATGGTTTTGGGTCCTTTGGCATTAGAAACAAGAACTTTGGGTACCCAAACACAAGTCTTTGACCCCTTGTGCTTGCCCCCAACATATTTGGCAACTACTTTGCCGGATTTGTTAGTTAAAACATAAGATGCATCAAAAGTTTTAAATGAAAAGTTATGTTCATTTGATGCACTAGGAGTTTTCTTCTTAGGCAACTTAGCACGGGTTGGTTGCCTAGAGCTAGATGTCTCACCCTTATACATGAAAGCATGGTTAGGGCCAGAGTGAGACTTCCTAGAATGAATTCTCCTAATTTTGCTCTCAGGGTAGCCGGCAGGGTACAAAATGTAACCCTCGTTATCCTGAGGCATGGGAGCCTTGCCTTTAACAAAATTAGATAACTTCTTAGGAGGGGCATTAATTTTGACATTGCCTCCCTGTTGGAAGCCAATGCCATCCTTAATGCCAGGGCGTCTCCCTCTATAGAGCATGCTTCTAGCAAATTTTAAAATTTTCATTTTCTAAGTCATGCTCGGCAATCTTAGCATCTAATTTTATTATATGATCATTTTGTTGTTTAATTAAAGCCATGTGATCATGAATAGCATTAACATCAACATCTCTACATCTAGTACAAATAGAAGTGTGCTCAACGGTAGATGTAGAGGGTTTGCAAGATTTTAATTCTACAACCTTAGCATGCAAAATATCATTTTTAGTTCTAAGATCGGAAATAGTAGCATTGCAAACATCAAAATCCTTAGCCTTAGCAAGCAATTTTTCATTCTCAATCCTAAGGCTAGCAAGAGATATGTTTAACTCTTCAATCTTAGCAAGTAAATCATCATTATCATTTCTAAGATTGAGAATTGAAGCATTACAAATATTTGAATCAACCTTAGCTAATAAATTAGCATTCTCATTTCTAAGGTTGTCTATTGTCTCATGGCAAGTGCTTAGCTCACTAGATAATTTTTCATATTTTTCAACTTCTAGAGCATAAGCATTTTTAACCTTAACATGCTTTTTGTTTTCCTTGATTAGGAAGTCCTCTTGGGAGTCCAAGAGGTCATCCTTCTCATGGATGGCACTAATTAATTCATTTAACTTTTCTTTTTGTTGTATGTTTAGGTTGACAAAAATAGTACGTAAATTATCTTCCTCATCACTAGCATTATCATCACTAGAGGATTCATATCTAGTGGAGGATTTAGATTTAACCTTCTTATTTTTGCCGTCTTTAGCCATGAGGCACTTGTGGCCGACATTGGGGAAGAGGAGTCCCTTGGTGACGGCGATGTTTGCGGCGTCCTCGTCGGAGGAGGAGTCGCTAGAGCTTTCGTTGGAGTCCCACTCCCGACAAACATGGGCATCGCCGCCCTTCTTCTTGTAGTATCTCTTCTTCTCCTTTCTTCTCCCCTTCTTGTCGTCGCCCCTGTCACTGTCACTAGATATAGGACATTTTGCAATAAAATGACCGGGCTTACCACATTTGTAACACACTTTCTTGGAGCGGGGTTTGTAGTCCTTCCCCCTCCTTTGTTTGAGGATTTGGCGGAAGCTCTTGATGACGAGCGCCATCTCGTCATTGTCGAGCTTGGAGGCGTCGATTGGTTGTCTACTTGGTGTAGACCCCTCCTTCTTCTCCTCTGTCGCCTTGAATGCAACCAGTTGAGCTTCGGACGTGGAGGGGCCGTCAAGCTCGTTGATCTTCCGTGAGCCCTTGATCATAAATTCAAAGCTCACAAAATTCCCGATTACTTCCTCGGGAGTCATTAGTGTATATCTTGGATTACCACGAATTAATTGTACTTGAGTAGGGTTAAGGAAAATAAGAGATCTTAGAATAACCTTAACCACCTCGTGGTCATCCCACTTTTTGTCCCGAGGTTGCGCACTTGATTCACCAAGGTCTTGAGCCGGTTGTACATATCTTGTGGCTCCTCCCCTTGGCGAAGACGGAAGCGACCGAGCTCCCCCTCGATCGTTTCCCGCTTGGTGATCTTGGTGAGTTCATCACCCTCGTGCGCCGTTTTGAGCACGTCCCAAACTTCCTTGGTGCTATTTAGTCCTTGCACCTTGTTGTACTCCTCCCTACTTAGAGAGGCGAGGAGTATGGTTGTGGCTTGGGAGTTGAAGTGCTCGATTTGGGCCACCTCGTCCTCATCATATTCCTCATCCCCTACGGATGGTACCTGTGCTCCAAACTCAACAACATTCCATATACTTTTGTGGAGTGAGGTTAGATGAAATTTCATTAAATCACTCCACCTAGCATAATCTTCACCGTCAAAGGTTGGCGGTTTGCCTAATGGAACGGAAAGTAATGGAGTATGTCTAGAAGTATGAGGATAATGTAAGGGGATCTTACTAAACTTCTTGCGCTCATGGCGCTTAGAAGTTATGGAGGGCGCGTCGGAGCCGGAGGTAGAAGGTGATGAAGTGTCGGTCTCATAGTAGACCACCTTCCTCATCTTCTTTATTTTGTCGCCACTCCGATGCGATTTGTGAGAAGAAGTCTTCTTCTCCTTGTTGCGGGACTCTCCCGATGAAGCCTTCCCGTGGCTTGTAGCGGGCTTGTCGCCGGTCTCCATCTCCTTCTTGGCGAGTTCTCCCGATATCACTTCGAGCGGTTAGGCTCTAATGAAGCACCGGGATCTGATACCAATTGAAAGTCGCCTAGAGGGGGGTGAATAGGGCGAAACTGAAATTATCAAAAATAATCACAACTACAAGCCGATTAGCGTTAGAAATATAATCGAGTCCGCGAGAGAGGGTGCAAAACAAATCGCAAGCGAATAAAGAGTGAGACACGTGGATTTGTTTTACAGAGGTTCGGTTCTCGCAAACTTACTCCCCGTTGAGGTGGTCACAAAGACCGGGTCTCTTTCAACCCTTTCCCTCTCTCAAACGGTCCCTCGGACCGAGTGAGCTTTTCTTCTCAATCACTTGGAACACAAAGTTCCCACAAGGACCACCATAAGATTGGTGTCTCTTGCCTCAATTACAAGTGAGTTTGATCGCAATGAAGAATCAAAGAAAGAAGAAAGCAATCCAGGCGCAAGAGCTCGAAAGAACACAAGCAAATCTCTCTCTCTAATCACTAGGGCGTTGTGTGGAGTTTGGAGAGGATTTGATCACTTGGGTGTGTCTAGAATTGAATGCTAGAGCTCTTGTAAGTAGTTGAAGTGGGAAAACTTGGATTACTTGAATATGGGGTGGTTGGGGGTATTTATAGCCCCAACCACCAAACTAGCCGTTTGGTGGTGGCTGACTGTCGTATGGTGCACCGGACAGTCCGGTGCACACCGGACATGTCCGGTGCGCCAGCCACATCACCAGGCCGTTGGGATTCGACCGTTGGAGCTTCTGACTTCTGGGCCCGCCTGGCTGTCCGGTGTACACCGGACAAGTACTGTAGATTGTCCGGTGCACCGTCTCGCGCGTGCCTGACTTCTGCGCGCTTCTGGCGCGCATTGAATGCGCCTGCAGGTGACCGTTGGCGCGAAGTAGCCGTTGCTCTGCTGATTCACCGGACAGTCCGGTGTACACCGGACAGTCCGGTGAATTATAGCAGAGCGAATTCCCGAGACTGGCGAGTTCCAGAGCCGCTCTTCCTTGGGTCACCGGACACTGTCCGGTGTACACCGGACAGTCCGGTGAATTATAGTGGAGCGCCTCTGGATTTTCCCGAAGGTGATGAGTTTGACTTGGAGTCCTCTGGTGCACCGGACACTGTCCGGTGCGCCAGACCAGAGGTGCCTTCGGTTATCCCTTGCTCTCTTTGTTGAACCCAATTCTTGGTCTTTTTATTGGCTAAGTGTGAACCTTTGGCACCTGTATAACTTATACACTGAAGCAAACTAATTAGTCTAATTTATTTGTGTTGGGCAATTCAACCACCAAAATCATTTAGGAAATAGGTGTAAGCCTAATTCCCTTTCAACAATGACAGTCACGGGGGAGGAAGGAGGCCCGTTGATGGCATGCAGCGGTGACCTCGGTGGGTAGGGGCACTGTAACACCCGGAATTTGAGAGTATAAAATTTCTTTTCTAATATTTACCAAATTCAAGTGTTACCCCCTTCCTTCCCTTCTTTTTACCCGTTTTTCTAAATAGAGGAGGGTTATTTTATAGAGGTGAGCCTAGTAAATAAAAACACTAGGGGAGTCTTCAGTTGTTTCGTTATGCTCGAGTACATAGTTATTTTGATGGATGAATTTGATGGTTGTGAATTCTTCTCATTTATGAGTTTGTGCTCGAGCTTGAAATTAAATCGGAGAGAATAGAAATAAAAAAGAGAGAAAAAGAAAAGAAATAAATAAATAAAATAGAAATCAGCACCCACTCCCTTTCAGCCTGCTCGCGGTCCAATTTCGTTTCCCAGCCCAACACTGGCCGGCCTGCCCAGCAGCGCCCTTCCCCAGCCGCCTCCGCGCCTCTGCATGCGCGCATGCGCAGACGCCGCGCTCCTTCCTCGCGGCCTGCTAGGCCCAGCTCCCGCGGCCTCGCGCCCAAACCCTAGGGCACGCGCTCCCAGCCGCCGGCGTGCTCGCCTGTGCCCCAGCTGCGCCAGCGTGCTCCCCGTCGCGCCTAGCGCGCTTGCGCGAGCCGGCGACTACCCAGCGCCGCGTGGGCTCCACCAGCTTCCCCCCCACATCGCACGTTCCAGGAGCCAGGCCGCAAGGCGTCCCATGCGCACGCTCGTCGTGTGGCTCAGTCGTCTCGGCTCTTGATCCTCTTCCTAGAGAACTGCCTCACATGCCCGTGACGCCGGTTCCTACTCCCAATCGCCCCTTCCCCACCTCACCCGTCGCACGCAGCAGGAGGCAAGCCGGAACCGCCATCATAGTCTGCAGGCGTCGCTCCGCCCGTCTTCGCCGTCCACCTCGCCGGAGCCCATCCCAGGCACCCGCGCTCGAGTCCATGGAGGTGAGACCTCCTTGCCGTCTAACTCCCTCCTCTTTTTCCCTCCCTCCCCTTCGTTCTCGACGGCCATGGCCGGCCTGCTGCGCTCCCTGTACTCCCTCCCGCTGCAGCACGGCCGCCCGTGGTGTAGCCTCGTGCTCCCGGCGTGGCCGCTCGCGCCCTACGCAGCGTGCCCCCGGTGCAGCCCTGCGCACCAGCGCGTCCGATCGTGACCTTGCGCGGCGTGCCCCCGGCACGGCAGCCCGTGCGGCTTGCCCGCGACCACCCTGGTCCGGCCTCGGCATGATCCTGGCATAGCGCCCGGGGCCTGCCCCGCGTCCTGTCCCTCTGCATGCGAGCTCGCTTAGCGCAACGACCATTTTCCCTCTCCCTGCGTGCATGCGTCGTGAGCAGCGAGAGAATCACTCGTGCGGTTACCAGTTAGCCACGAGAAGAGGAAGAAGAAACTGCTAGTGGGCCCCACCTGCATGCCTATTTCCACCTCCCCGCGACTCTTTAGTGCTGTGCATTTAGAAAAGAAACCGTCCTTCACGGTCCACATGAGACATCTGCACCTTCCCGCATGTCGACATGCAACGCCCCAATAAAGCATCCCAGGATTTTCAATAGTTGTGCCCTTTATGGTCCACCGTGTGGATATTCTAAAATCACTCAATTCGTGCCACGTCATTTAGTTCCGTGGTGTATTAATTGTGCATTATCTATTGCGTTTTAAGTTCGTTTTGTATCGTTTAAATGGTGTTAGCTTCATAATAACATCACCTACGTGTTACAATTAGTATTTCGTCATGACACATGTTTTCGTTAATTAGGTAGTTAATCCAAGGTTTATTTAAACGACATTCTAATTAAAATTGAGGTATAGTTTTAAATGGTGATTTTATAGATGCAAATTAATGTGGTTAGTGCCGACTCAGATGTTTTCAACTAATATTTATTTAATGTAAACGTGTCATCTATTTAGTTGTTATCGTGTTTCGCGCGCGTCGTTCACGTGTGTAGCGCGCGCTGCTCGCTCGCTTCGTCGTCGCTCGGTAAATCGTTATTTGCGCGCTTTAATAACATCACTTTATCATGTCGCTCATGTTAATCACTTGATTAATTGTTAAGTTTTCAGTTATTAAAACAACAGCTCAATCAAATCTAGTTTATAGTTTTAATTAGGCGTTTGTAGATAGCTGATAACGTGTTGATGCTGACGTAAAGGTTATATTTAACACTTGATTATTATAATAAAAACGACGCAGTTTAGTAGTTTCGCATGTCGCGCCGTTTTCGCGAGTCGCGCGCTGTTTGCGTGTCGCCGTTGTTCGTTCGAGCGTTCGCGCCACACGTCTGGTGCGCGTGTTGTCGTGCACGCTGTTCCCACGATGCTCGTGGTTGTCGTGTCGCATATCTTAGTTAAATAATTAATTATTATTTTGTTCGAGGGTTAATAAAATAACAATTTAATTAGAACGAGTCTATAGTTTTAACTCTGCTTTTATAAATATAAATGTTAATTAACATGATTAATACCAGCTAAAATACTTTTCATTGTCGTGTGTGTTGTTTTGCGTGTGTCGCGCGTTGTATGCGCGTGATAATAAATAGTTTGCCGCTTATAAACACTCATGTTAACGATATTAATATGTTATATCATATATTTTAGATAACTAACTTAAGGATTGCTCGACTAATAATTATTAGATTAATATTCCAATTAGATTAAAGGGTGTAGTGTCTATCTTGGGCTTTTATAATAAATATTAACATGGATAATATTAATTTAACTGCTTTCTATTTATTTAACATTCGTTTAGTATAAACGTGTCACCTGTTTAATTATTCTCGTATGTCGCGGGTGCTGTTCCGCGCGCGCCGGCGTGCTGATTCGTGCGCGTTCGCGCTCGTCGCGCGCGCTGTTTCATGTGTCGCCAGCGTGCTATGTCGCGCGTGTCCACTCGTCATTTACACGCTGTCGTGCTGTTTCACGCGTCATAAATTCATCTCGCTTAGAATCTCTTGTTTTAATTAAATTATTTAATTAACAGACATTGTTAGTGTAGCAGATTAATCGAACTAACTGATGTACAATATTTATATTTGATCATGTTTGAACTAAAAGTTATTGTTAATACTTGTTTAACGTTAACGCGCTAACTTCTCAACCGTAATTTCGAGTTCGACGTTTCTTTCCCTCGCGTAACCATAGAATCGAGCTCTATTTTATGCTGCATGTTTTTATAACATTTTATCTTGTATGGTGTAATGTTCTTATGCATATATATATATGTGTTTGTTTGTTTGTGCCTGTTTGTATTCGCTGTGCGTCGCGAATAGATTGCGATCCATCTCCAAGCTTCAAGGAATCGAAGATCAAGCGTTGGCGACCAAGTGATCGAACTCTTCGAGTTCTACGAGATCGAAGACCCTGAGCATCTGTTTGGTGAAGGCAAGTGTCCTCTGACCCATTATGTCCTATTCATTTATAACTTACTACCCCGCATTACTTACTTGAAACCTAAGGATTGACTAGCTTTACACTTTACTTTATCCTTGTTGACCTTCTGGGTTGTTATGGTTAGCATTTTGCTATTGCCTTAACTTAATCAATGAACATGAGGTGACTATTTATGATACTGTTATCCTGATGATGTTGATGATCTTGTGATATTCTAGGGGGCTCAGGCTGTTTCCTGAGTAACTCTCCGTAAGGACCTGTTCGTTGAGAGACCACCCGGGATAACAGTGCAACCATGAGGGTGGAATGGGGTGACCTTAGCTAATTAATTAGAGGAACTAGAAGTGTAGTTGCTTCGCCGTCGTGCCGTCAATGGGGTCCAAGCACAGTGCTTGCTCTGACGAGGCTGGGTGCCGAGGTTCTTTTGTTTTGCTTTTTAGTCACCCTCCTGCGGGGAGAGGTACTGTGTTTATCAAACTGGAGAAACCTAACGGGCAGCTATGACCTCTAGGGAATCTTTGTAAAGGCTTCGTAGTGAATCCCTGACCATTCACCTTGGGAGTGAATAAGGGTCTTGCAAGCCCGGGCTAGAGAGGGAATCACGGCTCATGGGTAAAGTGTGCGACCTCTGCAGAGGGTAGTGAAACTGGTATATCAGCCGTGCTCACGGTTAAGAGCAGCCTTGGGATCCTCTTTGATTAGAGATACTCCGGATACACTTCAGGTGATGACATTCATGATGATGGTTAACGATGGTGACTTTAATTATGTTTTCTAGTATCTCTTCTCTGAGGAAGTACTTTTTTGGGATTATAACTTGGGTTTTATGAATAAAACTTGGCTCCTACTAATAATAAATACTTGACCAACTAAAAGCAACTGCTTGAGCCTAACCCCACATAAAGCTAGTCCACTTCAGCCAAACGGGACATTTGCTGAGTATGTTGATGTGTACTCATCCTTGCTTTACCACAAAACACCAGGTTGTCCACATTGCAACCACTGCTCAGGAGGAGACGAAGTCGTGGAAGGAGACTTCCAGGAGTTCCAAGACTACGACGAATTCTAGGTGTGGGTTGGCGGCAACCCCCAGTCAGCTGCCTGTGAAGGCCTTATCTTTACTGCGTTTCGCTAGCACTTTGATTTAACTGTTAAGTTGATGACTATGTGGATGTCTATGACTCTGTGATGTAATAAGTTATTACCCTTTTATGTTATTATTCGAGCACTGTGCGATGATGTTCATTTATGTAATCGTTGTGTACGTGAATTCTGATCCTGGCACGTACATAGTTCGCATTCGGTTTGCCTTCTGAAACCGGGTGTGACATAAGTGGTATCAAAGTCGTGCTGACTGTAGGACCGCTGACCTAGAGTAGCATTGGCCGTTTTAAGGACTTATTGATTATTACTTCATCTCATCCTTGATTCTGCTTCAAAATATTAGTCACCTCGACTAATTCTTTGTTGTGCTCCTATATGCCCACTTGCCAAAAAGTATTTTATTCTAGTATGGTCTATACTTCTATCAATCTATTAGATCTGATCTCATCTTGTGCTTGCGACATCTTTGTAGATGCCCCCTACCATAGCCTTTAGTCTTTTGGGACTCTTTCCTGATCCATTATTAAATTGCTACTATTTGACCATCTCTATTCCATTTTGTTACTGACATGCTCGTATCCTTTCATTTTTAATACCCTTACCCTTAATCTAAAGCACTTACCCTTGTACCTCTACTACCTTTTTAAACATTTCAGTTTATATGTCCATGATCTTATTGTCTTTTGAGACCCTTTCCTATTCTATTGATAAGTCGCTATCTTGTTGGCAATTTGTACTTTCTTGGTCTTGGTATGCTCGTACCATTGGAATCTTGCATACTCTTATTTTTATATATGCTTACCTTTATGTCCCAATATCTGTTTGAAATATTTTAGTTAACATGCCCTTGACCACCCTTGTTTCCTAATGATCCATGAGTGATCATTTTATTTTGCACACCTGTAGTAATCTCGTTGTTTCCTTGTAACTCCACTCGGTAATGAATCTTTACTTCAACCCTTCTGTTGGAACCTTACCGATCTTACCCTTGATTGTTTTCTCCACTTTGTTGTTTCGCGAGTCTTGTCTTAACTGTATCCTTTGTTATGCTTTTTAATTATTATCATATGCACCCTTGACACTTCTATATCCTACATTGATGTTTGTCTCATACCTTCCTTTTAAAATCGCCCCTCTTCCGTCTCATACCTTCTTTCTCTTGGTCGTATCCTCTTCTTTGGCTCGCGAGTTTGTAACCTCATCCTTTGTTGTGCTTTTGCTTCTTATTGCCTTTACCCTTCTCATCTCTTAATCTTACCTTGGTGATTACACTATGTTCGTTATCTAAAACCTCCAATCTCCCACCTTAGTTCAAGCGTTGTCTCTTACTTATCTCACACGTGGTTATATCCTATACTTTACCTCTTGCAAGACTTATCTTATTTCTATTCTTGATTGTACCTAGATTCCTGGTTTTGTATGCACATTTACCTCTTCCTTTATATCCTTGCCTATTATCACCTTTGACCCTTGACCTCTCTCCATATTTACCATGATGTTTACCTATTTCTTAGCCTCACTTATTCCATTTCAATCCGAGAGTGTTATTTTCCCTATCCTGCTCTTATTCGTTTCCTTTCCCTTTGTCGCTTTGCAAGTCTTGTCCTACCTTAACTTCATCCTTTGTAGAGCTTTTGTTTGATATCATCCTTACCTTTGTAATCTGTAGATCTTGCCTTAATACTTATCTTAGGTCTGCTTGTTGAAATCCCCTCTTTTCTATCTCAATTCGAGAGATATGTTTTACTTATCTCACCCTTGACTATATCCTCTTCTTTACCGCGTGTAGGCCTAGACTTAACTCCATTCGTTATTGTATTTGTACCACTTGCTCTTTTATGCCTTTATCTTTTCTCTTACACCCTTGTCTGTTATCGCCTTTGGCCCTTGCGATATTTATGTCTTCTACCTAAATGCTTACCTTAAATTTATCCTTTAAATCCTCCCCTTTCTTTCAACCCAGTTTGAGAGTTGCGAGTTACCTACCTCTCCCTTGATTTCTCTTCACTTCTTTTCGCCTTACAAGTGTTGTCTTAATTCCATACTTTGTTGTGTTTTGATTTTCTATCACCATCACCTTGCCATCCATCGATCTTGCCTTGATACTCATCTTTATTCATACTCAAAAAATCTCCGCTCTTCCACCTCAAATTGAGAGTGGTGGTTTACCTATCTAGCCCTTGGACGTACCCTCTTTCTTCACTTGCACGGCCTGTCTTAACTCCACCCTCTATGGTATTTATATCCTTGGTTCTTATACCCATTTACCTCCTCTTCTACATCCTTGTCCATTATTACCTTTAAACCCTTGTGATACCTATGCCCTTGCCCACATGCTTATCTTGAACCTACCCTTTAAAGCCTGCTCTTTTTCATCGTTGTTTGAGGATAATGCCTCACCTACTTCACCATTGATTGCTTCCCCTTCTTTGACGCCTCACAAGTTTTGTCTAAAATACATCCTTGGTTGTGTTTGTCTGTTATCACCTTAACCCTTGTCATCTCTTGATCTTTACCATGATGCTTATCTTGCACCTGCATTTTAAAGCATCCTATCCCATTTCATTTCAAGAGTGATGTCTTGCCTATCCCGCTCTTGTTCATTCCTTTTTTTCCTCTGTCGCGTTGCAAGTCTTGTCCTAACTCTATCTTTTGGTGTGTTTTTGCCTTTTACCTCCCTCACCTTTGTAATCTCTAGATCTTCCCATGATGTTATCTTATGCCTACCTTTTGAAATATCATCTTTTCCATCTCGATTTGAGAATGGTGTTTTACCTATCCTGACCTTGGCTGCATTCTCTCCCTTGTCGGTTACAATCATTGCTTTAGCTCCATCCTTTATTATGCTCATGCCCCTACCCTCCATGTCTTATTATTCCCCTTGCCTTTTGTTGGCCTTAGAGGAAAGACCACCATTTAATTAAAACGAACGTATAACAACGAGATGTTTGTTGATGTGTGCTCATGATGTTTGTCCTTCTGCTATGACTGATTTGCTTCTTTGGAATGAGTGTTGATGTGTTGTGGCCCTTGGACCGCAATGTAATCTGTTTACTAGGTGAGTGCCATAGAGTTAAGTAGTTGGGTTCTCCCCCTGCTCTCTCTAATCCGTCTATACTTACCTTTTCTCGTTATTCTTTCCTCTTGCACCTGTCCTTTTGGCAACCTCCAACTCCTCCAAATCAGTCAAGATCAGAGTCGGCAACATCTTCATCAAGTGTGTATCAATGCTCTTGTTAAGGAGGTTAGCCGGTCACCCCAATGAAGACAATGTGATCAACATCAACCAACAAGATCAAAGTGGCGCGGAAGAAGCATGTGTGGGTCCTAACCCACAGGTCCAAGAGATCCTCAAGAATTGCATCAATCGGTTTCAAGTATCTGAAGGTCAAAGCAACCAACCCACAAGTCGACCCGCAGAGTCAAAGTTGAAATGAAGAAACTTCGAACAACCTATGAACCAACCTTGTCGTTCTTGCTAGCCTCTTCTTGAATCTCGAGGGCGAGATTCCTGTTAAGGGGGTTAGATCTGTAACACCCGGAATTTGAGGGTATAAAATTTCTTTTCTAATATTTACCAAATTCAAGTGTTACCCCCTTCCTTCCCTTCTTTTTACCCGTTTTTCTAAATAGAGGAGGGTTATTTTATAGAGGTGAGCCTAGTAAATAAAAACACTAGGGGAGTCTTCAGTTGTTTCGTTATGCTCGAGTACATAGTTATTTTGATGGATGAATTTGATGGTTGTGAATTCTTCTCATTTATGAGTTTGTGCTCGAGCTTGAAATTAAATCGGAGAGAATAGAAATAAAAAAGAGAGAAAAAGAAAAGAAATAAATAAATAAAATAGAAATCAGCACCCACTCCCTTTCAGCCTGCTCGCGGTCCAATTTCGTTTCCCAGCCCAACACTGGCCGGCCTGCCCAGCAGCGCCCTTCCCCAGCCGCCTCCGCGCCTCTACATGCGCGCATGCGCAGACGCCGCGCTCCTTCCTCGCGGCCTGCTAGGCCCAGCTCCCGCGGCCTCGCGCCCAAACCCTAGGGCACGCGCTCCCAGCCGCCGGCGTGCTCGCCTGTGCCCCAGCTGCGCCAGCGTGCTCCCCGTCGCGCCTAGCGCGCTTGCGCGAGCCGGCGACTACCCAGCGCCGCGTGGGCTCCACCAGCTTCCCCCCCACATCGCACGTTCCAGGAGCCAGGCCGCAAGGCGTCCCATGCGCACGCTCGTCGTGTGGCTCAGTCGTCTCGGCTCCTGATCCTCTTCGTAGAAAACTGCCTCACATGCCCGTGACGCCGGTTCCTACTCCCAATCGCCCCTTCCCCACCTCGCCCGTCGCGCGCAGCAGGAGGCAAGCCGGAACCGCCATCACAGTCTGCAGGCGTCGCTCCGCCCGTCTTCGCCGTCCACCTCGCCGGAGCCCATCCCAGGCACCCGCGCTCGAGTCCATGGAGGTGAGACCTCCTTGCCGTCTAACTCCCTCCTCTTTTTCCCTCCCTCCCCTTCGTTCTCGACGGCCATGGCCGGCCTGCTGCGCTCCCTGTACTCCCTCCCGCTGCAGCACGGCCGCCCGTGGTGTAGCCTCGTGCTCCCGGCGTGGCCGCTCGCGCCCTGCGCAGCGTGCCCCCGGTGCAGCCCTGCGCACCAGCGCGTCCGATCGTGACCTTGCGCGGCGTGCCCCCGGCACGGCAGCCCGTGCGGCTTGCCCGCGACCACCCCGGTCCGACGTCGGCATGATCCTGGCATAGCGCCCGGGGCCTGCCCCGCGTCCTGTCCCTCTGCATGCGAGCTCGCTTAGCGCAACGACCATTTTCCCTCTCCCTGCGTGCATGCGTCGTGAGCAGCGAGAGAATCACTCGTGCGGTTACCAGTTAGCCACGAGGAGAGGAAGAAGAAACTGCTAGTGGGCCCCACCTGCATGCCTATTTCCACCTCCCCGCGACTCTTTAGTGTTGTGCATTTAGAAAAGAAACCGTCCTTCACGGTCCACATGAGACATCTGCACCTTCCCGCATGTCGACATGCAACGCCCCAATAAAGCATCCCAGGATTTTCAATAGTTGTGCCCTTTATGGTCCACCGTGTGGATATTCTAAAATCACTCAATTCGTGCCACGTCATTTAGTTCCGTGGTGTATTAATTGTGCATTATCTATTGCGTTTTAAGTTCGTTTTGTATCGTTTAAATGGTGTTAGCTTCATAATAACATCGCCTACGTGTTACAATTAGTATTTCGTCATGACACATGTTTTCGTTAATTAGGTAGTTAATCCAAGGTTTATTTAAACGACATTCTAATTAAAATTAAGGTATAGTTTTAAATGGTGATTTTATAGATGCAAATTAATGTGGTTAGTGCCGACTCAGATGTTTTCAACTAATATTTATTTAATGTAAACGTGTCATCTATTTAGTTGTTATCGTGTTTCGCGCGCGTCGTTCACGTGTGTAGCGCGCGCTGCTCGCTCGCTTCGTCGTCGCTCGGTAAATCGTTATTTGCGCGCTTTAATAACATCACTTTATCATGTCGCTCATGTTAATCACTTGATTAATTGTTAAGTTTTCAGTTATTAAAACAACAGCTCAATCAAATCTAGTTTATAGTTTTAATTAGGCGTTTGTAGATAGCTGGTAACGTGTTGATGCTGACGTAAAGGTTATATTTAACACTTGATTATTATAATAAAAACGACGCAGTTTAGTAGTTTCGCATATCGCGCCGTTTTCGCGAGTCGCGCGCTGTTTGCGTGTCGCCGTTGTTCGTTCGAGCGTTCGCGCCACACGTCTGGTGCGCGTGTTGTCGTGCACGCTGTTCCCACGATGCTCGTGGTTGTCGTGTCGCATATCTTAGTTAAATAATTAATTAATATTTTGTTCGAGGGTTAATAAAATAACAATTTAATTAGAACGAGTCTATAGTTTTAACTCTGCTTTTATAAATATAAATGTTAATTAACATGATTAATACCAACTAAAATACTTTTCATTGTCGTGTGTGTTGTTTTGCGTGTGTCGCGCGTTGTATGCGCGTGATAATAAATAGTTTGCCGCTTATAAACACTCATGTTAACGATATTAATACGTTATATCATATATTTTAGATAACTAACTTAAGGATTGCTCGACTAATAATTATTAGATTAATATTCCAATCAGATTAAAGGGTGTAGTGTCTATCTTGGGCTTTTATAATAAATATTAACATGGATAATATTAATTTAACTGCTTTCTATTTATTTAACATTCGTTTAGTATAAACGTGTCACCTGTTTAATTATTCTCGTATGTCGCGGGTGCTGTTCCGCGCGCGCCGGCGTGCTGATTCGTGCGCGTTCGCGCTCGTCGCGCGCGCTGTTTCATGTGTCGCCAGCGTGCTATGTCGCGCGTGTCCGCGCGTCATTTACACGCTGTCGTGCTGTTTCACGCGTCATAAATTCATCTCGCTTAGAATCTCTTGTTTTAATTAAATTATTTAATTAACAGACATTGTTAGTGTAGCAGATTAATCGAACTAACTGATGTACAATATTTATATTTGATCATGTTTGAACTAAAAGTTATTGTTAATACTTGTTTAACGTTAACGCGCTAACTTCTCAACCGTAATTTCGAGTTCGACGTTTCTTTCCCTCGCGTAACCATAGAATCGAGCTCTATTTTATGCTGCATGTTTTTATAACATTTTATCTTGTATGGTGTAATGTTCTTATGCATATATATATGTGTTTGTTTGTTTGTGCCTGTTTGTATTCGCTGTGCGTCGCGAATAGATTGCGATCCATCTCCAAGCTTCAAGGAATCGAAGATCAAGCGTTGGCGACCAAGTGATCGAACTCTTCGAGTTCTACGAGATCGAAGACCCTGAGCATCTGTTTGGTGAAGGCAAGTGTCCTCTGACCCATTATGTCCTATTCATTTATAACTTACTACCCCGCATTACTTACTTGAAACCTAAGGATTGACTAGCTTTACACTTTACTTTATCCTTGTTGACCTTCTGGGTTGTTATGGTTAGCATTTTGCTATTGCCTTAACTTAATCAATGAACATGAGGTGACTATTTATGATACTGTTATCCTGATGATGTTGATGATCTTGTGATATTCTAGGGGGCTCAGGCTGTTTCCTGAGTACCTCTCCGTAAGGACCTGTTCGTTGAGAGACCACCCGGGATAACAGTGCAACCATGAGGGTGGAATGGGGTGCCCTTAGCTAATTAATTAGAGGAACTAGAAGTGTAGTTGCTTCGCCGTCGTGCCGTCAATGGGGTCCAGGCACAGTGCTTGCTCTGACGAGGCTGGGTGCCGAGGTTCTTTTGTTTTGCTTTTTAGTCACCCTCCTGCGGGGAGAGGTACTGTGTTTATCAAACTGGAGAAACCTAACGGGCAGCTATGACCTCTAGGGAATCTTTGTAAAGGCTTCGTAGTGAATCCCTGGCCATTCACCTTGGGAGTGAATAAGGGTCTTGCAAGCCCGGGCTAGAGAGGGAATCACGGCTCATGGGTAAAGTGTGCGACCTCTGCAGAGGGTAGTGAAACTGGTATATCAGCCGTGCTCACGGTTAAGAGCAGCCTTGGGATCCTCTTTGATTAGAGATACTTCGGATACACTTCAGGTGATGACATTAATGATGATGGTTAACGATGGTGACTTTAATTATGTTTTCTAGTATCTCTTCTCTGAGGAGGTACTTTTTTGGGATTATAACTTGGGTTTTATGAATAAAACTTGGCTCCTACTAATAATAAATACTTGACCAACTAAAAGCAACTGCTTGAGCCTAACCCCACATAAAGCTAGTCCACTTCAGCCAAACGGGACATTTGCTGAGTATGTTGATGTGTACTCATCCTTGCTTTACCACAAAACACCAGGTTGTCCACATTGCAACCACTGCTCAGGAGGAGACGAAGTCGTGGAAGGAGACTTCCAGGAGTTCCAAGACTACGACGAATTCTAGGTGTGGGTTGGCGGCAACCCCCAGTCAGCTGCCTGTGAAGGCCTTATCTTTACTGCGTTTCGCTAGCACTTTGATTTAACTGTTAAGTTGATGACTATGTGGATGTCTATGACTCTGTGATGTAATAAGTTATTACCCTTTTATGTTATTATTCGAGCACTGTGCGATGATGTTCATTTATGTAATCGCTGTGTACGTGAATTCTGATCCTGGCACGTACATAGTTCGCATTCGGTTTGCCTTCTGAAACCGGGTGTGACAGGCACGGACAAGCGGTGGAGGCAGGGGGCGTCAGGGCGGGCGCGTGCCCTCGCCTGGGGTGGGGTGGGGGACTTCCGGTCATCATGCCGGGGATGGGGGGTGGGACGACGTGGATGTCTCGGGCGGGCGGGGTGACGGGGGCGTGGGCACGATGGGGGTGTGGACGATGTATCTTAATACGAGTAGTATATATTTTAATAAGTTGCTACTAGGTGAGTGCCCGTGAGTTGCAACGGAGACATATAATACCACAGTAACTTATATACAAAGCGTGTGTTATATTGTTATGAGAAAATGTTTCATAATTCATTTGTGATTCTGGTCATACATAAATTTTGTTATTTTAATCTAGTTGTTTCACCACTACATTGCAACCATCGGTATCATACAGACTTCGATATATGTCACGATTTCCATGGTCTCGTCATTGGAGAGCACGCCCCATGCCTGCCGGAAAAAGTTCCCTCTACATCGTCAGTCATCAGACACACACCACCATACACGCTTGCTCAAATAAAAAAACAAATGTTTATGTTTGCGAAGAGAATTCAAGGCAGACCAGCACAAAAGCTACCCCGACGGTGGGAAGGATGACGAACTGATCATTGCTGTCGGTCCTCCTCTGCGTCACCTCCGGCGCCGAGATGACGCCACAGTCCATGATATAGTAGACGTCGAACGCCCATGACATGGCGAGTACCGATGACTCTTGGCTGGGCTGCCAGACGAAGTGCACCTCAGGCTCATTAGCAATGTAGTACACATGGTTGTTGCACCACTGGATGCGTTACTCCTCTACATACATCATGTTCGAGGACAATCACACAACGTTAGCAACGACCGTCATCCGAGCGCACAAGAATTCATGGCCGTTCAGTAGCGACTTACATGGCAGGTTGGAGTTTAGATGGACGATGAGCTGGACGACGTTATGACGTCGTCGTTGGATGTGGTGCCCAGAACAACCCGAGAGTCGCCGACGTTGGCAACGACCATGAGGACCCCCTGCTTGACGATGGACAACGTGGTGCAACCGCGCTGGACCGCGTCCAAACGGCGGCTGTGTCGGAGCTTGTCATACACAGCGGCTCATGCAGCCATGTAGGACTAGGGGTGGAAACGAGTCGAGCCGAGCTCGGCTCGGCTCGGCTCGGTCCGGCTCGGTGTATGTACGAGCCGAGCTAGGCTCGGCTCGGTAATGGCGCAAGCTACAGAAACCGGCTCGGCTCGGTACCGGCTCGCGAGCCGGCTCGGCCGGCTCGCGAGCCTCGCCCGCCCAGTGTCTGCCAGGTCTGGTTTACCCACATGAGATCAGACAATAACAAAGAAAAATTGCAGCAACCACAACCCATTATATTATTTCAATACAATCTGAAATTTACACAGACAGAGACCATGATATAACACCAAAAGTGTAGCTCATAATTCCAAAAAAGCATCCAAAAGACAGGATCAATGCACCAAAGATTATAGCATGCAGCAACAAGAACATTCCATAAACACTATAATTAGCACAGCAGCTTGTTAAGCTTGCTGGCTTGCTGCAGTGCGCCAAATAAACACTATAATTAGCACAGCAGCAGCACTTCAGAGTTCAGACTTAAGTACTGAATATACAACCACATAGTTGCTGCCGGACTGCTGCCTTGTTTTTGCTGGTTGCACATTGCACTAGCACTAGCACCTGAATACCTGATCAAGAAACACAATAAACAACCACATATGACATATAAGCATTTTACTAACCATTTATAAGTACTGAATATAAGTATTGAATTGCAATGTATATTACTAGTTGCTCTCCACAAAGCTTTTTGGAAATGAAATAGTCTCCATGTCATCCTCATCAGGTACCTGTTAAAAAAAATACAAGCTCCAATCAAAATCTGCAAAAAAAAGAGAAATCTGCAAAAAAAAATACAGGATGCCGGCCGGACGCTGGACGCGGCCACGCGGGTGGCCGCCTGAGCGCCTCCGCCGCTCCGCGCCTGGGCGGGTTCGAGGACTCGAGGTGGCGCCGTGGCCCGTGGCGGTCTGGCGGACTACAGGTGGTCGGCCGTCGGGGCTCGGGGCGTCGGGCACTCGGGCTCGGGTGGTCGCCTGGTCGGCCGTCGGCACGAGGAGTCGAGGAAGGTACACGGCGCACGGAGGCCGGGCGGCGCCATGAACCAACGCTCGGGAGTCGGGTACTCGGGTGGTTAGGGACCTAGGGTTTAGGGAATCCTTGACTCCTTGTTGGGCCTCACTGTTGGGCTGGGCGCCTGGGCCATTCTGCCGGCTCGCGAGCGGCTCGCGAGCTCGCCCGAGCTAGCTCGGCTCGGCTCGCCCTTTGCCCGAGCTGAGAAATGCGGCTCGGCTCGGCTCGGCAGCGGCTCGCGAGCCGGCCCGAGCCGAGCCGAGCCAGGCCGAGCTCGAGCCAGCTCGTCGAGCCCGAGCTTTTTTTCCAGGCCTATGTAGGACTGCTTCCAGAGGTCGAACTAGCAGTCGTCAAGCTTCTTCTCGTCGTCGATGAGCGACGCCAAAGTGAGCGCCTCCTGCTAGTGGTGTTTGTTCGGGGTTTCTAAGCAAGAAACATGGATTCATCCTTGGTGTTGGTTTATGAAAATGACTCACAAGTCAGATCCATAGAAAAAATATTATGGCGAATAAATGACACGCATGCAAAAAAGGAATTTAAGTTGAAAACATTATTCAAACAAAAGAAATTGCATGCAAGACTCTTCTTTAAATACTACTCCTTCCGTCCAAAAATATAATTCAAGAATCTCAGTGATACTTATCTGCTACTACGTATTGTGCAAGGGTAGTAGGGTAGGCTTGGGGACAGATGTAGTAGATGTGTTTTACTGTCATAGATGTAGACATAAACAAACATGTGGCGTAGCGGTAGCAACATTTCGCATTTGCCTGAGAGGTCACAGGTTCGAATCTCCTTGGGGTCATTTGTGTTTTTTAATTTTAGCTAGACGTGGGCTGTCGGAAATGATGGCAGAACACGGAATGACAAACTACTCTTGCAGCCTTAATAAGTAGTAGAGATACACAACATATGAGAGGATTAAGTCACACAATTCAAGAAATATTACACACCAACATTCAAACTATATAGCCAATGAACAAATCTCAAATCTGGGTTGCTACTAATTTCTATTACATCCATACGTATTGCAACACATATAAGAGGACAAACTTACTAATTTCCCATAAATTATACAATCAACCATAAATATCAAGAAATCTAAAGAAAAGAACTATTCAACTCTATTATATAAGAGGATGAACTTGCTAGCCTTTTTTGTACTTAAATGAGTAAAATCTTCAACATTTTTTCGAAAAAATGAAGTGCACCTCCTGTCTTTTTAGCTTATGGCAAAACGAACAGAGAGCTCATTTGTGTTCTTGGCACCAACTCGAGGAAGGAGGGGTTTATACAGTAGGAGTATTAGTACCAGATAGTAATTCTAATTGATACTAATGTAAGGCTTACCGATGAGTGGTTTCATCTGGTACTAATAGTATTAGTACCGATTTGCATCTTCAGTGAAGCCTTTACATTAGTACCGATTGCAATATTGAAGCTCTGAGCAGTTAAAACAGGTACCGAAAACAGTTGACCGGGCTTTCTTTCCTTAAGTTTAGTACCGGTTCTTAGGAAACTGATCATGAAATTAGGGGACGGAAGCCTTGCTCCCTAGTAGTCGATGAAAATCAGTCATATTACATACTAGTTATATGCCCGTGCGTTGCAACGGCACACAAATTGATGAGCCTCCAACAGCTCAGCGCCTTGACGACGAACGGGGTGAATACAATGGTGACGGCAAAATTCGTGATTAAACAATACCAGTGTGTTACTATGACCCATAGCCTCATGTATGGTTCAGCGTACCTTCAAGGGGTGGAAACCCTTTCAATCTAACAAGAAAATCATAGACGTTTTTGAATGCATCAATTGTAGGTAAAATCACTACTGTGTTTGTAAACTGAACTCTATGGACAAAAGACAGGAAACTGACGCCAGATGACATCTTTAACTTATCCATTAACTACTGCTGGAATATCCAATCTAAAAAAACAAAAATGTGTGACCATAATACAATCCTTAGCCATTGTCAATTCTTTCAGCATATTCTCCAATTATCCAAATCATGGATGCCTAGAAAAATTAAGACACGTAAGTGAATAAAAAAATTAAGCATCTAAACAAAAATACAATAGATTACTAAGATATGTGCATTGACTAAGACCTTAGCCTCTGGTTCATCTAAAGTGTCCAGACTTTCACAAAGCGACTTTCACAAAGCGTAGCAATGATAGACTCATACCTGTAAAATTCAGTGAGAACAAAACAGTTATCATATAAACACACCATTTCTTGTGCAGAACAGAAATGGAGTTATAGATTGATAATCCAAAAATATACAACAAATTAATTGAGAAGCAACTCACGTGTTAGGGTAGCGTCTGAAGATGTCTTTGATAACAATTATAGCTTCCTGAACAACATAATTAACTTTTATCTTAATCAGCTCGAGCAAAACGCTGATGCACCTTTTAGCAGCTCTCTCCAATTTAATTGCACATCTCCAAACCGCACGAACAGCTTTCCGCACAGAATCAACATTAACCTCTGTGGCATATTCCTTGAATTCCAAGAGCACCTACAAAGAAGCTCTGTCAACGCTTGAACAGAGAGAAGTCACCTAGTACCAACAGAACTCTTAAGTCTCTCATAAGATAAACATGTCCAACAGATTTAGCAATTGAATTTCAAGTATAGGTATTAAAACAGTCCCTAAAATGCTTCTCTTGTCAATTTCTGTACTTCTCTATTGTATGGGGTCATAGATAAAAATAATAAACCAAAACTATAGCTAAAATCAAACATGAGCTAGAATCAATAGTAGCATGGGAGTTCCACAAAGGCAACCAATGTTCAGCAACCCATAGCCTCATGATGTGCAACCACAAGTTAACCACATGGGAGTTCCACAAAGGCAACCAATGTACAGCAACCAGCCAGGGGTAGATTCTTGAAAGTAGAAAGGTGTAGTTTAAAGTTATTCTCCTGATCTCCAGCTACAAACACTGAAGAGGAACCCGTTTAATCTTGTGAAATGCAACAATACTCCCTTGATAATTCTGGAGTTAGAATATGGGTTTAACATAAATAAGCATACCTCATAGCCAGTACACCTAACAGACACCATAACAGATACGATCAATGCATACCTCGGCAATATCATCCTTCATGCTCATAAAACTGTTATATATTGGTGGAGACGCTCCAGCAGTTCCCAGATTGCTCTTTTTTTCTTTTTTGTCACCAAAAAACCTCCCATCTCCCCTCAAATAAAGGGGACCACAGCAACTGTCATCTTTTTTCTCTCTCACACATCCTCCATTCTGACATGTGGATCCCATGTGTTGGTAAAGGCTACTATCAGTGATCTGCTCTAACATCTCCTGTAATATTCCATAAAAAAAAGAACTATTGATTCCCACTGATAACATTCCATTAAATGATGATGCTCACAATCCTACTCCCTACCAACTCCACCTCACCTCACCATGTGGTTCGTCCCTGCCTTCAGAATACATACACAGGCTGTCCCCTTTTTTAGGATCATCAGTCTCGTATGCACCCATCATTCTGCATCTATGGAATAGAGAAATCGGACCAGGTAACTTTGTTGAATAAACTATGACCCTTTTCCTCTCAAGTTTATCAAGTGGGTCTGCCGTAGCTTCTACCGGAAGCAAAACAGGTGTCACATACACTATCTGAATATCTGATAGCCGCCAACAGGAACCGACCATCACTCCTGAAACAGAGAAGAAATACAAATTGCTATCAATTTGCCAAATGGATAGTGCATGTAATGATGTTCTTCAACGAAACATGAAGACTCAAAAGGCTGACTTGAGATAAACAAGCATCAGAGGTCCTCAAATCCAGGTAAGCACCACTTGGTTTAATGCAGCTCTGAGGATTAAGCATTAACTGTGTCTGTGTGATAAACAAAAGCTAGCAGCAAAATAATCCGCTGAAGTAGAGAGGCCATTCACTCGTCTACTTGCATGTACCGAAAAGTACAAGATGTTGCACATCCTAATAAGTAATAACTAATATAAAGATGATGGTTGTTATCAGTTACCACAGTAGCTCACAACAAAAGTAACTTAGTAAACTACAGAGAGCCTAGCAATCAAGAAATGTGGTAGAGAAGTTAGTGATTACTAAAACAGTAAAGTGGCATGAGAATCAAGTTAACATCAATTAAAAAGGACTATCTCCCTCCACCACTCCATATGTATCATGGAGTAAATCAATGTTGTGATGGCACATGACACATTTCAGGTTGGATGGCCTAATAAATAAGCAACACTATGAGTAAACAAACACCTTGACTGCAGTAATGACATCCACCAATACATGACCGTTGTGCATATGTGCTATATTTGCAGCAAACACAATATGACGAAAAACAATCAACAGTTGGATACCCGTGTCTAAAAGAAAATCCTGCAGCTAATGGAATCTGTATAGCCACAATCAGACACAGACAAAATATCAAGAAACTTAGCAACTGATTCTCATTTTTAATGGACAGTTGGTTCATGCTATCAGACAACAATTCAATTACAGATGTGCCATCTGAAACAAAAAAGGTAAAAAAGAATCAGTATAAACCAATTGTTATAACATTACAATTTACAAGAAAGTAGCTCAAAGAGCTGAGACCTCACCATGTGGGATGTTAGGTGCATCGGTTGATGAACTGCAACCTGCAGTGTTTGCTGGCCGTAGACCATTGATGATTTCAAAGAAATTCTGCAAGAATTAGGAGGGAAAACAAAGGTGGTTCCTTAGAAGACAAACCATATAAGATACGTTTCAGATTCAAAAGGAGTTTTGCAACAGGTATTCCGTTAATTTACCTCATTGGTTATGTTACCAACTTTAAATGCTCCCATATGAAGCTCGTGCTGCAGGCAGTAGAGGAGGATGCAAAGATTTGTAGAAGAATATAAAAACTGAATCATAATATGATTGAGGTCTTGGAGAATTATGATCACCCTCAAATTTAATTATATTTTGATCCCCCCTGCACACAAACAGGATATGAGGAAATAATTAAGAAAATGGCTCGCAAGATATGTAGCAGAAATAATCGACTACCAATCTCCATGTTATTTGTTAAAGGAAAAATTCCAAATTACTCCCCTCACCTATGGACAATATTCACATAACCCCCTAAAGTATTTTTTAGTTTATTTTACCCCGACACTCTTTTGAGTTGGTTTAATTTACCCCTTAAATTTTTTGTCTTTTTTATTTCTTTATGTACAAACCAAGTTTTTTTTTCAAATTTTGTTGGTTATCAGATATAATAACATAATTTAGCCTAGAAAAAATATATTATATTTTTTTATAAATATTTTGATAGGTTAGGGATCAGATAAGATAATAACTTTAATGGTACAAAACTAAATATAAAATAATGATAAAAAATTCTTAACATATTTTTCTAGAATAAGTTATGATGTCCTTAATCACAAAAAATATAAACTTTAAATTCAACTTGTATATGGAAAAACAAAAAAAGACAAATTTTTTTATGGGAGATTTGACTTACCGTGTGTCTAGTTTGTTAGAACCTCCTTATAGACGATGTTCTTGGTATATGTCCCACAATCTAGTGTGGGATTCTTTCTTACACCCTTCCTCGGCCTCTTCTTCCCATCGACGGCTGGGATGGCAAGGATCTTTATGTTCGAGCGGGCTGTCGCTCTAGATAGAGCAACATATAGTTGGCCATGAGAGAACACTGGTTCGGGCAAGTACACGCCAACATTGGGAATAGTCTGACCCTGTGCTTTGTTAACTGTCATTGCAAAACTAAACCGTATAGGAAACTGCTTTCTTTTGAACTGGAAAGGGAACATCTCGTCATCGGAGGGACACAGAGGTATACGGGGCAGGAAAATCCGTTTTCCAGCGTACTGACCTAGTACAATTTCTGCGTCAATGCTATTTCTTTGGAAACCACGAACCACCAGCCTCGTGCCATTGCAAAGTCCATTCGCAGGGTCTATATTCCGAAGCAATATAACAGGGCACCCAATCTTGAGCTTCAAAACATGCGGGGCAGCCCATTAGGTGTCAGCGTGTTTAGGAACTCAGGTGGGTAGTAGTTATGGGGATCATCCATGGCGCTATCGAAACTATGGTACACCATATGCTCCCCTTGAAAACGATCGATCATCTTAGCATTTATCATATCCACCCAGTCGTTCCGCGTTGACAGTATCGCCCTTGAAGTAATGTAGGTGGAATCTGACATATTTTCGTTGAGATTTGGGAAAACGAAGTCTATTAGATTGTCAAGGTCATTGTCACTCCCACTATAAGGCACGCATACCTCGTCAGGAAGACGGATGTCGCCATCACTATTTGTGACCTCAGTTCCACCACCTACGCGCAACAAATACTCCGCAAACCAAGGGTCGTTTTTTGCCCTCATATTGCTAACAAGCTTTAAGTGGGACATAGACTCCCATAGGTAAGACATCCGTAGCGAAGAAGCGACCACTTGAGCCCTTGACCCTTTACGAACAACATGCAAGACTTGTCTGAAATCCCCACCGAAGACAATGGTTTTACCACCGAATGGTAGTTCGGGCCGACCCATTATTGTAACACCCTGAATTTGGCGTATAAAATTTCTTTTCCGATGTCCACCAAATTCAGGTGTTGCCCTCTCCTTTACCCTCTTCTCTTCTCTCGTTTGTAAATAATGGAGAATTATTTTATTATTTATATTTGATAATGTCAAATTAAAGGTTATAGTTATACCTGTTCAACGTAAACGCGATAACTTCTCGACTGTAACTTCGACTGTCGCGCTTCATTTTCCTCGTGTGACCGTAGTAACACGCTCTATTTCGTTTTGCGTATTTTATTATGTTTATCTTTGAATGGTGTAATGTTCTTATGCATATATATGTTTGTTTGCTTGTGCTTGTTTGTCTTCGCTTTGCGTCGCGAATAGATTGCGATCCGTTTCTGAGCTTCGAGGAATCGACGGTCAAACTTCGGCGACCAAGTGATCTAGCTCTTCGAGTTCTACGAGATCGAAGACCCTGCGCATATGTTTGGTGAAGGCAAGTGTCCTCTGACCCATTATGTCCCATTTACTTTATAATACACTGTCCCGCATACTATGAACAACCTAAGGATTTACTAGTTTTCTATTTACCTTGTCCTTGTTTTACCTTTTGGGTTACTATGGTTAGCTACATGCTAGCGCTTTACTTTAATCAATGAACATGATGAGATACAATGATGATACTATGATTTTATTCTGGATATGATGATATTTTTGTGGCATTTAAGGGGACTCGGGCTGTTTCCCGAGTACCTCTCCGTAAGGACCTGTTCGTTGAGAGACCACCCGGGATAACAGTGCAACCATGAGGGTGAAATGGGGCGCCCTTAGCTAATTAATTAGAGGAACTAGAGGTGTAGTTGCTTCGCCGTCGTGCCGTCAATGGGGTCCAGGCACAGTGCTTGCTCTGCCGAGGCTGAGTGCCGAGGTTCTTTCGTTTTGCTTTTGTTTGTCACCCTCCTGCGGGGAGAGGTACTGTGTTTATCAAACTGGAGAAACCTAACGGGCGGCTATGACCTCTAGGGAATCTTTGTAAAGGCTACGTAGTGATACCCTGCCGGACCACCTAGGAAGTGATCAATGGGGAGTCATGATCCTCGGGCAAAACGGGAATCACGGCTCATGGGTAAAGTGTGTGACCTCTGCAGAGGGTAATGAAACTGATATATCAGCCGTGCTCACGGTTATGAGCGGCCTTGGGAACCTCTTTGATTAGAGATACAGATGGTTCGAGATACAATGATTTTATTTATGGTTTTGGCTCGACGATGATAATGTTTTTCCTCGATGAGGAAATGATTCACGAGTTGATTATATTATAAAACTTGGCTTCCACTAATAATAAATATCTGACCAACTAAAAGCAACTGCTTGAGCTAAACCCCACATAAAGCTAGTCCACCTCAGCCAAACGGGACATTTGCTGAGTACGTTGATGTGTACTCACCCTTGCTTTCACAAAACACCAGGTTGCCTTTGGTGCAATCTATGCTCAAGTAAAGAAGAAGGCGTCGAGGCGGATCTCCAGGAGTTCTAGGACTTCGACGAGTTCGAGGATTAGGCTAGCGACCACCCCCAGTCAGCTGCCTGTGGTGGGTTTATTTACGTTGGCTACGTTTCTATTCTGTGTACTTTGATTATATTATGTAAATGACTTTAGTCTTTATATTATTACTTACTCTTTATTGTTATTCGAAGCATTGTGCTATGATGAGTCATTTATGTAATCGCCGTGTACGTGAATTTCTGATCCTGGCACGTACATGGTTCGCATTCGGTTTACCTTCCAAAACCGGGTGTGACATAAGTGGTATCAAAGCCGTGCTGACTGTAGGACCACTAGCCTAGAGTAGCATTGACCGTTTTTAAGGACTTATTGATTATTACTTCACCTCATCCTTGATGCTGTTTCAAAATATTAGTCACCTCAACTAATTCTATGTTGTGCTCCTATATGCCCCCTTGCCAAAAGTATTTTATTCTAGTATGGTCTATACTTCTCTCAATCTATTAGATCTTATCTCACTCTTGTGCTTGCGACATCTTTGTAGATGCCCCTGACAATAACCTTCTTGTCTTTTGGGACTCTTTCCTCTTCCATTATTAAATTGCTACCATTTGACCCCTATTCCATTTCGTTATTGACATGCTCGTATCCTTACCTTTTAATACTCTTATCTTTTGATCTAAAGTACTTACCCTTGTACCTCTGTTGCCTATTTAAACAGTTCAGTTTATATGTCCTTGACCTTTCTGTCTTTTGAGACCTTTTCCTTTTCTGTTGTTAAGTCGCTATCTTTCGGGAGTTTCTTGTCTCTTGGTATTGGTATGCTCATCTCCTTGAAATCTTACATACTATCATCTTTTTATATGCTTACCTTTATATCCAATGTCTATTTAAAACATTTCAGTTTACATGTCCTTGAGCACCCTTGTTTCTTAATGATCCATGAGCGGTCATTTTATTTTGCACATCCTTGGTGATCTCGTTGTTTCCTTGTAACTTCCTTGGTAATGAATTTTTACTTCAACCCTTCTGTTGGAACCATACCTATCTTACCCTTGATTATTTTCCCCATTTTGCTACTTCGTGAGTCTTGGCTTAACTCTATCCTTGTTTATGCTTTTCACGATTATCATCTTTACCCTTGTCACCTCTATATCTTACCTTTATGCTTATGTTATACTTGTTCTTTAAAACCTTCTCTCTTCCATCTCAATTGTATAGTTGTATTTTACCTATTTTCCCTTGGTCGTATCCTCTTCCTTGTCGCTTGCGAGTTTTTAACCCCATCCTTTGTTGTGCTCCGGTTGGGTACTACCTTTACCTTTCTCATCTCTCAATCCTACCTTGGTGATTACACTATGTCTGTTCTCTAAAATCTCCAATCTCCTATCCAATTTGGGAGCGGTGTTTTACTTATCCTACCCTTGGCAATATCCTCTTCTTTATCACGTGAAAGCCTAGACGTGACCCCATTCTTTGTCGTACTCATACCACAGGCTATTTAATGCCTTCATCTTTTCTCTCATACCCTTGTCCGTTATCGCCTTTGACCCTTGCGATATTTATGTCTTCTACTTAAACGCTTACCTTGAACTTATCATTTAGAAGCCTTCCCTTTCTTTCAACCCACCTTGAGGGCTGTGAGTTACCTAACTCTCCCCTGATTTCTTTTCATTCCTTGCTGCCTTACAAGTTTTGGTCTTAATTCCATCCTTTGTTGTGTGTTTTATTTGCTATCACCATCTCCTTGTCATCCATCGATCTTGCCTTGATACTCATCTTTATTCTGGCTCCTTAAAAATCTCCTCTCTTCCAACTCCATTGGAAAGTGGCTGCTTACCTATCTGACCCTTGGACGTACCCTTTCCTTTTCCATTTGTAGGCCCTGTCTCAATTCCATCCTTTATGGTACCCATATCCTTTGTCTTATGCCTATTTACCTCCTCTTCTACATCCTTGTCCGTTATTATCTTTAAAACCCTCGTGATACCTATGCCCTTGCCTTCCTGCTTACCTTGAACCTAACCTTTGAAGCCTCCTCTTTCCCATCACTGTTCGAGGATAATGCCTTATCGATTTCATCATTGACTGCTCCCCCTTCTTTGACATCTTGCCAGTTTTGGTCTAAAGTACATCCTTTGTTGTGGGGTTGTCAGTTATCCCCTTAACCCTTGTCATCCCTCGATCTTTACCTCGAGGCTTACCATGTACCCACATTTTAAAGCTTCCTCTCCCATTTCAGTTCAAAAGTGTTGTCTTACCCTTCCCCGCTCTTGTTCGTTCCCTATTCCTCTGTCGTGTTGAAAGTCTTGTCTTAACTCGATCTTTTGGTGTGCTTTTGCCTGTTACATCCTCTACCTTTGTGGTCACTAGATCTTCCCATGATGCTTATCTTATGCCTACCTTTGAATTATCATCTTTCCCATCTCTATTTGAGAATGGTGTTTACCTACCCTACCCTTGGTTGCATTTTCTCCCTTGTCGATTACAATCCTTGCTTAAGCTCCATCCTTAATTGTGCTCGTGTCCCTATCCTACACGTCTTGTTCTTCTCCTCGTCCTTCGACAACCTTAGAGATTAGTTATTCCCTTTTTAGAGAAGACCACCATCTAGTTAGCATTAACATGTAGCAACGAGATGTTTGTTGTTGTATGCTTGTGCTGTTTGTCTTTGTGTTATGACTGATTTGCTTCTTTGTGATGAGTGTTGGTGTGTTGTGGCCCCTTGTCCACAATGACATCAGTTTACCAGGTAAGTGCCATATAGTTAATTAGTTGGGTTCTCCCCCTACTCTCTCTCTAATCCGTCTATACTTACCTTTTCTCGCTACCCTTTCCTCTTGCACCTGTCCGG
Organism: Zea mays; assembly: GCF_902167145.1. NCBI lineage: Eukaryota > Viridiplantae > Streptophyta > Magnoliopsida > Poales > Poaceae > Zea > Zea mays. The sequence continues at coordinate 218,150,413 of NC_050100.1, read as the reverse complement.
TCGGCATCCTCCAACCCCTTCAAATCAGTCAAGATCAGAGTCGGTAACATCTTCATCAAGTGTGTATCAACGCTCCTGTTAAGGGGGTTAGCCGCTAACCCCAATGAAGACAATGCGATCCACGCCAACCAACAAGATCAGAGTGGCGCAACAAAAGCGTGTGTGGGTCCAACCCACAGGTCAAAGAGATCTTCATGAATTGCATCAACCGTCTCAAGCATCTGAAGGTCAAAGCAACCAACCCACAAGTCAAGCCGGCGGAGTCAAAGCCATGTTAGAAGAATCTACAAAAAAAAACAATAAACCAATCTCATTTTCTTGCTAGCCTCTTCTTGAATCTCGAGGGCGAGATTCTGTTAAGGGGGTTAGATTTGTAACACCCTGAATTTGGCGTATAAAATTTCTTTTCCGATGTCCACCAAATTCAGGTGTTGCCCTCTCCTTTACCCTCTTCTCTTCTCTCGTTTGTAAATAATGGAGAATTATTTTATTATTTATATTTGATAATGTCAAATTAAAGGTTATAGTTATACCTGTTCAACGTAAACGCGATAACTTCTCGACTGTAACTTCGACTGTCGCGCTTCATTTTCCTCGTGTGACCGTAGTAACACGCTCTATTTCGTTTTGCGTATTTTATTATGTTTATCTTTGAATGGTGTAATGTTCTTATGCATATATATGTTTGTTTGCTTGTGCTTGTTTGTCTTCGCTTTGCGTCGCGAATAGATTGCGATCCGTTTCTGAGCTTCGAGGAATCGACGGTCAAACTTCGGCGACCAAGTGATCTAGCTCTTCGAGTTCTACGAGATCGAAGACCCTGCGCATATGTTTGGTGAAGGCAAGTGTCCTCTGACCCATTATGTCCCATTTACTTTATAATACACTGTCTCGCATACTATGAACAACCTAAGGATTTACTAGTTTTCTATTTACCTTGTCCTTGTTTTACCTTTTGGGTTACTATGGTTAGCTACATGCTAGCGCTTTACTTTAATCAATGAACATGATGAGATACAATGATGATACTATGATTTTATTCTGGATATGATGATATTTTTGTGGCATTTAAGGGGACTCGGGCTGTTTCCCGAGTACCTCTCCGTAAGGACCTGTTCGTTGAGAGACCACCCGGGATAACAGTGCAACCATGAGGGTGAAATGGGGCGCCCTTAGCTAATTAATTAGAGGAACTAGAGGTGTAGTTGCTTCGCCGTCGTGCCGTCAATGGGGTCCAGGCACAGTGCTTGCTCTGCCGAGGCTGAGTGCTGAGGTTCTTTCGTTTTGCTTTTGTTTGTCACCCTCCTGCGGGGAGAGGTACTGTGTTTATCAAACTGGAGAAACCTAACGGGCGGCTATGACCTCTAGGGAATCTTTGTAAAGGCTACGTAGTGATACCCTGCCGGACCACCTAGGAAGTGATCAATGGGGAGTCATGATCCTCGGGCAAAACGGGAATCACGGCTCATGGGTAAAGTGTGCGACCTCTGCAGAGGGTAATGAAACTGATATATCAGCCGTGCTCACGGTTATGAGCGGCCTTGGGATCCTCTTTGATTAGAGATACAGATGGTTCGAGATACAATGATTTTATTTATGGTTTTGGCTCGACGATGATAATGTTTTTCCTCGATGAGGAAATGATTCACGGGTTGATTATATTATAAAACTTGGCTTCCACTAATAATAAATATCTGACCAACTAAAAGCAACTGCTTGAGCTAAACCCCACATAAAGCTAGTCCACCTCAGCCAAACGGGACATTTGCTGAGTACGTTGATGTGTACTCACCCTTGCTTTCACAAAACACCAGGTTGCCTTTGGTGCAATCTATGCTCAAGTAAAGAAGAAGGCGTCGAGGCGGATCTCCAGGAGTTCTAGGACTTCGACGAGTTCGAGGATTAGGCTAGCGACCACCCCCAGTCAGCTGCCTGTGGTGGGTTTATTTACGTTGGCTACGTTTCTATTCTGTGTACTTTGATTATATTATGTAAATGACTTTAGTCTTTATATTATTACTTACTCTTTATTGTTATTCGAAGCATTGTGCTATGATGAGTCATTTATGTAATCGCCGTGTACGTGAATTTCTGATCCTGGCACGTACATGGTTCGCATTCGGTTTACCTTCCAAAACCGGGTGTGACAATTATATCGCGCATGCTATTGTCCAGTGCCTCCACGACTTGTCTCTTGGTCATAGAAGCCTCGTCCCAGATAATGAGAGATGCTTTCCGTAGCAACTCTGCGGTTCCACTCTGCTTCGTGAAGCTACATACACCGCCATCGTCAATAGTGAGAGGTATCTTGAAGCGTGAATGGGCGGTTCTTCCTCCAGGCATTATGGAAGCCGCAACGCCAGATGTAGCTGTTGCCACTGCAATTTTGCCCTGGCTGCGTAGCGTCGCGAGCAGCACTCTGTATAGATAAGTCTTCCCGGTGCCACCAGGTCCATCCACAAAGAACAATCCGTGTTGATCAGTGTCAACGGCAGATAGAATCTTATCATAGGCGACCCTCTGTTCCTCGTTAAGAGAGTCTTTGAGAGCCACATCTCCCACTGCCGCTTCGATACTTTCCTCCTCGTAAACCTCCCTAGCAGTACCAATAGCATCGTCATACGTGTCGATGATAGGAGGAAGAAGGAATGTCTTTATGTCCTTTCCCATTGATTGCAGCATGTTCCTAATGTCAATCAATACCATCTGCTCAACATGAGTTTTACTCTGACTCCTGTGTTGATAGTCCTCTGACATAGCATCTAGGTGTTTCTGCTAGAGTACCGCCACGTCACTTGGCTCACAGTACACCAATATTGTGGCAAAAAGTCGTCGCAGCGCCGATGGCATCTGGAAAAGAGCACGTTCAGTGAGACAGTCATCCAGTGTGTTGTCCGACTCAAGCAGTCCCCTTCTCTCTGCAGCCTCACGAAAAGTCGGTAGCGTGACACCATCCATTGTCCTTAGATCCACATAGGAGGTGGCGCCAGTCACGTGGTTTAGGAGAACACGGAGGTAGTAGCGCTCCCCCTCGGCCGGATGAGCAGAGATTATTCTACCGACTTGTCCACTCGTATCTCGTTTCCTCCGTTGCCATACTTTGCCCTTACCACTCTGCCAAGTGTACCACTCAGGGAAGTCACGATACAGGATGCCCTAAGCCTCCTCGTGTAGCCTATTTGCCTCAAAATATGCTGTGAGCATTGACCTATCAGCACCTGGACGGTTGACGACTCGCTCGACCATTTGGCGCTCGTGAAACGCCACCATGTGCATGTTTGGAAGATGGAGCTGCAACTGCATCACAGGTGGAGAGTTCTGACTAAGCTCAAAGCCGTATATCCTCCATAAGGCCTCTGGAGGGGTCACCCACCTTGCATCTCTGTACTGCTTGATCTCATCTACATCATCATCTGCCTTGCTCGCATCTCTCATAACAACAGACGCACGATCATGGCCTTTGTATATGTACTTGAACATGTATTTAACAGCCTTGATGCTCCCGCACGCCTCAACATTGATGTGACAGTTGAAGAGCCGAAGGAGGTAAGGGTTGTAAGGGACAACCCATCTATTGTCCAATTCGAACCCTCGAACCTTTTCCTTACGCCCATCGTCACGACGTCTGTAAACAGGATATGAATCCTTCCCTTGCAAAGTTGTGTCACAGAAAGGCCGGGGGTAATGATTCTTGCATGATGCACGACCCTTAGTGCATGGGCAGATAGGATTTAGCGACCCGCACGGGCCATGCATCATATGCTTGATAACCATCTTTCGTAGTTCAGGATACTTTTTGTCTGGGATCTCGGCTGAGATCAAAAGGTCATACTGCTCAGGGCACGTGAGCTTGTACTTCCTCTGCATGATTAGTAGAAAATGGGCATGGGGCAAACCTCGCTTCTGAAACTCCACGACATAGACGTAGGCCCGGACCTTACCGAGAATATCATGTTTAGTCAGCCTATGCTTTAACTCTTGTAGCTTCGCGTGAAAGACACGCACTACAAGATCCGAACGATCTTGCGGTGTCTGCCCAGGGAGAAGCTCCGTCCTTATCTCATCCCAGTTGGGGTTACATGTCATTGTAAGAAAGATGTCTGGTTTCCCAAACTTCCACACCAGAGCCATAGCATCCATATACCGACGTCTCATGTCACGAGGACCGCCAATAAACGACGGTGACAGCACAGTTCGCTTCCCAACCTTTTCTGCTCTTATGTCTCCATCGAACATACTATCAACCAAGCCCTGGTACAGGTCAGCTCGTAACCGGTCCTGGTTCTTACGTATGAAATCTAAACGGGAGCTCTCAATCTTGACGTACGTGTCGACTGCGAACTGCTGGAAAAGCCGCTTACCATGAAGTATTGGATTGAATATCCCTGGACGAATCTGGAATTTGTAGCAGTAATAGTCACGTACGGACACACATAGATGATTAGGAGATTCTGCATACGTAAGGATTGATTATTTTGTGATGCCGAAAGGATAGTTAACAATGTGTTATGTAAGAAATATCAAAGAAACAACTAACCAGCATCTTCATCGTTTGCATTACTTGCCCTATGTGTCGCACGGTATGCATCCACTTCGCCCATGGATACACCGACCTTTGGTATGTTTGTATGCCATCCAAGTTCACCTCTAGGGAAGAACAGTGGATACGATAGTGCATCGTAGCATCCATGGTATGAGCGGATGCCGTGGCTTGACCTATCCTTCCCATGTAGCATAACGCTCTTGCTAAACTGGCCTCGCCGTTCGCTCCCCTCGATCCAGACAGCAGCGACCTCTGAAGTGAGAGGCGTGTTATATGTCTTCTGGTTCAACGTTTGGTCAAGGTTCAATGTGATACGATAGTCATCAAGGTTCTCAACATGGCCCATGCTCCTAAGGTGCTCAGAGTACGGGTTTTCACGGAGTATGCCAATTAATTGTTTAATAACATCTTTGTCTTTCTGTTGACATTCTTCGCGGCACTTACGGTACCGATGCTCGAGATTGGGATCATCATCGTAAAAGTAAAGCTCAAGGTGTTTATGCTCCGCCCCACCTTCCCTACCAAATGACTTGATATTGTGGTACATCATGCCTTGTGCCCGGAACGTGTATATACCAGAATCTCTCACATTAGTTGTCATACTATCGAGGCAACAATACAGTGAAGTGAAAGAGAAATGGCCATTAAAAAACCTAATGTTATCACGAAAGTGTCTAGCATCAGAGTCTGTACTATCCCACAACCTCCGGAGCTGGGGATGGGTCTCCAGTGGGGCTAGCTCAACCTTCCCACCACGACAACAAAACCCAGGTGGCTCATACTCAAACTTCTTCGCAGTGCAATAACCGCAGTTGGGAACTGACTTCAGCATATGTGTTTCTTCAGGCACGTTACTGTACACTTTGTCATACGGGTCAGGCAAATCAGTGGCAGTAGATTCATCTTGAGTACCATCGATCTCGATGTCCTCGTCGATCTCATCATCTAATATTTTTTTAGAAAAACAACGATTAAGACACGTGTAGTTATATAAGTCGTGGTATCATAATAAAAAAAATGAGGTACGCACATTGCCCAGCGAATAGGTATCCATCGTTCTCATCATCATCCTCATCCTCTTCGAATATGACACCCTCATCATCATCACCTGAATCGTGAAAATATGAGCCACGTAAAAGACAAGGGCATCTAGGGTGGGGGGAAATGTAATGTGAAGAAAGATTTTTAACAAGTACCATTGGAAATGAACTTTGGCTTCGTATGTGTATGGTCCACTCCTTGTTCAACCATGCCTGCACTAACACGTTTAGTCGGACTACATGCTATCGTTGTCGTGCAATATTCATTTAAAATTGGTAGTAATTACCATTGTTGTGGAGCTCTGCATTCGGATGGGGATGTGTCCAATCTTCTTCTTCCATAGCGTCACAAATATCCTCGGTCACTGTAGCCACGTTCCTTGCAATGTCGTCTTCAAATTGTTGGTTTCGATGGCCTAAGGTAGCTGGTCTTGTCTCAGATAGCACATGATGTCTATGTCTTAGTGGCTCAGTAGACATATCGAGTGAACCAACATCCTTAGTCTGTGTTGAAGTTGGCAGGAAAGATGTCATGACGAATTCAGGGATAACCCAGTCACAAGTGGTAACTGAGGATCCATATGGTTCAATTCCATATGTTGTAGGACGTACAACCTCAGGGGTATATAATGGGTCCTCCATGGCGATGGACTCCTGATTCAAAGTGTCACCCTGCAGTGCTCTACGTTTTCTGCTGCCCTCTTTGTTAGCATCTTTCCGTCTTGGTGTCTTATTATACAACCTAAGGCGTACACGTCTAGACTCCCTCTCGACGGGAGTCATGTTTTTGTACCGCTCACTAAAGTAGGCGGCCCTTTTCATAGTATGCTTAGGTATGTTATCAACAGTTTCATGCACACAACCTGGAATAAGGCATGTCTACGTTTAACGATTTGAAACATGCTGTTTTTTGCATATTTAGCCAAGCGAACAATCATGTACCTGGTGTCAAAAGGTCTCTACTTGTGACAATGTTGTTTGCCTGGAATGTCTCATTCCTATGCAACCAATCGCTATCATCATATGCATCCAGATTTACTTGTTCGTCTCCACCTACATTTAGCATTTTAGCATAAGTAAAGAGTTAACATAATAGATAGTGCAAATGTGACAAAAATTATGATTCTTATACCTGCAATATCTTGTGTTGACAAATTTGTGAAATCAATGGTGCTACAGTCATCTGGAAAGCTAACCACCTCACATGCCTGGTCCGTATTAACGTCTTCTTCATATATCACCCATTTACAAAAGGTAACACATCAACTTTGTATAGTACACACATGTAGGTATAACAATTAAAAAATTAACTTTTCATCACCTCTAGATGATAGTGGCTCTATCGATAGTCCTTTATTTCGTTGACGTGCTTCACGACGCTTCCTATTTTTCTCATTCTTTTCTTCAACAGTCATCGCAGCATATCTTTCCCTATCCCTTTGCCTCTTACGTTCCTTAGCATCGACAATTGGTCCAAGCGAGTTCGATTCATTTTGATTACCTACAATGCAACTTTGTGGATTAGTGTTCGTACTTAATACGTTTCGACACGCATGTAATAAGCTTTATACCTGTAATGATGGTGTTTGAGATGTCTGTGAATGGTGTGCGACCAGAATTGTATCCTATCCGATCCATAACAAGAAGAGTGCCCTACAAAACATGAGCACATAAACAACACTGAAAGAGGGTAGACAATCGGTAGTCCTTTTATATGCGCTCATCCAGTTAAACAGATATAGCTCTATCAAACAAAAGAAACAAGGGTATCAAATATATAGAACACACATAAATTAGCACGGTGGCCACCAATGGTTATCTTAACGGGTATTGGTTCTATGATGACTTGCATGTATCTCTTGACAATTAGATCTGCAGCTAGCTTTTGGTCAATATATTAGCTACTGAGAGAACTTTGATAATTATGAAATTACTATGTTGAATAGGTAAAAAGTAATTAGCATCATTGTGTTTCATAGTGGAGTATGATGTTCATTGCCATTACTAACAGATACATGCTGATATTAATTTATCTGACCCTGCATAATGGTACCCTGCATACAGATAGTGGCTGGGAAACCATGGGGAAGAAGTTGAAGAAACCCGGGCAAGCCGAGGGGAGAAAGTGGGCACCATGGAGTTCCACAAATGTGACACCTAACACAGCAAGGCCAGCATGGGGTGGCAGTGGTTCCTCGCACCCTTCTGGAACCAGCTGGGCTCAAGCTCCAGATCATGGTGCTGCTACCAGAGGCAATCCTAGACCACCATCACAAACATCGCGCCCTGTTCTGACTCCACCTCTAGCAAATGGTTGGCAGTGGCAATCCAGGCCTCGCCCATCTGGATCTGAAGTCAAGAAGGATGATGCTCCTCCATCTGGTTCTGTCCCTGAGGTGGAGAATGTTGATGGCAACAATACATCAGATGATGATGATGATGATGATTTGAGTGATGATATCAGTGATGACTATGATTCTGACGCAAGTGAGAAAAGTTTTGAGACTCGAAAAACAAACAAGTGGTTCAAAGAGTTCTTTGAAGTATTGAATACATTGAGTTTGGAACAAATTAATGGACAAACTCGGCAATGGCATTGCCCGGCATGCAAAAATGGACCTGGGGCGATTGACTGGTACAAAGGGCTGCAACCTTTAGTGACTCATGCTAGAACAAAGGGTTCTACAAGGGTTAAACTTCACAGGGAATTGGCTGCATTGCTGGAAGAGGAGCTTTCTCGCAGGGGAACTTCAGTGTTACCAGCGGGTGAACAATTTGGGAAATGGAAGGGACTGCAAGAAAGCACTGATCGTGAGATAGTGTGGCCACCAATGGTTATTGTTATGAATACCTTCTTGGAAAAAGATGAAGATGATAAGGTGACTGATTTTTTAATATATAATTTATATTAGCAGTATGTTTTTCCCTGTGAAATGCTAAGTACAGATTTTGCAGTTGGGTTCCCTCATCCCTTTTAAGCATAACTTAACACTTATGCATCTTCTTAGAGCCTTTGATCTGACTGAACAAAGGTGCAATATGCTCCCTAAGTGGATCAGTTTATATTACCTTTCTATATTTATTTTGTGTTGTGCATGTTGACCACAATGATCCTCTTTATTATCTTATATATAATATCATTCTTCTAATTGGCTTCAATACATTACGTCCCCACATTTTTGTGAGCTGAGTTGGATTATAAATGCTTCTTTCTAAGATCTTATAGAAAAAGACCTTTATATCTTTTCAAGGGCCATACAGTTAAGTTGCATTGCATTGTGATTTCTGTTTGTTCGTTGACCAGATCTATTTGGGCTATCTGGGAGAGACCAACATCCAATGAAAAATGGACATGCGAATATATTTTTACAAACTATTCTAAAAAGCTCATTGTGAACATACCGGTTGAAGTAAAAGACTGATATGTTACCTGATCACAGAAGAAAGTTCACTTTGTGTTTGTGTGCAAGGGAAAGCACAAAAGGACCACCTACAAAATAAACAACATCTTGTATGAAAGGACTGGAAGTGCTAGTGGTGTGTTGTTGGATGAATAATTAAATCACACATTATTTGGGCTAGTATGTCGTTTAGCCTCCTTGCTCATATTGAATGATGATTTATTAAACAATAAAAAATAGTGATTGGAATTGGAGTATACTGCAATTATCAATTATAGAGTGATTGGAATTGGAGTATACTTCAATTATCAATTACAAGTAAAGAACTGGAATGTCTATACACAAAGGAGTGCACATTTTGGTGTGTGTGGCGTTAGCAGATCACATGGTACCATTCGCCTTCACAAAGCCATTAGCGAATTAGTATCGTTGTCACACTGCAAAATCAGCCAAGCTGAATCCATAGAACTCAAACACCCAAGAACCTTACCAGGAGTAAAATTTCAGGACGTTGGCATTGTCTAAGGAATGGAGCATTCGAACCTGCAAAGATAAGTTCAAAAGCAACATTAGTATGAAGGAACAGAAAGAGGCAGCTAAACAAGTGCAAGCATGCCAATAGTTGTACAATCATCCTCCCAGAAATGAGATTGCTCGATCTAAAAATGAAGCATGACAAATTGATCTCCTAGACAGCAACATCTCACAATATTCGTAACCTTCACAGTTAAGGGGCTTGCCGAGCAAAACATTATTCTTCTTCATAACAAAGAAAAAGGTATGTTCTATACCACACAACACAGCATAACCATAAGCCATACGAAGACTGTATTACTGTAACATGTCTCCCATGGGCATCTTATCAGTAATTAGCCACTGGAAATATAAAATCAATAAGCCTAATTGTTAGCAATTTAAGAATAGGACAGAAACACATAATCGATCCATATAGCTGAATAGGATACATCGAGTCATCTAAAAAAATTTAACACTGTAAAAATCCCGACTAATCTGTGATCAACAATGTCAAGATGGTACTAACACAACTGAGCCAAGAAACCACTGATCCATACGACCATACCTTATGTCATTGGGATTGAGTTTCTTGATGGCAACTACCATGCCGACGTGCGGGCTTGTCAGGTAGGCACCGCCCTCGCCGTCATTGAGCAGGCGGCTGAAGTCGGTGGCTCCTAGGACCCAACTCCCGGTGGCCGTTGGCTGCCCTCTCCTCGTACAACACCAGGAAAATTTGTCTCACCCGTATTTTTGTCTATTCACCTACACGAGCAACAAAAGTAAATAGACATAAATCGAGTCAAGTTGTGATGAATGGATCTCCAACACAGTGAAATCCAGAGGGCGAAACCTTGAGGGAGCGGATGTGGTCCCCGGCGGCACGGTACATGGCCTCGGCGAGGCGAGATCCTGTGGCGGACGAAGAGGAGAAGAGGCCGACGGTGAGGGGCGGTGCGCGCGTGCAGAAGCTTAGGGTGGAGAGAAAAGGTCTGGGAGTTCTGCCTTCCACGTCGGGCCACTGGATCCGTGGCGGCTGTGATTCGAATGCAGTGGCAACTACGACTGCGGGGGTGGGGGTGATGCCATCTTGGGAGGTCGAGCGGTTAGGGTTTTGGGAGGAGGTGTTGAACGGGGAAGGACGAGACTCGGGAGAGAAGCAACTCGGGAGAGAATCGAAGGGGTGGCAGGGGCAGGCGGGGGCAGAGGCAAGGGTCGCGGGGAACGCACGACCGGGGCGGGTGCTGTGGGATCGAGAGCTGCGTGACGGGGAAGGCGGGGCAGAAGAAAGGCAAGGCGGGGGCAGAGGCGGGGGCACGAGGGGTTGTGGACGCGCTCCTTACGTTCTTAATAGGAGTACAGATAAACCACTTCACTGTAACCGGAGGACCAAACATTTCTCTGCAACTGGAGAAGCACCAAACATGACAGCCACCATTAATGTAAAGATAGTTGTGGTTCATTCATCCGGTCAACTCCCGATCACCAGGCTGCATGTAGGACAAAAAATTCATGTGTACCGATTCTAAGACAACAACACCTTCTATTATGTGTACCACACATAGTTGTTGGTAGGTCCTGATTGCATATATAATGATGGATAGCCTAATGTTAAATCCTGATTGTGTATCTATTGGGTTTAGTTCCATGACAAGATATTGGGTTGGGTTTGCTTTCTCTTGGAGATTCAGAGTGAGCATGTCTTTGGCCTTATTCTTCACTTCGAGTGCTTGTATCCTTTCTCCCATACTCTTATTATGAGCATTTTTATTCTTGCTATCCTGCTTGGCTCTCCCAACCTAGCAGAACCATTAGATAGTTATGTTTTAGTAAACTTCAAAATTTGCATTATATTTGCACATACATATATCGGCATAATGCTATAATATACCATGAGCTTGTATCTTGACAATTCTCCAACATCGACTTGTTTTTTAGCCTATCGAAGCTCTATGCTCCGTACTCTGCTCGTGAAGTTCAATGAACAAAGAGTTTCACCCGCGTCGTTCTCGTTAGGACTGATTTGAACAAACATCAAAGTTTTGGAATCTCCATCTGTATTGTTTAAACATTGAATTATATAAGTAATGTATAAGATTATAGCATTCTATAAACAAAAGACTACATACTTAGTGAGTCTTTTAGCAATTGTATTAGCTTTGAATTCCTATAATTTAAAATAGCAACGACCTACAAGTGGTCAAAATTGAGTTACAAGACTAATAAAACTTAAATAAAGGACTCAAAATTAAATACCTAAAGGGTATATGTGAAGTCTTCGTTACAAGAGTGCATATGACATCACCAAGTGTAGAAAGTGAATTGTTTACGTTCTGTGCTCGTTTCAACCTTTCTCCCTGTGTATATGTCTTTGCTGACCATTCACTTCCAGCAAGGTCATTTAGCCATACTTTGATCTTTGTACATTCTCCATTCATCAAGTTTTCTCCTTTGACCATTACACAGTGTATACTGAAATTAAAATTCAATTAGTACATAACAGGTGCCTAGAGAATCATATATGCCATCCATCCGCCATCGGTGGTGGATGAGGAGGGCTCGTGTGTTTTATATTAAGCAAGTTCGTCACTGTAGGCAGGTCTTGTTTCTGTAGGTATAGTTGGTTAGTACAAAATTGTAGTCGATAAAAATCTGGATAGAACAGTGCAGTGAAAACGGTCTCTTGTGTAATAGCCCAAAACAAAAAATATGGATGTAATATGTTTCTTTAGAAGTAATATTCAGTATGCAAACAACATGGATGAATCTTAAAACAACATGGATGAATCTAGTTTGTTAAAACAAATAAAGAATCTTCTTGGGGAAAAAATTATAAGTTTTGAGTGCACTCCACTGATCTGCACCTCAAACGATGCAAAATGGTAAGTACATATGATTGCATAAAACAAGATCACGACTACGCGAGTAAACAAGAAAAAATAACTATTTACACCATAGATCAAACCTCTACCGATCAGCTAGTGAGAACTGAACTAATATCAGTAAAACAGTTGAATGATTGCTTGCTACAACATGCCTTATTTTGGACTTCAGAGTTATCGACTTACAATGACTGTTTGGTGAATACCTATATGGTGTTTAGTTATCTTAGTGGTAATTAATCTACTTGAGGATAAATAACAACATGTGTTTCATCTAGTTTCTAAGTAAATTTAACTTTCAGGTTTTCAAGGAAAAATAGAGAAGTGACCAACATGCAGTTGCATCTCCTAATCTTTGGCAAAGGTAATATTTTGTTGACCAATGGCTACTACTTTGCAGAAAAAGACAAGTACTCTAAATAATGTCCTCACCTATTATAAGGATAAGCGCAAAAACAAACATGATCAAATAGTCAATGCGAACAACTCTAGATACTCCACCAGCAAGTTGGTGGCTTCTGCATGGCATCTATAGTTTATGTATTGTCTGAACAAGGCAGCGGGATATGCCTCTTTCCGAGACATGTGCCATGAAATCTTATTCTCTGCCTTGTTAGCCTGAATGCAAAGTGTAGCAGCCAAACCAAAGGTCGATCAACACTATTATATAAAAAAGTTAGGTGCCCATGCGTCGCTACGAATTCTATTGTATAGGCTCTCCTCTCCCGCTCTCCTCCCCTAGCCACAGTAAACTTGTATCCTCCTCTCCCCCACTACTGTCAGTGAGAGCTTCGAGCACCTCGACCACTCCCTCCCATCACCGCGGCAGAGCTCAGCCCTCCCCTCTGACCCACTGCCGCAGGGATCTCTCCCGCATCCGGGATGGAGAACGACATCGTCGCCACCGTCGTGGTCGGCTAAAGATGAAGTTGTGCTTCTTTATTTACAGACTTTTAGGTGGCTGCAGACTTTCAACCAATGTTCAGGTGACTGTAGACTTTCAGAGTTATAGAAGTTCAGACTAAACACGAATTTCACAATTTTAGACTTAATAGAAATTTTAGAATAATCTGTAGGTTTCAGAAGTTCAGAAGTTCAGACTTTGTGCTTTATTTTTTTATTTTTCTTTTTCTTTGTTGTTCCATGCTCTTTCAGAACAACATTTCATATCTGTTAAACACATACCTTCTATAGAGAGGAGGGTGGGCTTCTTCAGCGAGCGATCTGCTTAGAGTTGGCAAACAACAACAGAAAATAGGGCTTCTTCATAGGCTCCGTTGCTGCACTAAAATAAACAAACAACAGTAGAAAGCAATGGCAAGGAGTTGGAAAAATGAAGAAAATCATCCGTCTAGCGCTAGGAGGCAGAAAATTCACATAACTTCCAACACAGAGCAGGACGACTAATCTGTTCTAGGCCTTGCCATCGCCTCCGCCACATCGTCGCGCCAGAAAAGTAGCAAAAATATGAACTCCAGACCACATACTATATTTGGCTGATTACCTGGAAACCAAACAAAAGTCACAGATTGTTTACATCAGAGAAACAGACAGCACCCTGCGCCCAGCGATCATCTGAAACTTCAGTTATGTGTTTCTAAAAAGACAGAGAGACAAACTGTTATTCATCAGGTAGCCAAAAATGCAAAGGAGCAGGGCCTCACGCATAAGTGGTTGCAAGGAGAAAATTTGGATTTACCAAGAAAACACATACCAATTTGGATTGACCGGAGTATATGGCCCTCGAAAGATGAATCCACAATTACTTGTATGGTGCATAGAACAAAACAAGTTTGTGTAACCTCCAACCATGATCATCAGAACCATCTCTTTATCACTCTGCATTACCAAAGCAGAGCCAAAATAATTATCAAGACAAAAATAATTATCAAGACAAGAATTCAAGTGTTTAGCACACGCATGATGTAAACTTCTTCATGGCAGTACCTTAGCTGAAATGACCTGCATCGCAATCAAATCAAATCAAATCAAAGGGTGGTGGAGCAGAGCAGGCAACTGGTGGAAGCACGAGGAGACAGAGAGCGTGGGCCCATCGAAGAACTCTGTGTCGACGACGACGGCAAGGTCGAGCGCGCCGGATGATGGTAGGACCAGGCCACATCGGGACGCCTGCGCCAGTGGCCACCAGCATGCTTTTGGCCAGGGCCAAACACCCAACGCGTCGACAACAGGTGAGAGGCGAGAGGTGGCCTTACATGGAGCAGAGAAGGCCGCACAAGGTCGTCGGGCTCCACCGTCATGTCAGACGTAGGTGCGAGGGAGAGGAGAGTAGGGTTTGCATGAGGAGGAGTGAGGAGGGAGGAAGCAATTGCGTGGCAGTTCAAATCGCGTGGGAAAACGATGGGGAAGGCGGTGGTTGTCTCGACGGCGTTGGGGGAGGCCAAATCAGTGGCAGTTTCACGTGAGCGGGGCGGGGAAGACGAGAATGTTTCTTCGGCAATGGATCTCGGGGTCGGGGTTGGTGGGGGCGCGTCCGCCATCACAGAGGGCAGCGCCGTCGAGGGCGAGGGGCGCGCGTGGGAGGGAGCAGTTCGCGGGGCGGGGGAGGAGCAGTTCGTGGCGCGGGGCGTGCGGGATGCGGGGAGGAAGGAGGAAGACGCGCGCAGCGGCGGGCATCACGGGCGGGGGCGTGGTGAGGCCTGTGTATAGATGTCCAATAAGCACGAGGCCCGTGAGCCTGGCACGAAGCCCGTTGTTTGGGCCCGGTCCGAGCCCGGCACAGCCCGGTTCTATGCGGGCCCGGGCCAGCCCGGCACGAATAAGCGGGCCGGGCTCGGACAAGAAACTAGGCACGATGGGCTAGCCCGGCACGGCCCGTTTACCTCTAAGCCCGTTAAGCCCGCTTTTTACACTAAAACATACTTACCGGCCCGCATAGCCCGTTTTTCGGCCCGTTTTTTCGAGCTAAACGGGCCGGCTCGACCCGTTTAGGCACGCTGCGGGCCGGGCTCGGACAGGAAATTGAGCCCGCGTGCCTAGACGGCCCGGCCCAGTTTTCTAACCGTGCCTGTCGGCCGGGCCCAAAACGGGCTGAGTCGGACGGCCTATTTGGACATCTCTAGACCTGTGGACGCCCTCCGTCCACCCTTAAAGATTAGTAGAGATCAAGTGAAAATGATCCGGTGAAGACGCTCTTACGCGGGCCTAAGCATATTCGATGGCAACAGGTGACCCAATTAACCAAATCGTCCGTTGTTAGGCGCTATCCAAATACAGACGGGCCAAATCCCAGGACCCTAGTCATCTAGCTTGGCCCATTTACGTATCGTTTTTTTTTCTATTTCCCGCATCTTCCCCAGCACGCTTCCCTTTCCTACCGCCAAAATTTTTGCATCCCCTTGCCCAAAATCCATTCAACTCCCAATCGAAACCGCGGCCGCCTCTCCACTTGCTAGTCCCGAAAGCCGAAACAGCAATCGAAGCATCTCAGAGCCAGCTCCATTCATCCCCATTCCGTTTATTCACCGTCCGTTGCAGCGAATGCCCTCGAGGAGCCAGTACGACCGCCGCGGCAGCGATGGCGACGAGGACGAGATCATTTCAGTCCCATCCGACCTGGAGGAATCAGAGTCGGAGGCGAACCGCGGGGCCGAGGCGGACGACGACGAATACGTGGGGGAAAGCAGTGACGCGAGCGGCGGGGACGAAGCGGAGGAAGGAGGCAGCAGCGATTGCGGCGAGGGCTGGGACGGGGACGACCACGGTGGCAACGTCAGGCGGCCACTTCGGGGCCTGCAACGCGGCGTGGCGGCTCCCGATAAGGAGATGAAATCGCAGAACGTCGATGCTCTTGTCAGGTACGCTCTGACGCCATCACATCAGCCTCTAGACTAGTGGATCTCGCCTACGACTCGTGTGCTCCTTAGCTGTTGTTGTACTGATTAGTATTATCGAGGATTTAGTGTCGGTTTAGATGAATGAATATGACTTTTGAACGTTGAGGTTAGCCTTAATATGTGTTTGTGTCGAAATTTCTGTATCATCCATTTCAGAGCGTGATAGTTCCATGATACCAACCAAACGATGTTATTCGCATCTGGGAACTCTGGATCATGTTTACAGGCTCAAATAGTTCCATGATACCAACCAAAGACAAAAACTCGACCAGTGGGAGTAAGACAGTCCCGGTTATTGTATTAAGAAGAAGACCTTCTCACACAGGTCGAGAAACCCCTGAACCCCTGTCCCACATATACACAGCGGCATTGAAGGCCATGAGAACGACCGCAATCGAGCTGAGCCTTAAACCTGTGTTTTGGCGTGGGACCGACGAGGGATTTTTTTAACCAGCCTGAAATTCGCTCCCACGGAAGTCGAACCTAGGACCCGAGTAGTGCTACTCAGACCAACTAACCAACTCGGCTAGAGGCCCTTTCGCATACCAACCAAAGACAAGCTCACAAACCCCCACCCACTGTCTTGTTTAGACTGCGGTAGCGGATTTTGACATCCTCATTCCCATGGAAGCCTACGGGGTTGTTTGGTTTCTAGCGATTAATTTTTAGTCCCTCCATTTTAGTCTCTAAATTGCCAAAGACAGGGACTAAAAGAGGAATTATCTCTATTTTAGTCCCTGTGATTGGCAATTTAGGAACTAAAATGGAGGGACTAAAAATTAGTCTCTAGAAACCAAACACCCCTTAATAATGTTACATGGCTTGATCCTGTTGAGGATTGATCATTTCGTCAAGTATTTGATAAGTTCAATTCCTGAAGGAATCTGTTCTACAATATCCAGTGTATGAAGCCTTGAATGTCAATTAATTGGTTTGAGCCCTGTCCACTATACATGATGCGTGCTATGATAATAAGAATGCCAAACACGTGTGACGAGTTATAGTTATCTAACCTTTTCAGAAATATTATGAATAAGGTCTCAATTTTTTATGAACCTATGAAACCTTAACTACCAGATAGCATGTAATCCTAAGAGTTTCTGCAATTTTATGAGACAACGTACATATGAAATAAAAATGAGATCAAATGTTAACTTAAGTTACTGACAATGCTGCATTTCTGGCTGAGAAGTTTGTGGTTTAAGTCAGTAGCACAATTTGCTCAGGAAACAGACAATTGGCAACTAATCTGACTTCACATTAACATCATTGTCTTTGACTTCACTTATATATATTTTTGGTTTCTGTCAGGGGCAACCTGGTTGTAAGGAGGCAACCACTCATTCCACGTATTCTTTCAGTTTCTGATGCAGCAGCAATAGTTCGTAAGCCATTCAAACCTCCATGCCAAAATGGATATAGTGACAGTAATGAGCAGCTTGCTCGACGCCTTTCAGCTCGTAAGAGATTTGTCCCGTGGGGTTCAACACAGACATTTGCAATTAATATTATACACCATCTTCCACAGTCACCAGTTGTTGCTTCTGATAGTTCATCAGAAAAGGAGGAACCTCTTCCACCTGGTATTGAGCCATTGATTTTGTGGCAACGCGATGAGTGTGAGAAGGAAAATTGCAATTCTGCTTCTATCGAAGTTGACCACTTGCTCGTGCGTTACCTCCGACCCCATCAAAGGTATTATGCTCTTATGTTGTTGTTTTCACTTTGAGTATTCTTACACACTTGATTTGTTCTCTGTTGTAAAAGTAGTTATGCTATACATTACACCCTCCTTTTTGAAAGCATGTCACTTAGGAAAAGTTAATTAGTTTGTTTTTGAACTACTAATTAGCTTATCCTTTGTGTAATAATTATAATTTAGTTTAGCATGCATCTTTTTACATTTTTATGTTCTATAATGCAGGGAAGGAGTTCAGTTTATGTTTGATTGTGTCTCTGGGTCACTGAGTGCTGATGGTATTTCTGGTTGCATTTTAGCTGATGATATGGGGTAATAAGCTGACCAAATCCCTCCCTCTGTTTTCCATTATTATACTTTCATGTAATGCATAATACTACATGTTTTCTTTGACCTTCATTTGATTACTGACCACTGTATTATAAAGCTACTTCTAACTTGTAAACCTTTGTTGTACATGCCCAGATTGGGGAAGACTTTACAGTCGATAACATTACTATATACCCTTCTTTGTCAAGGCTTTGATGATAAGCCAATGGTTAAAAGGGCTGTCATTGTAACCCCCACAAGCTTAGTTAGCAACTGGGAATCTGAGATAATTAAGTGGTTGAAAGGCAGAGTGCAGGTGCTGGCCCTCTGTGAAAGCACACGTGCTGATGTTCTTTCTGGAATTGAAAGTTTCTTAAAACCCTTGAGCCGTCTCCAGGTTTTCTTTTGCTTACTAATTATTTGTTAATATACACTATACTAAATGAAAATGTAGCTGCAAGTTAATGACAATTTCTGTGGTGCATGAATAATCTTCAGGTACTTATCATATCTTATGAGACTTTCCGCATGCATTCTTCAAAATTTGAAAGACCTGGCAGCTGTGACCTTCTCATATGTGATGAGGCCCACAGGCTGAAAAATGATCAGACACTGACAAATAAGGTCCGTCAGTTTACTGATGTCATTTACACACACTATTCATCTACACTTGTGGTCCCTCTCTGGCTTTGTTCTGCTGAAACGTTAAAATGCATAATGTGTAGGCTTTGGCTGCCCTTCCATGTACACGGCGTATTCTCTTGTCCGGTACCCCAATGCAGGTACATTTTGGTCTCCCTCCACCTACCTACCACAAAATAGAATTGCACGCTTATCCTAGAACAATTGACTTGGAATTTGCTGTACTCAATGTTTTCTGGTGCTGCAGAATGATTTGGAAGAATTCTTTTCAATGGTGAATTTCACAAATCCAGGGGTTTTGGGGGACGCTTCATATTTTCGTCGTTATTATGAAGTAAGTATGGAGCTTGACATGAATCAGGCTGTACTGCCAAAATACAAGTTACAGCTGTTCATTCGAAGATAATCAGTACTTTTCATGCATGCTTAGAGGTATTTTTGGTGGAACCTAGAAAACATGATCAGAACTGTTGTTCACTACTATTTCTTGCGGGCCTATAGCCACTTCTTTCTTTTTACCTTGGTACCATCTATCCTTAAATGAAGGCACCAATCATCTGTGGGAGAGAACCCACTGCAAGTGCAGAAGAAAAGAAATTGGGATCTGAGAGATCTGCAGAGCTTAGTGCAAAAGTAAATCAGGCAAGTCTTTCCTGCCAAAGAAGTTTGTCAGTACTACACTCTGACTGGCATGCTATGCTATTCAGCCTATTCTACACCATTAAAGCTATTTGTTAAGTCCTTTTTGTGCTAGCTGGAGACTAATTTAATCATGATGGTTTCTCTATGATATTCAGTTTATCTTGAGACGAACAAATGCTCTGTTATCCAATCACTTGCCTCCAAAGGTATGCTTATCTGTTTGATCAAAAATTTTTAGTTGTTCTGTATTGTGAAAGTTTAACAAATATGCCCACCATGCTTTTGATTGAAAACAAAACTGTATCATGTCCTATTTATTTTGTCAAAAATGATTTTCCTTATAATCTCTGAAGAATATTTACAGATTATTGAAGTCGTTTGCTGCAAGCTGACTCCTTTGCAAACAACACTGTACAACCACTTCATCCATTCCAAAAACGTGAGGACCTAATTTTACATTGCTTGGATTTGAACATTTTTTATTAGATAAATGTTACACAGTTAGATTTTTTTCATGCAACAACCTAATTATTTATTTATCCTTTCAGATTAAACGCTTGATATCTGAAGAAACAAAGCAATCCAAAATTCTAGCATATATTACCGCTCTTAAGAAATTATGCAATCATCCAAAGGTAAATAATTTAATATTTCCACCGGAGATGCATTTATCCTTCAGCTGAAGTGTCTTGATTCTTGAAGGGTATCCTTCCTCAAAATAATTTGTAATTTCTACTATGTACCTTCTCAAAAGTAGGATTAGGCAAGGTCAATGTAAATTTCTCCTGATTTTTAACAATTCTGTTCTGAAATTCCCAGAATTCTAGCCTCATGATGATATAAAGCTCTTTTCTATAAAAGTGTGCACTGTAGCAATTAATAGTAATAAAACTTCACAAATAAGTTATAATGAATTTCTGGGCGAAGTGCTTATATTACTATTTCTAGTGATCATGAATTTACATTTTGATTTTTTTTTGCTATAAGAGAAATCTATTATGTATTTGTCATTTGGCTTTCTTCATATTGCAGCTGATCTACGACACCATAAAAAGTAACAATTCAGGTGTATCTGGTTTTGATGACTGTCTACACTTTTTCCCGCCAGATCTTTTTTCAGGAAGGTACTTAACACTTCTCCCTGAGTGAGGGCTCTTTTCTCTCTCATTTTACTGAACCAACTTACAACTACTGTTTTATATTGCAAAGATCTGGATCATGGACTGGCGGAGGAGGAATGTGGGTAGAGCTATCCGGAAAAATGCATGTATTAGCAAGATTACTGGGGCATCTACGTCAGAAAACCGATGATCGTATTGTTCTTGTATCAAATTATACTCAGGTCAGGTATTTATAATAGAATATTTTGATATTGATGTCATAAGGTATAGTTGACGTACATATTTTTTCTTATCTTACAGACCAGGCCGTAGCTGCTTGGGCACGGTCTCATCCAAACAGGCCATGGATAAAATTAGAAAAGCTTCATATGTATGTGTATAACGAGCAATTCCAAATTTCATAACCTTCTGGCCCATCCCAATCCTACTTCACAAGATGACAAGAATTCTGTTAGTTGGTATAACGGGTTACATGTTAGGCATGCTTGCTTATCTATACTACTCTATTAAGAACTTAATGTGGGCACCTTGTGCTACCAGCTAGGCCTGGGCAAAAAGAACCGGAACCGAGGAACCGAACCGAAATAACCGAGAACCGGAACCGAACTAACCGAACCGAAGGAACCGTTATGAAATTCGGTTCTGGTTTTTTGAGAACCGAAATAAATGAGATATTTTCGGTTCTGCACTCCAAAGAACCGAAAGAACCGAAAAACCCAAAAGTATTAGATTCAATTTGTTACATGTGTTTGTAACTTCGGATGTTGTGTTATCGACTTATGTTGAACCTCTAATCATCCATGTATTATCTATGAAATTATGGTCATTGTGCACTTGTCGTTGTTTGTGGGGAGATGTTGCTGAAATTTCTCACAAAAGTTGTCGTTATTCAGAATTTTAGAGTGACTGTTACAGTTCGGTTAGAACCGAGGAACCGAACCGAAGAACCGAGAACCGAACTAGTCGGTTCTGGTTTCTTTATCTTGCTATTTCGGTTTCAGTTTTTGAAGAACCGAATATCTACAAGAACCGAGGAACCGAACCGAACCGAACCGAAGAACCGAATGCCCAGTCCTACTACCAGCCTACCACGACTTCACCCTCCCCACGCCCAGCGCCCGCAAAAAATAGTGCAGAACGAGCACTTGAACTCACATCCCTCTGCTCCAGAAATTTGGGCTAACCACCAAACCACACGTACCTTAGTGTTTAGAAATAAACAAAAATTATATTTGTAGCCTAGGCTTCGCTCCCCACACTCCCTGGCCTCGTGGCAACACACAGTCACATACCTAGTTATGAGTTAAGGCCACAACCAATGGTGGATCCGGTAATGGGTTGGGAGGATGATTTCCTAGTGACCAGTGGCGGAGGAAGCACAAGCTGGTAGAGTGCTCATTTTTCTGTCTTATTCTTCCTTCTCTACCCTGAGTGAGGGCTCTTTTCTCTCTCTTCTTTTTTTTTCCTCCTTCCTTCTCTTCTACCCTCTACCACTTTCTCCAATGGAGTTTCATGGATGTAGGGGGGAGCCCCCTAGCCCCCCTGACCACAACAATGTTGAAAGGATCACGATGCCTTCAAAATAATTCTTGCTATAATTAAGTCCTTAATTGAAAGTCCAACTTCACCCGAGTGCCTAATGTGTAATTAAAATTTTGCACTCTAATTGCCAACCCCACACTATCATGGCAATTCTTTCTTGAAGTAAATTTGCTCAAAAGCAAATACGTATAGTAAGGCAAGGGTTAGGAGACTCATCGATATTTTTTCCAAGGTCTTAGAGAGTCAACACTCCTAACTAATCCATGTTGGAGCACATGTGCAAGGGTGTCGCTCCCCCTTGGTTTGTGTTGTTAGCAAATAATGCAATATGGATCGAACACGAGAAAAAATGTACGTGAAAAACCCTTGCGGGAAAACCACTGGGGCCAACATGTAGTCTTCAATATATGAGAAGAGTTTACATAACACATGGAATACAATGAGTCGTCTCTCTTCTCGTGTGATTGACTAGATGTATATATAGGGCAGACAGACTGCAATCCAATACGGAAACAAATTCTCTAGTTAACACGACCTGAACCGCGGACCCTTTTGGCATCCCCGCAAGGCTCACATTAGAATTTAGATCATATTCCATCTTGAGACGAATTTTATCTTGTAGCAAATAAAGTATCATCAATCAACTCACTTCAATAATAAATATTATCTGACACCAAAAGTCACTAGGTCTTAAACTGTAATACCAAGTCTGAGCATAGCTCAAACAGTCAAACATAGATTCAGGAACAAACTTTGTCAACATATTAACATGGTTATTATGAGTACTTATTTTGCATACCTTAACATCATCTTCAACAATGACACCTTGAATAAAGTGATATCTCACATCAATGTGCTTTGTTCTTTCTTGAAACATTTGATCTAGTAAGACAAATAACACTCTGGCTATCACAATTCATAATTGCATAGTAATGTAAGAAGTAACCACATAAAGTTTAGAATATAAACCTCAGTCAAATAGCTTCTTTACAAGCTTCAGAAGCAGTCATATGTTCATCTTCTGTAGTAGACAAAGCCAATGATTACAAGTCGCCTGGTCGATCCCTGGGACTGACCAGGCGACTAATCACGATTAGGCGACGACTAGGGGGACTTGTCGACCCCTAGTCGGTCCCTGGTCGTCCTAGATCTTTTAGACTAGTTGTTATATTTATGTAGGTATATATAAATAACACAAAAGATATGAGCACTGAGCGGGAACAAAAATGCAGCAAACAGCCTACTTGAAGCCTGCATCAGCAACTTCAGCAGATCCAAATTCGTCATCATTGTCCTCATCCATTTCTTCTGTTGCATCACCTTTAGACTGTTGGGTTGTGTCCCTTTGTCGTTTTCTAGACCGAGAATAAGAAATAATATGTATAGAAACTGCAACAGCACATGTAATGGAGTTCGTGATCCAAATTCTGAAGAAGGCGGCCAAGTTGGCGAGCGAAGCGGAGGCCCTCAGTTGCACCAACAACTTCATCCACATTGACCCAAGTAATATCGCACCATCACCCGCATGAACCTCATCGTTTTCAACAACCCATTCACTCTGTAAGCAACGGGACTCTTACTCTCATCGAGAGGATGACACTATGAGTTGGACCGATTTTCTGTTTATTTTCTCAAATACTACACGATGCCATACCCATTTAAGGGTTGGAGACACATATTTATAGCCCTAGGGGCTGCACTACACACTGCACTACAGTACTACACACTACACAATGAACATGCTGCACTACACACTACTCTGCAATATTAGAGATGCTGCTGTCCCTGCTGTCCTCTAGATGCTAAAGGAGGACGGTCAAAAAGCTCCTGTTGTCCTCTAGATACTAAAGGAGATGTTGTCCTGCAGCATGTTGTCCTTCACAAGACCATGCCCTGTCTTCTAGTCTAAAGACCAACAGCAACAGCAGATGCCGCTGTCCTCTACCCAACCTGCTGTCCTTAAAGCAGTAAAAAACTGTAGTAAAGACCAACAACAACAACAGATGCTGCTGTCCTTCGCTGTCCTTAAAGCAGTAAAAAAATTGCAGTAAAGACCACACGACTTATTCCAACACACTCTCCCATTGAAAGTCATCAAGCAGTAGTGGATTACTTCTCTTTCCTTTAGACATGGTTAAGGCGCAGCTACCAGCTAGGGTATCGGAGAGAAGACAGAATAAAAATTCCTGTAGATGGGCCGAAAATAGCACAATTAGGCCTGGTAATGAGTCACAATCCGGCCCTAACCCAACTCCAATCCTAAAGATTATGAAGTCGATCCAGCCCTACTTGAATCCAAACTAAATTGATATAGCTCAATCCGATCCGTTCTATGAAGTCCTGGCATCCTAATCCGCCCCGATCCTTTCAAAATCCTTGGGCCAATCCAAGGGCCCTCACAAACAAGCAAGCACCACAACTAGCTAATTGAATCTGTACAATCCATGGGCTCACGCATGACCCTCACAAACAAGAAAAGGGAGAAGCAAATCAAAACTCCTAGTGGATCTCTGCTTCCCTCCAGACCAGGGATCGAACGAAATCCCTTTGAGTTGGGCGACGTGTTGGAAGGGAAAGGCAACAGGAAGCAGGTGAGGAGCGTATCCGGTGACCTTGTGTCTCCACAGCGCTCGCCGCCGCTCTCCAGATGACCAGACCGTGGAGGAAGGCGTTGTTGCTTCACACAATCCACGGGTTGTGCCCTTCACACGATCCACGAGTTGTGCCCTTCACATGATCCAGGCACACGTTTGGGCCGTGTTTGATGATCGATCCGTACTGGCCCTTTAATGAATGGCTTGATCCAACTCTAACCTAATCAGTGGGGAACCCAAAAAGTACCCAAATTTATCAGCCCATAAGTTTGGAGGCCCTTTCTGCCCATGAGTTTTCATGGCCCATTCCCAGGCCTAAGCACAATACAAAAACCCTAGACGTTGACGACCAGGAACTACAAGTTGGACGACTAATCGCCCTAATTGGCGACTAGTTGGACGATCAGGATGACTAGACAAGCTAATCGAGTCGTCCGGCTAATCGAGTATAAACAGGCGACCAGCTTGACTAATCACGATTAGTCGGACGACTTGCAATCACTGGACAAAGCTATAATAGCATGCAAACTTGATTTCCAGCTAATAGTACAACCACCAATGGTGAAAACATAACCCGTGAGAGAGCTCCTCTTATCCAAATCACCAATATAATTAGAATTAACATAACCAGCAATTCCATCTCTAGATTTCTCAAATTGCAAACAAGCATTAGAAGTATCTCATAAATATCTAGAATCCAGTGAACAATCCTCTAATGCTTCTTATCTGGATTAGCCACGAATCTGCTGACAACACTCAATGCGTGAGATAAATTAGGAAGAGAACAAGCCATAACGTACATAAGAGAATCAATTGCATTGGAATATGGAATTCTAGACATATACTCAATATCATCATCTGACTCTGGACATAAAGTTGAGAATAGTATGAAATGTGCAGCTAATGGAGTACTAACTGGTTTTGCATTATGCATATTAAAACGATGTTTTTTAATATAACCTCACTGATTGAGGTATAACTTGTCAGATTTTTTCTCTTTAACAATTTTCATACCAAGAACTTTCTTAGCTGCACCTAAGTCCATCTCAAATTCTCTAATCCATTGTGCCTTCAATTTAGTTATTTTTTCTTTTTTTTCTTTTACAACAAATAGTATATCATCAACATAAAGAAGCAAATAGATAGTTGAGACATTAACCATCTTTAAGTAAACACAACTATCTTAACCAGACCGCTTAATATAATGAACGCGCAGGAGAACTGTGCATCTTTATATTAAGAAGGAATAAAAAGTCGGTCCAAAGAGGGCATCTCTAACTGTCCTGATGTTGGCAATGCGTTTGGGGACAACAGCTAAAAGTCTAGGAGCAAATTCACCAATGCATTGACCATGAATCATGTAGAAGAGTGAACTGTTGTATTGCATAGAGAAGAGATACAATATATAGACTCAACCCTAACCCTAATGGGCTGACAGCCCAACAGTGGTGTCAGCCCACACACACTCACACACACAGTCTAACATCCCCCCGCAGTCGCAACGAGGGCATCACACACGATGAGACTGGAGTAGAGGCTGAAGGTAGGAGTCGACGGGTTGAAACCCCCCGCAGTCACAACGTCGTGATGGTGTGAATCATGCGACTGAAGTAGAGACCGGTGTGTGCTCCAAGAAGAAGATAACCCCCAGATGCCGAAGTCGAGGTGGTCGCGGTCGGGAGACACAACAGAAGCCTGATCTTCGGGAGGGGTCGACGTTCGAGCGTCAACGATCGGCAGGGCGACACAGCAAAAGGGCACCGGCAGGCTGACCTTCCTGCTTCTTTGATCGTCCGGACGTCAAGGAGCCTCGCCAGGGAGGCCGACAGCAGCGCTCACGTCTGCGCCGGTCACGGTGTCCGCGCCCGCGGCAGAAAAGAAGGGGAAACGACAGATCCGGCCGGGAAGGCCACGACAGCGACAGATCTGGCCAGGAAATCACGATCCAGCCAAAGGGACAGCAGATCGAGCCGAGAAAGTCGCAGCAACGAGGATCCGGTCGGGAAGGCCGCGGCAGCGACGGATCCAGCGAAGGCGATGTAGGGTGAGGGCGACGAGGCGGGTCCAGCCGGACAGGGGCCTGAACCGGACCTGGCAGGATTGGTTGACTCCGGCGACGGGAGAGGCGTGAAGAGAGAAGCGCTGCTATGTGGCTCAGGCGAGGGCAGGGGGCGCGTTGATGGTGCCGCCGATCCTAGAGCTGGCTAGCCAAAGGGGAGAGGAAAGGGAGACGTGGCCAGGAAGAGGGGCGGCGCGGGTCCAGGTGACCAGGGGTCGGGCGACGCTTTTGCGGCCAAGGGGAGGGGAGGTGGGTCCCTGGGGCGATGGCTGCCATGGCCAGCAGGGAGAGGAGCTCGGTGGAGGCCGGCGGAGGACGCAACGGAGAGGGAGTCGCCATCCAGATCCACAGCCATGGGGCGCGCGTGCCCAGCACGACGTCCACGCCCAGCCCTGCGGCGACGTCTGCGCCAAGGTCCAGGGCGGCTAGAGAGCGACGACGGGAGCAGGGGTGGCCGGGGCGGGGCGGCGGCCTTGGTGGCGGGCGCGGGGGCCTTGGCGTGGCCAGCGCCGCCACGGGTGCCGGGGTGGATGGCGCGGCGGCCGGCGCCGATGGGCTGGCCTGGGAGCAAAGCACGTCCTGCCTTGGCCAAGCCCATGGATGGCAGATGCTGCTGAAGATGGAGCCTGGCTTCCTTGCACGCATGGAGGAGCTCAACTAAACACCAGTCAGCTCTGCTCCACGGCGCGGCAGCAGAGGCAGGGTGCCGTGAGGGACGAGCCCGAGCTCACGGCGGCCATGGGAGGAGATGGGAACCTGGGCGTTCTTGGTGGCCAGCAGCCATGGGGGAGAGGGAGCGTGACTGGAGGGAGATGGCAGTAGAGAGCTCGGCGGCCACCATTGCTGGGTTGTGTGGAGCAGAGGGAGGCGCAGGGTCCGACGGCCATGGGGATCGCAGAGAGAGAGGAGGTCGGCTAGAGGGAAGGGGCGCTCGGCGTCCATGGAGGAAGTCCTGGTGGACTCCACGAGGAAGGAACCTGGGTGCTGCTGCTGTCCGCCGCCGGATCCAAGACGGACGGGGTGGGGGAAAGAGGGAGGCCTCGGCGGCCGAGGAAGAGTGCCGACGGCTGAGGTGTGGCCGCCCCCGGGAGGGAAGGTTGGGCCTCCCGGGGGCAGCGATGGCAGGCGGCGGCTGGGTGGAAGGGAGCCGCCGGCGGCTGCAGTGGGAGGAGAGGAGGAAAAATCCTAAACCTAATCCTCTGATACCATGTAGAAGAGTGAACTGTTGTATTGCATAGAGAAGGGATACAATATATAGACTCAACCCTAACCCTAATGGGCTGACAGCCCAACAGTGGTGTCAGCCCACACACACTCACACACACAGTCTAACATCCCCCCGCAGTCGCAACGAGGGCATCACACACGATGAGACTGGAGTAGAGGCTGAAGGTAGGAGTCGACGGGTTGAAACCCCCCGCAGTCACAACGTCGTGATGGTGTGAATCATGCGACTGAAGTAGAGACCGGTGTGTGCTCCAAGAAGAAGATAACCCCCAGATGCCGAAGTCGAGGTGGTCGCGGTCGGGAGACACAACAGAAGCCTGATCTTCGGGAGGGGTCGACGTTCGAGCGTCAACGATCGGCAGGGCGACACAGCAAAAGGGCACCGGCAGGCTGACCTTCCTGCTTCTTTGATCGTCCGGACGTCAAGGAGCCTCGCCAGGGAGGCCGACAGCAGCGCTCGCGTCTGCGCCGGTCACGGTGTCCGCGCCCGCGGCAGAAAAGAAGGGGAAACGACAGATCCGGCCGGGAAGGCCACGACAGCGACAGATCTGGCCAGGAAATCACGATCCAGCCAAAGGGACAGCAGATCGAGCCGAGAAAGTCGCAGCAACGAGGATCCGGTCGGGAAGGCCGCGGCAGCGACGGATCCAGCGAAGGCGATGTAGGGTGAGGGCGACGAGGCGGGTCCAGCCGGACAGGGGCCTGAACCGGACCTGGCAGGATTGGTTGACTCCGGCGACGGGAGAGGCGTGAAGAGAGAAGCGCTGCTATGTGGCTCAGGCGAGGGCAGGGGGCGCGTTGATGGTGCCGCCGATCCTAGAGCTGGCTAGCCAAAGGGGAGAGGAAAGGGAGACGTGGCCAGGAAGAGGGGCGGCGCGGGTCCAGGTGACCAGGGGTCGGGCGACGCTTTTGCGGCCAAGGGGAGGGGAGGTGGGTCCCTGGGGCGATGGCTGCCATGGCCAGCAGGGAGAGGAGCTCGGTGGAGGCCGGCGGAGGACGCAACGGAGAGGGAGTCGCCATCCAGATCCACAGCCATGGGGCGCGCGTGCCCAGCACGACGTCCACGCCCAGCCCTGCGGCGACGTCTGCGCCAAGGTCCAGGGCGGCTAGAGAGCGACGACGGGAGCAGGGGTGGCCGGGGCGGGGCGGCGGCCTTGGTGGCGGGCGCGGGGGCCTTGGCGTGGCCAGCGCCGCCACGGGTGCCGGGGTGGATGGCGCGGCGGCCGGCGCCGATGGGCTGGCCTGGGAGCAAAGCACGTCCTGCCTTGGCCAAGCCCATGGATGGCAGATGCTGCTGAAGATGGAGCCTGGCTTCCTTGCACGCATGGAGGAGCTCAACTAAACACCAGTCAGCTCTGCTCCACGGCGCGGCAGCAGAGGCAGGGTGCCGTGAGGGACGAGCCCGAGCTCACGGCGGCCATGGGAGGAGATGGGAACCTGGGCGTTCTTGGTGGCCAGCAGCCATGGGGGAGAGGGAGCGTGACTGGAGGGAGATGGCAGTAGAGAGCTCGGCGGCCACCATTGCTGGGTTGTGTGGAGCAGAGGGAGGCGCAGGGTCCGACGGCCATGGGGATCGCAGAGAGAGAGGAGGTCGGCTAGAGGGAAGGGGCGCTCGGCGTCCATGGAGGAAGTCCTGGTGGACTCCACGAGGAAGGAACCTGGGTGCTGCTGCTGTCCGCCGCCGGATCCAAGACGGACGGGGTGGGGGAAAGAGGGAGGCCTCGGCGGCCGAGGAAGAGTGCCGACGGCTGAGGTGTGGCCGCCCCCGGGAGGGAAGGTTGGGCCTCCCGGGGGCAGCGATGGCAGGCGGCGGCTGGGTGGAAGGGAGCCGCCGGCGGCTGCAGTGGGAGGAGAGGAGGAAAAATCCTAAACCTAATCCTCTGATACCATGTAGAAGAGTGAACTGTTGTATTGCATAGAGAAGGGATACAATATATAGACTCAACCCTAACCCTAATGGGCCGTCAGTGGTGCCGGCCCACACACAGTCTAACAAATCCATTTGTCACACCAAAACTTTATTGAGATACCACTACCAAGATCAGAGATCACAGCAGTATGGAACATGGCCTTAACTTTATTAGAAATTTGGAGGGGCAGATTCGCCCAAGGCCGGGAGGGATCAGTTTTGGCCACCCACAACCATCTCACGCGGAGTGCCCAACCAAGACCTTTGAGGCTAAAAACCCCAAGACCTCCAAGCTCCAAAGGTTGGCACACTCATAAAAGAGTCAAATCTCATACCATTGACTGGGAGATTGTTTTAAAACATAAAGAGATTTTTGTAACTTACAGACAAGGTTTTCTTTTTTAGGAATAAGAAAACCTTCAGGTTGGTTCATATAAATATCTTGTTCCAACTTCTATTTTTTTTAAAAAAATTCAGACATTGGATCTATTTGTTCAATTATGCCGGGAAAGAAGATACCCATATGTTAGACTTGACGGATCAACATCCATCAATAAAAGGCAGAAGCTGGTGAACCAATTCAACGATCTATCTAGGGTACATAACATCTGCCCTGTATCCTGAATTTCTGTTACAACAACACTGTTATATCTAAAATTATTGTATTTGACAGGACGAGTTTGTCTTTCTACTTAGTAGCAAGGCAGGTGGCTGTGGGCTTAACCTGGTAGGTGGAAATCGTTTGGTTCTCTTCGACCCTGATTGGAACCCTGCCAATGATAAGCAGGTTAATTTCTATGCATCTCATGTTAATCACCTTCTCAACGTTCTTGTGACTGCTCCTTGCCTAACCTGCTCTTCTGTGATCTATTACCATCTGGAAAGGCTGCTGCTAGAGTGTGGAGAGATGGACAGAAAAAGAGAGTTTACATATATAGGTTCTTAAGCACAGGAACTATCGAGGAGAAGGTTGCCAACCCTGAAGCTTGTATTTTCGGTTATCCCTTTTTTGCTTTCTAGTGAATGGATGATAGTTTCTAGCTTTCTTGCACTGTAACTTTATGTCTTTATGTGCTACATCCTTCTAAAGGTATATCAGCGTCAAATGTCGAAAGAAGGCCTGCAAAAAGTTATTCAGCAGGAGCAAGCGGACAATAAAATGCAGGTTCAATTATTTGAGTATTCTTTTACTCTGTTCAATATTTTTAAGTGCGAAATATATTGATTTGTCATCATATTTTTACAGGGGAATTCTCTTTCAACAGAAGATCTGCGCGATCTTTTTATTTTTCATGAACATGTCAGGTTGGATTTGTTCCTCTGATCATGTGGCTTCTTTATCTTGTTACTAGTAGGGAAAGACATTAGACAACAACAAATGAGTTAAAAAATAACCAGCCGGAACCAGCTAATGGTTAGTACAACTGGACTTCACATATTGGGTAGACGTGGAGCTTAGCTTGACCAAACATTAGCTATCTAATTTTGTCAATTGTTTTCAGCAAATGACGCTGAACATGTTGATCCGCTTTGCAAATAATTTCTGTCAGTTGCGGTTCAATGAAGTTGCTGTAGTTACTGTAAGCGAGTTAACACATGCTTATAGAGAGAGGATGGCCACAAATTAGGGTTTATAGAAGTGGAACCGATCCTTGTCATCCAAGCCTATCTCAACACAATCAAGGGCACCTGGGCTATGGGCCTCTACCAGCCCTATCCTATGTGCCTGGGACTATGGCTGTCTCCAGCAGCCTTTCTATCCCACCTGTCTCACTCTCCATTTTAAACTCCACTCTGTAAATAGTGCCGTTTACATTACAACATAGTGTTTTGCACGGTCATATGCACGTTCTATGCACGGCCTGGCCATCTCCAGCACTCCCTATCCCAGCTTTTATTTTAAACTCATCTTTGTGAACAATATAGTCTATATTAAAAAACAGTGTTTTGCATGACCATATGCACGTCCTGCTGAAGACAGCCTAAGCCCATCCACGATACAGAGTCTGCCTAGCAGTTACCATTTACATTCAGTTGTGAGGAGCTGAGATTCAAGAAGAGTACATGATTGTATTGTGTAAAGCACAAATTATAATTAAGTGATAAGTTATTTGGAAAAGTTAGATCATTATCATTTGTTTTTAGGCGAACCGATAGTATGTCAGTTTCAAGAATAACAGCAATAGGCAATCGCTAACTTGATGTTGGACTAACTAGACTCCTAGGCATTTCTCGAGCTTGGCCAAAATACACTATCATTAGAATTTCCCCATATTTTTCTTGAACATGCAAGTGTCTTAATAGAAGAAGAAAATGTTTAACAAAGACAGAAAAAGCTGATACATATGTGCCACACAAACAAGAGATGTGATACAAACAAGAAAATTTGTCAGCACTTGCAAAAGGCAATATCTGTGTTCAGTATTGTCATTTAAATGCAGTTCCTTGTACCTTTAGTTAATACCATGTATCATATTGTTGCTTACCTTCATTTGCACAGGTCTGAAATACATAAAAATTTGAAGTGTAGCCGCTGTGACAAGGATGGAGATCCAGCTTTGGATGGTACTGGTTTTGCAGCCACTGGTCATAAGGCTTCAATACCTGGAGTGCAAGATTATGCTGATATTGGTGGGTTTGGTGAGATATCTGGATGTTTGCAGAAAATGAATAGCACACATCAGCAGGTAATTTTGATGGCACCCTATTTATATGTTGCCTAGCTCTGCAGTAGCCAGTAATCTTTGTTTAACTTGACCCATTGGGGAAGACTGGACAAGGCATTTCTTCAGCTTTAAACCTCAAGGGATTCGATTAATTTTCTATGCCCACTTTTTTCAGATTGGAAGACCTACTGAAGAAGACTTAGGAAGTTGGGGACATCACTGTGACCCATCAACTGTACCTGATACTATACTGCAGTGTTCTGCTGGCGAAGAGGTGACAGCCTAAGACCCTCTGTGCATCTGCATCTCATTGGTTTGGTTCATAAATCTAACTCTCTCCATTCCAAACTACAAGTTTTGGCATTTATATGTAGCATTACATATATTTCACTATGTATCTGGACATGATGTATATCCAGGTGCATAGACAAAGTTATGCACTTAGAAAAGCCAAATCGACTTATAATTTGAAACATAGGGGGTACTTATTTTAGGATTGTAAGTCTCAGACCCAGTATCTTTTTCTCTGGATCCACTTGTTTGTTTCTACATTTATATTGATACGCAGCTCTCCTGCTTTTTCGAAAAAAAAGTCTGCATTTGAGAACAAACTTTTGCATTACAAACAACATCTATGGCATCTGTGCTGCAGATTTTAGTTTAAACTTAGTTGTTAGGAGATAACCACGAGTCCACGACTGGTAACAATGCACATGTGCATTTTGCAGGTTTCTTTTGTTTTCACCAATCAGGTTGATGGAAAACTTGTTCCAGTTGAATCTATGGTGCGATCAGCAGCTCATCAACAAAACGGAATAGCAGCCACCGGAGAAAAAGGAGTGCAGATACCCAATTCTCCTAGCAAACCTGGAAAGCAATCCTTAAATGGCAAGAATTTGAAGATGGGATTTCATTTAAAGAATTCGTCTTTGAAATGTTCAACCAAATCCAGACCATCACCAAATTGCTTGCAAGGGTTGATGAAAACCAGCCCCTTTTTGGATCAACCTCAAATTAAAAAGCTTCATGTTGCTTCTGATATATCTGACGATGATTTTGTTTGAGTGTCAATTCAGAATTACTTAGTCTCATATATGTTGATGTGCTATCTGTTGCATATATAATGCCATCAGCTTTGTCGGTGCCTATTGCATCTTTTATTCAGGTTTCTACAATTTTCTTTTAATAAAAAATAGGTCCTAATAAGGTATGTACATAGAAAAGCAAAAACTACTTACAATTTGGAATGGAGTATAAACAATCATTTTACCTTGGACTTGTAGCACTTAGGACATTTGCTGTATTGAAGAACATAAGCGTAGCAGCACTGTTTTATAAAACATAGAGCACTTAAATTAAATTATCAATGTTAAATATGAATTAGTCATTCACTCAAAATGTACGCTTATTTGAAATATCATCTTACAAAATTTATTGTCATAGAGTGTTAATTTAACTTAATCAGAATGGCTAGTTTCATGGTTTTTTATCATGGAACATTTCCCACACTTAATAACTAGTCTACTAAAATAAATATTTATCCTAATGCTTGTACCCTTCATTATGACTTTGTAATTTAATAGTGGTAGAGTTGTGTAATTTAGAAATATATGCAATGTTTTTTATGACTATTGAATTATTTGTAAAATAGTTTATATCTATACTATACTTAAAGCACAAGTTTCAACGGTCGTCCCGCGTTATCTTTTTACAAATAACCTTTCACAACTATTTTAAATTAATCTGTTGCACGCCTATAGATGGTCAAACGGCGGCCCGACACGGGCCAGACGTCCGCGGGTCACAACTATGGCCCAGGCACGTCATATCTGACTGTGCTAGACCAGCCCGTTAGCCCGTCGACCTATTTGATTAAATCAGCTTAAAATGTTAAAAAACGGTGTAAGAGGTGAGGTTTGAACCCATACCCTGATGGAAGAAGGGTAGAAGACTCTCGGTGAAGCTGTGTAACCAGTAGAACATCATGCTCATATGTTTTTATTATTGAATATAAATTGTATATATGTGTATACATTTTTTTTTGTAAAATAAAAATATATATAATCGTGTCGGGCCGGGCCAACACTCCGGATGGAGGCTACAGCCCAAGCACGGCACGACGTTCTTGACTCTTGCAAGCATTATGTTGTTTATGAGACCACATTGGCTCAATGGACTTCATGGTGCTTGAGGTTGCTGAATTGGATGGAGCAACAATGATTTGTCACACTAACAGTAAAATGAAAGGTTATTTGTTGGTTTTAAACGTTAGTAATTGCTTTGAAGTAACATAATTTATATGGAGCGCATCCAGTTTTTATTGATGCCTGACTTTAGTAATCACTCCATATTTTGATCCATCTTTTTTATAAGTTTGAGTTCATGTGACTTATTTTATAAACTTGAGCTCACAAACTTTCTCTTATTTGGTCTCTATATGGTGAAATTATGTCATTTTATAATCTCTGTTCGTTCAATAAGTCGTTGCGAACTCTCTTCTAATCGCTCACTTCATTGGCCGTGTTGTACCATGACATATTGCATGGAGTAAACAATAACATCAGTTAGCCAAATAAAAAAAATTATACGGAGAGCGGGGACAATCAATAAAATTTTTTGAAAGTTTTTTGGTGGATAGTTTACGTGGGTATTGTTGTAAGCCGTCGCAACGCACGGGCAACCGACTAGTTAGTATTTATATGATGGTAGACGTGTCGGTGGATAATTTAGATACAAATTAAATGTGTTACTTTAAATTTTATGTTATAATGACATATGTGTGTATTTAGATGTAAATTTAGGGATCATTTTTCAATGTCTTTCATATTGGTATAATTTAATAACTTGGATGCAAATTTGTAGTATTTTAAATTATTTTTTGTCATGGTATAGATGGATAATTTACATATAATTTTTTGAGGTTATTTTAAATTACCTTGGTGAGTAATTTAGATATTAATTTACTAGGCTACTGTAAATTATCTTTCATAGACCACATCAATAGTGAATGAAAAATCAGATACAAATGTAGAAGCTAGTAATTTAATGCAAAATGTAGGCGTTACTTTAAGTATTTTTACAATAATAGATGTTGATAAGTTCGTATGAAGTGAAGTAGGTCTAATGACTATTGTTTGGTAACGATTCAGGTTTGTTGACTTAAAGTCCAAATACTTTTGAATATTATTAGAATTTTAAGATTTTTTTAGTGTGCCTAATCGCTATTATATTTAAGGCTAGTTTGGAAACTTAACTCTCCTTCAATTTTTTTTTAGAGATTTATGGTTAATTTTCCTTCAATCCTCGGGAATCACGGATTTGATTTAAGTTTTCTACCTAACCCTTAAGGGCTTGTTCGGTTCTACCCCAATCCATATGGATTGAGGGGGATTGAGGGGGTTTCAATCCCTAGTAAGTCAAAATCCCCTCCAATCCATACCAATCCTCTCCAATCCATATGGATTAAAAATAACCGAACAAGCCCTAAACGGGACTTTATCTCTTAGTACATCATCTCCTCTAGCGAGCGCAAATAGAAGTCTAAAAATGAGTGTGGTGCTCGGGTTTAAATCTTCACCCTCCCCCCTCCTACGTCTAGGTTTTAACCGCTAGAGTTCACAACCATTTATGTTTAATAAGAAATAGATATTATAAATATTCTGAATATAGAAACTGTAGTAACAAACAATCAACCGACTAATTAGTATTTACTATTTAAAATGACTAGTAAAGAACTAAAGGATTATATGCCATCCAATCCACTCCAATCGACATACAACTAAACCTGCCCTAAATGACAATGTAGCATCTTCAATAGGTTACTTGTACTTGATATCCATTTTAGGTGCGATATGAGATAATACTTATATATGGAATGGCCATCTTCTTAAATGTATATTTGTGTACTCGATTGGACATGGTAACATTTGGATCTCGTCTTTTGGTTGACTAATGCCATGTTTAGTTTCTTTAGTCTAGGGACTAAAGTTTAGTTAGTGGACTAAAGTTTAGTCTCTAACATGTTTGGTTCTAAGGGCTAAAAATAGTAAGAATATATTAAATGACTCATAATAAGGCTAAAATAGCCTTGAAGAGCATCTCCAACAAATTCCAAAATTATTTATCTCAATACATGAGCATTGGGAGCTCCCTAAGATTTAAATTCCTGAAAAAAGTGTCAATACTTTAACAGCTCCCAATATTTTCGAAAAAAACTAAAATGAATCTGTTGTTGGGCCCACAAAACCTGTCTGTCTATCATACTGTCACACTGTTTTTTCTGCGTCACGCATCCTTCGTTCCTCCCGGCGCCGCCGATCTACTTCATGTGTTGGCGCAAGCTTCAGGCGTGATCTGCTCCTCGCCTTGGTGCGATGAAGAAGTCCATGCCAGGGTATGCAAAACTTGTCATGGACTTGCAAATTTTGGAAAGCCATTACCTCGAAATCATCAGCCGTCGCAGATGAATTTTGTGTCACCGTCACCAAAGAAGCTTTTGTCGGTGATTCACCATTTGCGGGATACATCGATGTTGATTTTTCGGTGATTCACCATTTGCAGCAGCCGCCTCAAGAGGGTGTCGTCCTCCACAACCCACGCGAAATCAAGTCAGCAGGTTCTGCCGGAGGCGCGAAACAGAAAATAGCGTGGCAATTAGAAAATCGGTAGGTGATTGGGAGCTCAGTGCGCGGCGAAGGTTTACGCCGCGGATGAGGTGATTTTCGCCTGCGAGAAATTTGGGAGCACAACTAGGGAACGGTTGGAGGATTATTTTTCTTTTTCCCCCTAAAATAAGACTGGGACAAAGGTCTATGGGAGTTATTGGAGATGCTAATATTCTCCTGCTATTAGTACAATTGAACTAAGTGAGGGGTAATGTGGAATTAATATAGTTTAGTCCCTTTTAGCACATATGTGAAGTACTAAAGTCTAAATTATTTTAGTCCATATTTTAGTCCCAGTGTTTGGCAAAAAAGGGACTAAATGGGACTACAAACTAGAGACTAAGGAGATGTTTGGTTTGTAGGGACTAATGTTTAGTCCCTTAATTTTATTCCTTTTTAGTATATAAATTGTTAAATATAGAAATTAAAATAAAGTTTTAGTTTTTATATTTAGCAATTTTGGAACTAAAATGGAATAAAATGTAGGGACTAAACATTAGTCTGGTTTCTAGGGACTAATTTTTAGTCCATCGATTTAATTCTATTTTAGTCCCTAAATTGGCAAATATGGAAACTAAATTCTATTTTAGTTTTCATATTTGATAATTTAGGGACTAAAATAGAATAAAATGGAGGGACTAAAATTAATCCCTAGAAACCAAACACATCCTAATCTTTAGTCCCTCTAACCAAACACCCCTTAACTCAAACGTATATTTGGATTCTTATTTTTGTATATCCTTATTGGAGATAGCTTTTAGTAATACGCCATTTGGCTAATCAATACATCATCCGTCCTAATATATAAGACGTAACTATACCGAGTTAAAAGACCAAGAAATATATTTAATTCTCTCTATTATTATTAGTATTACTGTATCGATGCACATATGTCTATAGTGAGCATGTCTTATATTATAGGACTAAAATTAAAAATCATTACGACTTATATACTAGGACAGATAGTAATAAAGTTGGAGGTATCGAAAATGATATCCTCTTGATATCTACTTGCCAATTGTTCGATGTTTCTTGATAACTTTGTGCTATTAGTGCCAAATGAAATGTGGACACACGATGTCGCCGAACTTGACATTGCAAGGATGTCTATAGCAGCTTACTCATTATATCTCCTATATCATGCTTTATTTTAAACTTTATTTTATAGACGATATAGTTTATAGTGTAAATCATTATTTCGCACAACCATATATATGATCTACTGAAGACAACTTAAACCGACACTTCTTAATTATTTTCGTTTGTCCTGGTAGACGGTGGTACGGACGGTTGTGCTGCCAAACATTACACCATGTTCTTGCTTTCATACATAATCTGTGTGATTGGTTGCCCAGCTCCTAATGCCCAGGCTCTCACAAGCGTTGATCGTGCATGCGTTCCTGATTGGTTGGTTACACGGCTACGCCCAGTCTTTATATGCGGGTGCAGTCAAAGCCATTTTACGCTCGTTGGCCTGCATACGCACTGGGATGTAACTCACGTGTGTTTCCACCGGTGCAGCCCCGCGCAAGCAAGGCCCTGTGGCTGTCGGCAACCAATCAGGAGGAATATGAATGTGAATCGCTCCAAGCATCGAGATGATATGATGGGTTTTGAACTTCCGGTGGGATGTGTATTCTCCGTCCACAAAGGAGCCAATTTTTTTAAAGCCCACAAAGGAGTGAATTGAAACCACATTATTTTCCGCGGATAGAGCACCACCTCAAGTATCTATGACGTTCCATAATGAAGACATTTCACTTTCTTTGTAGCACGCTATATGCATTACTATAAGTGCATCTTTGAGCAAATAGGTTTGTTTTTTCATGATTATGTTACGCATAGTAGACCAGTACAGTACTGCATGCTTGTGCACATGGCCTTGCGGATTTGTACCCGCCTCAGCTCGCCTGTCCGAAAGTTAGTCGGCGATCGGCATGTAGCCGGGCTCGCAAAGGAAGAAGGTTCAGAGAAGAGTGAGAGATCTGTACTACGGACAGGAGACCAACGGCTCAAACCAAAATCCGCTTTCATCTCCTGCTGCTGTCCTTTATTGAAGTCTGTCCATTTGGCTGACAGCTGCAGTGTTCTACGCATCCCCTAGGCATAGTTAACGTCCGTCAAGTAGTCTTGCTCTTGCACTCTTGCGTAATCGGCGATTACGAATCTGTTAGTTCTTAGCGTGAGATTCAGGGATGAACACTTTTTCGCTGGAGGGTGTAGTTGGGATCTGTACTGTCCGAGGGTGGTATTGCATTGATCGTTGGAACTATGTGTTTCTTTTCTCCCTGAGATCCGTAGGATTCCCTTAAAAAAAGCAGGATTCGGGGTCACAACGAGCGTGCATGGTCTTCGTTCCCATCCCATCACATGTGCAGTCACAAAAGTTAAATGCATCACTGCAAGAAAAGCTCTGTCGGTTCTGTCATTTTTGGAGCACGTAGTTCTCTTGCTCACCTCAACTCATCATTAGGACCATGCTTTGCTGCTGATCAGCAAATCTGAGATCAGCAATGTAGTTTTGCTGCTGATCAATTCGCCATTGGGGGCAAAAAGAAATACAAGGCTCCAGCTGTTAGCCCGTTGCCACATGCTCTCTCTCTCTCTCTCTCTCTCTCTCTCTCTCTCTCTCTCTCTCTCTCTCTCTCTCTCTCTCTCTCTCTCTCTCTCTCTCTCTCTCGTTTCTTCTAACAGGCAAGGAAGGAATCATGGTTCAACAAGTTATACCACGTGTTCCTATGCGAGGTAGAATCCTGAAAGCCCATTGGTGTTTAAACTGGGCCCAATTCCCAACAGGGTCTCTGTCGTGATCTATTACAAACTGTACCAGCATTACAATGGAACAGGAAACTCTTTGACTGGTCCGTTGTCACTTGTGGCACAAGATCAGTGCTATCATTGCCTGATCATAGAGGGGTGGAACTACAATGAGGTGGAGGATTCTTGGGGTCCTCCTATTCCTTAGAGGTTTACGGAGTGGAGTTTGAATAGATATATCCGGACAGCATATCTGTTTGCTTCTGAGCACGGAGTTTACGGAGTAGAGTTTAAAATAAAAGACGAGAATAAGTAAACTGTTGAAGATAGCCTAATGACCGTTGATTTCTGGTATCATCTCATCTCATTTTGTGTGCTTCCTTGTCTCAGTCGTCTCAGGTTCTCAGCGACAGGAGAGCAGAGCAGGTGGTAGTGTTGGACCGGTACAGCCTTCTTGTTCCTTGGTACTCGGTTCATGAACCAAGTTAAGACTGGGAGCATGATTCTGTGTCGTATGCTGGTGGTGGTGGATGGATCACCATGTGTTAATGAGGAAAGGGACTGTGCTGTCGTCCTGTCGAACACCTTGGAACCGTGCTGATTAATGTCTCTTCCCTAGTAGTCCCTACAATTATGGATTGAAGCTTGTACTGTAGGAGGAAAGGCTACCTTCTTTGTTTAGGTAGACCCGCTAAATTATTAGTGGACGATGATACAGAGGGTGTTTGAATATACTAGACCTAATAGTTAGCTGCTAAAATTAGCTAAAAATATTCAAACAGTTTAGCTAATAATTTAGCTATTAGCTACTTTTAGCAAATTAGCTAATAGTTAGCTAGCTAATTTCACTAACAATTTTTTAGTCAACTACCTATTAGCTCTAGTGCATTCAAACAACTCAGTCCACAGTTATTGCATGTTCTATGATACCCCATTTGGATATAGATATTGGAGCACATAATTAGAAATTGGAATCAACTTTTCGGAATTCTATTGTTTGGTTGCACATGGAATTGAGATTTAGAATTAGAGACACAATTCCATGGAATTAGACTATAACTAGAAACTCTCTCTCTCTCTCCCAATATAAAGCATCACACCTTTGTATTGCGTGGAATTAGATCACACAATTCCAAACTCCATTTCAGTGACATCAAAATAATAGAATTAGAATTACATCTCATTTCAATACCATAACTGATTTGATATTGAACTCAATTCAATTACATGCCCTCCAATATCGACATCCAAACAGAGCATAAGGATTAATAATCTTATAGTACTAGTACTGGTGGAAATTGACAAACGAAATCTAGGCACGATGGCGATAACGATTTTGACTTTGGCTCTAGATATTGGCCCTATTCACTTCGGATTAAAGCCAACTGTTCAGACTGCTGCAACTTCAATCCAAAGAGACAAAACACTATAGAATCAATAAAAGCCGGTACAGATTAAAGCCAAGCGAATAGTATTGCTACTGAATAATAATCAAGCTACCGTAAAATTCTTCACATTATTTTCGTCTGCCCCGTTATATTGGTCATTAGTACGATCTAAACCTGTGATTCTAACTACTATAATGGGTGAAACTTAGATGTATACCTTCATAATAGGAGCGTCATTGTGGAAAGACGAACTCTGATGGTCGGTAATTCGATAGTGGCGGGGATAGCAAGAGAGGGGTAAATAGACGAAGTCTAAAACTTATAAACATGAACACAAAACTTCACCTGGGTTAGCATTAGAACGAGTATAGAATGAATCAGAGTGCGGAAGAGTTGCTCAATCAATGCGAATAACTTTGGAAGCCAACACAAAACGATCGCAAGCAATAGAATTAGAGAGAGGGGAGAGACAGAATCAAATCACAAAGCAAAATTAACACAAAGACATGGGCGATTTTTTTCCCGAGGTTTGATTCCAAAGAACTTACTCCCTGTTTAGTAGTCCACGTAGGACGAGTTTCTTTCAACCCTTTCTCTCTATCAAACGGTCACTTAGACCGGATGAGTTATTCTTAATCTCGAGAGCCACTTAGACGCCGCAAGGATCACCACACACTTAGGTGTCTTTTGCTAGCTTTACAAGCGATTGAGAATTAGAAGTGAGAGAAAGAAAGCACGATCAAGAAAACCAAACACAAAGAGCAACGAGAAAAACACAAGGTCACACTCTCTCTAGAGTCTCTCTAGCTGATCACTAGAGAATGCAAACCACAATTATGCACTTGGAGGAGTATTGAAGATTTGAGTGTGGCCTGAAGTGAAGTCTTACTCTTTGCAATGAATGTGGGAGTTGGAATGCTTGGGGTGCCATTGAAGATGGTGATTGGGGTCAGGGGCGGGCCTCATTCAATTTAATGGTATCCAATTGAATACTCATTATTTTGACAAAAAACAATATATACATGTGTATATAGTATATGTACATAGAAAATAAGAAATGAACCAAATAAGTGGAGGAATTTATGTTAACTTGGACCAAAATATCTCCTTGGTACTTCTCATACCCACCCAGCCCAATAAATTGTCGTGTGATCGTGTCCTATGACATCCAATTGAGTAATAGAGCCCACCTTTGTATCTCACGACAAAAGATTTCCAAACCCTATTACCGTACCAGGGAAGAGCTGCCCGGTCGTGGTGGGCATTAGCGACAGTGCGGGGCATTAGCGATTGGGAAAAGCCAGATAGGACAAGTATCCGGCCAACAACTGAGCAACAACAAGTGCATTTCGATTTAAATTTTTTGAAATAGTTGTATGGAATTTGTGTTTAGTAGGTTAATTATTGAATTGGTTCTAACTATATCGTGTTTGCGTAATTATAGATTTTATATAATTAACTATATATATATGCTAATAGACAAGCTTTAGGCCTAGAAAAAAATTCATCCTATTTTTTTCAAATACCCGCCTTCTAAATCATGGATGTGTCACTGATTTGGATGGTATTTATAACTCTCACCCACCACCTAATCATTGACAACTTTCTACCACACGTGGACCGTCCGCTTACCCCAAATAACCTAGTCCAAACTTTCGGGTTTAACCACCATCCCAACCCATCACATCCCAAGGATGTAAAAAAAACCTTTTAAAAGCTCCCACCAATCCACCACCACAACATCGTGCGCTGCTGCACGCGAAGCACAGCTCGCCTTGCCTCTGTTCAGCTCACGGCGGAAGACGAGGGCGACAGCACACGAGAGGGAGGCAGGAGCGGAAGCGCGCAAGGAGGTCAGTGAAGCACGCGCCCACGGCCCACATCCAGAGCAGCACAGCACCGCGCGATGGCGTGCATCAACATGTACAACCCTGACGGCGCGCCCGGGTTCGGCGGCGGGCCGCAGCCGCCGGCCGCGCTGGGCCCGCGCGTCTCCTTCTCCAGCGACTTCGCCGTGGAGCCGCCGCCGGTGCAGAACCGAGCGATGAGCCTGCGGTGCCAGGAGGAGGACGTCAACTTCGAGTTCTCCGTGGGCAGCCACCCCATGATGGCGGCCGACCAGCTCTTCTCCAAGGGCAGGATCCTTCCCCTCAGGGACAACGGCGGCTGCTTCGCCGCCGCGCGGCCAACCACCACGCTGCGCGACGAGCTCTGTGGCGGCGGCGGCGGCGGCGGCGGCGCCAGCGACGACGACGAGAGGGCCTCCGCCGCCGGAAGCAAGGGGTCCGGCC
Source organism: Zea mays (assembly GCF_902167145.1). Taxonomy (NCBI): domain Eukaryota; kingdom Viridiplantae; phylum Streptophyta; class Magnoliopsida; order Poales; family Poaceae; genus Zea; species Zea mays. The sequence goes on along the minus strand of NC_050100.1, from coordinate 218,106,664 downwards.
GGTGGAAGGAGATGCTCGGCCTGCGGAAGGCGCTCTGCGTCGGCGTCGGCGGCGGCGGCGGCAACGGCGCTCCCGCCAAGAAGGTTGGTAGCGGCAAGAAGGGCGTCGCCGACGACATGGCAGCGTCCAATCAGGTCGGCATGCATCATGCGTCTGCATCTGCATGCGTCCACATGGTGGAAGCTAATCCGGTCGACACCTTGTCTCATCAAGCATCTGTTTGCTTCACACAGCAGGAGCTATGACCGTGCCGATGGGAGAGACGAGACAGGCATGGGGAGTGGGTGCACAGCGCCACACACTTCACATGCATGAAGCTTACTTTTGCTCGGCTCCTCCTTCCTGATGCTGTTGTTCGATGAACCTCTTGAATAGTGCTTGCCATCATCGACCCATGGGCTAGCTAGCTAGGTTTTGTAGATTGTTGTCAGCGAGTCTGCTTATTGTGTGCTAGGTGGCCTGGCCGCTGAAAAGAGCCACCCAAAAAAATGTGTGTAATTTTCTTGTATATATATTCTAAGTGCTATGATATTCTCTCTATCCAGCAAGATGTCCACTCACTAGCAGATCCATGCCCAGTGTTTGCTTCTTTTCTTTTATTTCTTTATGGTGCGATGAATGATCAGATTTGCCTGCAGGTGGCAATGCCAGATCTATGAGGTGAGGAGGCTCTAGTTTACCAGTGATGGAGCCTCCCTGTCCGTGGGGTGGGGATCAACAGTGCTCTTGTTTGTCTCGTTGCTCCGCTGGATGAGTATATAAAGAGAGAGAGACAAGAGCATCAGAGCGAGCATGTGTGAGGCGACAGCGAGAGCCAGTGGAGGTGGAAGAAAGGCTCCCCCAGTCCCCGCCCCTGGCCTGCCATAACCATCATTGTTTCTTCTGTTTTGTTTGTGTTCATGACAAAACGATCGATATCTGTCTTCTTTTTCATTTGAAAAAACTAGTGGACGGGCGATGGATCGATGAATCCATCTATGCAACGTGCTCCCGACATGTACTGTCCAATCTGCAGTGTGTCATGCATGCATGGATGCACTGTTGCCTGCCTATGCTCGCAATGCGTTCAGATCCATCGAACCGCGCGCGCAAATTAATGGCATGTAATCTGTCTAGATTATAATCCTTAAGACATGTTTGTTTTCTTAGAGAATTATATAATTTAGCTTATAGATTATATAAGTACCTAATAATATAGTTATGAATTATCGTAATCTAGATATCTAGATTATATAATTCATCTAATAATTTGTGTTGTTTGTTTATTTCTTAACTTATTAACTTATTTAAGCTGTATAATTTCGAGGTAACCAACCAGAGCCTAAGTAATAACTAATTTGGAAGCGGGGGGCTTAACACAGGAAGAGTTTTCCACCTATAAAGAACCACATACAGAAATTCCACGGAAATTAGAGTTTCTAAACAAACCCTGAGGAAACCTGCGGCTAGGGCTGACAGCGGGCTTTAAGGATCGGATCGAATTAGTATCGAACTATATTTTTATTATTGTTTAACTAAAAATAATTTAAGGTGTTAACATAGCATTTGGATCACGCCTGCGGCCACTCCTATCTTTAGTGAAAAAAAAAATAGAAGCAGAGGAAGCTAGAAGAAAAATAGAGGATCGATAACTTGGCAGTGCTAGCTACTATTGTATTGGCGCAAGTGGTGATGTTTAACTTTCTCATCTTTACAGGCAAACAAGGACTGTCAAGAGACGTTGATGTCTCCGTCTAATTTAGCGGATTTCATGGACGCCTGTCGCCATTACCGGCCGTCGCGTTGTACGGGGCGGCTAGGCATTGTGGATAGATTTCAGGATAAGCATGCACCATAAGGTCTATGAAATGGGTATACAAATGTTTACTCCACGAGCTAGACTACTTTGCGTACAGCTGTAGCATTAATTATATGGGATTTAGGTTCACAGGACTGATAGTAGCAGCTCTAGATATATACCTGATCAGTGTGTAGTGGAGTCCTTGCTAAGCAAACAAAAGAGAGCTGGCAAATGCCATGGCTTTTCTGCTACGGCTAAGTGCTAGTAGCATTAGCATGCATGAGTCTGGCGTGCGACCTATGGCATTTGGCAAGGGTACGGTGCATGTAGGGGCACAAGAAACAAGGTTAACGAGTCACGGAGGATGTGTCCCGTCAACAGCGCACACAAAAAGCGTGCTACGATAGTAATTTCGTCACGAAACAGCAATGATTCCTTGATTGATGCTTGGGCGGAGACTGTGAATAGCTAGAGAAACACACATGACGCTATCACAGGCCTGGAGTTGGATTACGACATTAGCTAGGGTGACGGCAAATAATGCCATTCCTTTTACTTCCTCTGATCCTCTCTGAAGCTGACAGAGTGACCGGGTCGTAACCGTAACCAAAAGACTCGACCAAAACATGCGGTGCGGGTCTGCAGGACGTGACGGAACTCAAGCCGGCCCACTGAAATTCGGCACGGGTTTGCATTGGGCCACCGGCCCGCGTTCGCGGGAGCGGAGGAGACGCAGCCACCCACGTTCGTGTCCTGCGTCCCACACAGGCCCGAGGGGGTGGCGGCACCGATAATTACCGGCCCGCACTCGTTGCGCATCCGCACTCGTTGGGAGGGATCTTTTCATTTTCTCTGCTGTTAGTGTCCTATCCATTATTATTATTATTATTATTATTATTATTATTATTATTATTATTATTATTATTATTATTATTATTATTATTATTATTATTATTATTATTATTATTGTTGTTGTTGTTGTTGTTGTTGTTGTTGGTGTGTGGTGTCTATACCTTTTATTTCCATACTACTACTATGTACTAACTACTACCAGCAGCAAAGTTCTTTGGGTTTTTTTTATTCTAAGGGCTAGTTTGGGAACTCTATTTTTCTATGGGATTTCTATCTTCCCAAAGAAAAATTAACTAATTTTCTTTAGAAAAATAGAAATCCCTGGAAAAATGGGGTTTTCAAACTAGCCCTAACGCAATTTTTTTGTATGATATCTAGACTGGATTTTTCTTTCCTTTTTAAACAGGGTTGTTCTGGGATATTCCGTGCGTCTGATTTAAATTAGTCGATCGTGTTGTTGACGCCTTTTCGGAGCGCCAAATACTCAAAAAGAACCGGCGGCGGTGCTCTCTGCACAGGGGCGGACGGTCCGCGCGCGGGGCCGGACGGTCCGCGGCCTGGTGCGAGGCGCGGTGGTACTCTCTGCGCAGGGGCGGACTGTCCGCGGCCTGGGGCCGGACGGTCCGCGGCCTGGTGCCGGAGCTCGGGTTCCCTGCCTGACGGCCGGACGGTCCGCGCCCTAGGGCCGGACGGTCCGCTCGTACGCAGGGGCGGCGGAAGATCGCCGGCGGCGCCTGGATCTCGCTCCCGGGAGGGACCCCGTCGGGGAGGAGAGATCCTAGGGGTTGTCTAGGCTCGGGCAGGCCGACCTAGACTCCTCTAATCGACGTAGAGTCGAGCAGAGGCGGAGAATTTGGGGATCGAGTGGTTAAACCTAAACTAGACTAGAACTACTCCTAGGATAAAATGCGAATAAAAGTTGTATTGATTCGATTGTTGATGATTACAAATCGGCCGTAGACCTCTCTATTTATAGAGGAGGGGGGCTGGACCCTTTACACAACTGATTCCGAGCTAATCCCGCGAATATAGCTAACAACCGTAGCACAAAACTCGGAACCCTAATCTGTTCTGCGCACGCGCGGACCGTCCGGCCCACAGGCGCGGACCGTCCGGACCACGGACCGTCCGGCCTCCGGGCCGGACCGTCCGGCCGCTCAATTCTGGTTCGAACATATGCCCCCCTGCCTTTTGGTGGAGCTGGGCGAACCAAAAGCAACTAACTCGATGTGATTACATCGGTTTTCTTAGGCATCTTGCCACATACTAGGATGGTACTGTTTGAGGAAACGCCCATTCAAAGCCTTAGGTAAATCCTTGCCTTGTAATGTTTGTAGTAAATAAGCGTTACCAGACATCACCTGTTTCACTTTATAAGGACCCTCCCAGCTTGGCGACCATTTTCCGAACTTTCGGTCTTTATTCCTCAGAGGTAAAATGGTCTTCCACACCAAGTCTCCTACTTGGAATGATTTTGCTTTGACCTTCTTGTTGTAGGCCCTGGCTACCATGATCTTGTCCTTTTCTATTGCTCCCAAAGCTATCATCCTCTTGTCGGTCACCTCATCAATGTTATCCATCATTGAATTATAATAATCAGTAGCAGTTAGATCATTTTGTCTGGCAAACCTGACAGCATTCAAACTTATCTCCACAGGTAACACTGCTTCCTGCCCATAGACAAGCTCAAAAGGAGATACTTTAGTAGCACTATGTTTAGATATTCTATGAGCCCATAAAGCTTCAGACAAAATCTTATGCCAATGTCTGGGATTATCAGATACCTTTTTCTTTATCAAATTAATCAACGTCCTATTACTAGACTCGGCCTGTCCATTGGCCTGAGCATAATATGGAGACGAATTAAGCAGCTTAATTCTGTATAATTCAGCAAATTCACGTACCTCCTTTGACATAAAAGAAGTACCTTGATCTGTAGTCAAGGTCTGGGGAATGCCGAATCTATGAATAATATGCTCAGTTATGAACTCAATTACCTCCTTATGCGTCATGTTCTTTAGAGCAACGGCTTCAGTCCATTTGGTGAAATAGTCAGTGGCAACTAACACAAACCGATGCCCCTTTGATGATGAAGGATGAATTTCTCCAATAAAGTCTAATCCCCATCCTCTGAATGGCCAAGGCTTGATGATAGGATGTAATTCGGCTGCAGGGACCAACTGTAGGTCACCGAATTTTTGACACACTTGGCACCCCTTGTAGTACTTGAAACAATCAGCTGTCATACTAGGCCAATAAAAACCAGACCTTCGCAACAACCACTTCATCTTTGGAGCTGATTGATGGGTACCACAAATTCCTTCATGTACTTCGGCCATGGCTAATATAGCATCATCTGGGCCTAAGCACTTAAGCAGGATATCATTAACCGTTCGGCGGTAAAGTTCATCACTCATCAAAACATACTTGAAAGCTGTTCGCCGAATGTTCTTATCTGTCCTGATATTGGGATTTTGCAAATAATTAAGTATAGGTATCCTCCAATCACTGGTATCGGCTTCATTGTCAGCCGAATCGATTAAGAGAACCTTTCTGGTAACCTCGGACGGTCCGGCGTCAACACGCGGACGGTCCGCGACCTGGGATTTTGGCTCTGCACTGGTTATCAGATTTTCAGTTTTGTGAAATTTCCCCCTCTTTATCCGATAACCCGATGCATCTTGAGCCAAGTTGTTAGCTCTATGATTCTCAACTCTAGAGATATGCTGAATACTGAATTCATCAAAAGAATGGATTATGCTCCAACATTTCTCAAGATAACTATTTAGAGTACCATCAAGACATTGATATTCTTCTAACACTTGTTGGACAACCAGCTGAGAATCACCAAATACCTTCACATGTTTTACTCCCATACCATTTAACAGTTCTAAACCGAATAGGAGGGCCTCATATTCAGCTTGATTATTAGTGCAATACGTTTTCAATCGGCTAGAGAAGTCAAAGGAGACATTACTTGGTGAAACAAGCACAATGCCAATTCCTTGCCCTTCATTGCAGACCGATCCATCAAAATATAAAATCCAAGGAGTAATAGTGAGGTATGATATGTCTAGTTCATGAATATCATTAACCTGATGCTCTACAATGAAATCCGCTATGACTTGGCCTTTCATAGATTTTAATGGTTCATAGGCCAAGTCATATTCTAAGAGTGCATAAGCCCATTTACCGATTCTACCACTCATTATTGGGTTATGCAACATGTATTTGATCACATCGGCTTGACCAGAAACAGTGCAATGACTAGACAGTAAATAACATCTACATTTGGTGCATGCATAAAACAAGCATAAGCATAACTTTTCAATAAAAGTGTACCTTGTTTCAGCATCCACCAACCTTCGGCTTAGATATGTCACCACATGCTCCTTTCCCTCAGTTTCTTGTGTCAGAACAGCCCCAATGACCTTATCCTCAGCTGCAATGTATAATCGGAATGGTACTCCTGCTTGTGGTGCCTTTAACACGGGAGCCGAAGATAAGTATTTTTTGATGAGATCAAATGCTTCCTGCTGCTCTGCCCCCCAAGCGAATTCGGCATCATTCTTAAGCCGAAGAATAGGGGTGAACGCATCAATCTTCCCGGCTAGGTTAGAAATAAATCTTCGCAAATAATTCACCTTGCCAAGAAACCTCTGTACCTCGACCTTACAGGTCGGAGGTCCCACATTCCGAATAGACTTGATTCGGTCAGGGTCTATCTCTATACCATGTTCATGTATGACAAATCCTAAAAACTTACCGGCCGACACTCCAAAAGCACATTTACGCGGGTTCATTTTCAAACCATACTGACGCATTTTATCAAAGGCTTTGCGCAAATCAGCTATATGAGAACTAAACTCAGCCGATTTGACTACAATATCATCAATGTAAACTTCCACAGTGTTTCCTAACAATTCATGGAAGATCAAATTCATAGCTCTCTGATAAGTAGCACCAGCATTTTTAAGACCAAATGTCATGACAACCCACTCAAATAAACCAATGAAGCCTGGACATATAAAGGCCGTTTTAGACGCATCTTCTTCGGCCATGAAAATCTGATTATATCCGGCATTACCATCAAGGAAGCTAATAATTCTATTTCCTGATGCATTATTGATTAATGTGTCGGCTATGGGCATGGGGTATTCATCTTTAGGAGTTGCTCTATTTAAATTGCGAAAATCAATGCATACTCTAAGTTTACCTGTCTCCTTCTTCTCCACCGGCACAATATTGGAGACCCACTCTGCGTATCTGCAAGGTCTGATAAAATCAGCTTCTAGCAGCCGGTGGATTTCGTCCTTGATGCGTGGGAGAAGATCCGGACGAAATGTTCTGGCTTTTTGCTTGAAAGGTCTGAAACCAGATTTAATAGGCAGCCGATGCTCTACGATCTCTCGGCTTAATCCAGGCATCTCAGTATAATTCCAAGCAAAGCAATCTGAATATTCCTTCAATAGACCGATCATCTCATTTCTAGAATCGGTCTCCAGGGTCTTGTTTACAAAAGTCGGCCTTGGAGTTTTACCATCTCCTATGTCAATCTCCTCCAAAGGATCGGCCGATGTAAACCCCTGTCCTAGTTTATCAAGATCTCTGAATTCCTCTATCATGTCCCCTACAGAGGAATCAGATGATCTTTGTGTGATGGCGGACTTTCCGGTCTCAGGGACCGGATCATCCGTAATACTGTCTTTTCGCTGTGGTAGATGTTCGGTCCTAAGGTCCGAACTCTTTTGTGAAAGACCAGACCATCCGGCCTTGGCGGCCGAACTGTCTGTGACCAAAGACTCATGAACTTTGTGTGTATTCATCATTTAACTTTATTTAGGATTTAGCCGATTCTCCATCGGCTCTAGCATTACAGGAATGAAACCTTTCTTATCTATACTTATGAACTGATAATCAGAAAAGTCTACTCCTGTGAGACATGTAGCAGTCTCATAAGTCCAGAGTACAGGGGCATCGGCCACAGCGATGCAGGCCGATACATTAGCATGTACTTGTTCTATGTCATCGCCTACCCATTGTATCAGCATTTGATGTAATGTAGAAGGTATACATTGATTGGCGTGAATCCAATCTCTACCTAGGATTAAACTGTAATTTCCTTCTACATCAGCGACGAAGAATGCAGCAGCAAGGGTCTTAGTTCCGATGGTCAATTCAACGGACGTGACTCCCCTGGCTTTGATCGAGCTATCAGTTCCAACACCGCTGAGGGTCATGTTGGTCTTGACAAGTTCGTCATCTTGTTTACCTAACTTTCTGTACAACGAATAAGGCATTAGATTTACAGCCGCTCCTCCATCTACCAACATCCTAGCAATCGGTATCCCATCAATGTGGCCGCGCACGAAGAGCGGCTTTAAATGGTTTACCGATTCCTTTGGTTTAGTAAAGGCAGCTTCTTTAGGACCAAAATCAAACTGGGCAACAACAGGTTCATCGTCGCCGATAATAGTACAATCGGCAGAAAATGTAATAATATTTACATCCATACCTGGGCGTTCTGGAGAAGCCTCGTAGTCGACCAGGTCTTCTCCCAGCAGGTCGTCCTCCTCCATTGATGTTGTCGTGTCGTGGGAGGCTTCCTGGTGAACGGCAGACGGTCCGCGTGGGGTGGCCGGACGGTCCGCGCCTGGTGCAGGTTGTGCAGAGACTTCCTGGTGAACGGCGGACGGTCCGCGCGCAGGGGCCGGACGGTCCGCGCCTGGTGCAGATTGACTTTCTATTTCGGTGGCCGTTTGTTTTTTCTCAACGGCCTTCGGTCTCCATTTCTTTTGCGGTGGCGGGTATAATGGATGTGTGTCATTAAATGTCTTTTCCGCCTCTTTCTCCTGGCTCTCCTTTGCTCTTAGGCGCTGTAATTTTCTCTTTTGGGATCGTGTCAATCCTGCTGGGCACCATCGAGGCATGGAGTATTTTGGATCGGCTGTTTTGATGGTAGCCGTATCCTTTTCGGTTGTGTTGGCCGATTCGCCAAAAATCATCGGCCCTTTATTGTCTCCCTGTATGACAACATCTGCGGTGCCTATTTTGATGATGTCCTTTTTTGTTGTTTTTTGAGTTGCTGCAGGCATATGCCCCCCTGCCGGATTGGTCGGCCTAGGAGGCCGAGTAGTCCGGCAATCTTGTTGGGCCTGTGCCTGGTGACCTGATTCAGCAGCGCTCAATCGGTCTTGCACTGGCGGCGCCAACCTATCAAAAACGGACGTTTGGGGTGCCCCCCAGGCGGGGTACTGTGGCATCCCAAATGGATATGGTGGCATGCCCCACATTTGATTTGGGACATATGGTGGAGGTAAGTATGTGTATGGATATGGCATAGATGGATAAGGGGGTGGAGGGGTCCATGTCGGCATGTTAGGTCTCAATTGTACAATGGGACCTTTCATTTCTTCCGATTGGTGAGGTGGTCCAATCGGCCTGACCTGACGTTGCTCATGAATGGGTGAGCGAGGTCGCTTCGGTGGCCGGTCACTGGGGCCGGCCTTCTTTTTCACATATTTAGATAACAATTGATCGAAAGTCGGGCCAGGCTTGATCAGCCGACCAGCTGCTTTAAATGTATTTGTTTTCCACGTACCTATCTCTGGTCGTCGTGGTTTGAAGGTACGTGGTCGCTGTGAGTCCTGAGCATGGCCGGACCGTCCGCCGGAGCTCTCCGGACCGTCCGGTGGGGTCCCGGACCGTCCGCGCCTACGTGTCGGACCGTCCGGGATACGCAGCACGGGTTCCTGCATCTGTCTCCCTGTCTGCGCTTGCCCCCCAGTGCTGGAGGCTGTGATGGTCACCTTTAGGGTCTCCCCTCCATCGGGAGTCTTCTCGGCTACCACTTTTCTGCAAGAAACTTTATGATCCTCATCGGCCTTTTTAGAATTGCCGATGATTGCCTCTTTGCCTTTGCTTTTATCGGCCGTGTTTGGCCGAACCAGGACTTTCTTGCCCTCAAAGTCGATCACGTTCATTGGAAAGGGCTCTGTATCCACCTGCATTTCCTGAAATTTCAATCGTCCCTCATTAATGGCCGATTGAATCTGTCGTCGGAATACATTACAATCATTAGTGGCATGAGAAAATGAGTTATGCCACTTGCAGTATGCACGACGTTTTAGCTCGTCGGCGGATGGAACAGTGTGATTTATTTTAATATTGCCATTTTTGAGTAATTCGTCAAATATTTTATCACACTTACCAACATTAAACGTAAACTTAACCTCCTCTTGCCGTTTCTTTTGAACCGGCTGCAAGGAGGAACAAGCCGAAGATTTGGCCTGTTTTGGCCAAACCATTTCAGCAGCATACACTTCGGCTGATTCGTCATCTGAGCTACTTTGGTCGCATTCTACTATATGTACGTTGTGACGCATTGTTTTAGCAGTTTCTTTGCTCTGGCTTTCGCAAGCCAAAGCCCTCTGGTGTAACTGTGCTAGTGTAAAAAATTGGATGCCTTCTAATCTCTCTTTTAAATAATATCGCAGACCATTAAAGGCTAATCCTACTAGCTATTTTTCTGCTAAATGAATTTGAAAGCATCGGTTTCTTGTATCGCGGAATCTCCGGATGTAATCATTAACCGATTCGTCTTTTGTCTGTCGCAATGACACTAAATCTACCAAATCCAATTCATAATCACCGGAGAAAAAATGATCATGAAATTTTTGTTCTAGATCCCCCCATGATGAAATGGAATTAGGAGGCAAAGTGGCATACCATGCAAACGCGGTTCCTGTTAGTGATAATGAAAATAAACGTACGCGAAATGCCTCTGTGTCGGCCAATTCTCCCAATTGTGCTAAGAACTGGCCTATATGTTCGCGTGTGTTTTTCCCTTGATCACCCGAAAATTTTGCGAATTCGGGTATCCTGGTTCCCTGTGGGTATGGGTGGTGATCAAATCGGCTGTCATAAGGTTTCCGATATGATTGCCCCCCAGGGACCATGCTTACTCCGAGCTTATCTCGGAACGCCCCGGCTATTTCTTCCCTTACCATATCAATGGCAGCCGGTGCAAGACTACCGGCTCTCTGGTCAAACATAGGTGGGGTTGGCTGGATATTAGCATGTTGTCTTTCCCCCCATTGGTTTGAGTTACGTGGTGCATTTTCATTTGCCCTATATGGGTCATAGGTTTGATCGTTTCTTTCCGGCCTTCTAGGTGGGGCCGGAAAGGTTTCCTGGGCTTTGGATCCTGAATTAATGGGCTGGTGCATCGCATAGTGTGATGGGAAGTGTTGCTGGGACGGGTGAGGATTCATGTAATAATCCTCCTCAAAATACTCATGCGCGGACTGTCCGGATACGTACCCGGACCGTCCGTGGTTATATGCGGACCGTCCGTCGTTGTATGCGGACCGTCCGACTGGGTAGTTTGGGTTCTGTGCCGTGTGTGGTGGCTCGGGCGCATATCTAGGTAACTCATTAAAAATAGGCCCGACTGTTGCTGGTCCGGACGGTCCGCGCTCACGTGCGGACGGTCCGGGCATGTGCAGATCGGCTGGTTTGCTGCCGATTTGCGGTTGCTTAGGGTATGTGTCCATCGGCATCCCATAAAGGGGTTGTGACTGGTCGTGACAACTTGTAGCCGATGTGTTACACGTGTTATCTCCTAACCCAACCTCGTGTGAAGGAAAATTTGCGATGTTAGACTTATCGAATGCACGTACTAGTCTCTTAACATCGCTTTGCATACCCCCTATGATGCTCTGCATTTGTTCACGCTGCTCTTCTACATAATTTCTAAGAGATTGTAGCTCGTTGGTATTACTTACATTGGGGATATCTGGCGTGGGTTGGAGCGAAGCCGGATCCGTCGCCCGATGTCGGACGACCTTGTTGTTCCTGTCCACTTTGAAGTTGGCCAGGAACTTTGCTTTCGCCTCCTGGATCATCCGCTCCTTGTGCTCCTCAAACTGGAGCTGCTCGTCAGCCGGCAAGGTTTCCCAAGTCGGCTCTATGATGTTGCTTGGAGAAATATCAGAGCTATCCCTTGAACCGGCCATTGAGGGCCGATTTGATAAGCTTAGATATGTTTGTCCCCAGCGGAGTCGCCAAAAAGTATGTTGACGCCTTTTCGGAGCGCCAAATACTCAAAAAGAACCGGCGGCGGTGCTCTCTGCACAGGGGCGGACGGTCCGCGCGCGGGGCCGGACGGTCCGCGGCCTGGTGCGAGGCGCGGTGGTACTCTCTGCGCAGGGGCGGACTGTCCGCGGCCTGGGGCCGGACGGTCCGCGGCCTGGTGCCGGAGCTCGGGTTCCCTGCCTGACGGCCGGACGGTCCGCGCCCTAGGGCCGGACGGTCCGCTCGTACGCAGGGGCAGCGGAAGATCGCCGGCGGCGCCTGGATCTCGCTCCCGGGAGGGACCCCGTCGGGGAGGAGAGATCCTAGGGGTTGTCTAGGCTCGGGCAGGCCGACCTAGACTCCTCTAATCGACGTAGAGTCGAGCAGAGGCGGAGAATTTGGGGATCGAGTGGTTAAACCTAAACTAGACTAGAACTACTCCTAGGATAAAATGCGAATAAAAGTTGTATTGATTCGATTGTTGATGATTACAAATCGGCCGTAGACCTCTCTATTTATAGAGGAGGGGGGCTGGACCCTTTACACAACTGATTCCGAGCTAATCCCGCGAATATAGCTAACAACCGTAGCACAAAACTCGGAACCCTAATCTGTTCTGCGCACGCGCGGACCGTCCGGCCCACAGGCGCGGACCGTCCGGACCACGGACCGTCCGGCCTCCGGGCCGGACCGTCCGGCCGCTCAATTCTGGTTCGAACACGTGTGTTGTTTTCTTGCGAGAAATTTCATTTCTTTCTATCTACTTCCACGTTAGGAGATGCCGCTTCATATTAATGTGTTTTGGGTACGTTGCTCGTATGTGTTATCCATGGAATGTTTCATGGTGCATTCTCCATTGTTTCAACAGTGTTGCAATGAAACAGATAAATTGGGCTTTGTTCTTAAACCAAAGAGAAAAGGTGACAAGAGCAGAAAAAGAAGAAAAGAAGCGGTTAGCGAGAATGAACCAGGTCGTAAATGCTCTGCTCTGCTCGGATCCAAAGCCGATCATCATCACGCGAGGCGTGATTATATATACGGATTGTACACGAATACAACTATCCGCCCGGCCCCATAATTACAAATCCAATCCGTTGGTGTACGTACGGAGAGCGGGGGGGGGGGGGGGGGGGGGGGGGGTCGCGTACGTGCGACAGGCCAACAGGCAACACCAAGTACCCCTGAGGCCCTGACTACATGGTGCTAAACGAAGTTGTGGTTGGCTGAGGGCTGAGGCACAGACCTCGCCGCTATAGCAGCTCGGTCCTTTGCGTGTACTGTGCTCCTCCTCCACCTCACCTTGGCGGTGGATTTGCCTGTCGCTTACCTGAACCGCCGATCGAATCATACAGATCGATGATTAGGTGCTACTCCACCAGAATTTGCAGACACCATACGATCCGTACCACTAGTAGCGCCAGCGGATTTATTATGCCGGCGCGTCGCATCGAATTCATGGCGAGCATTTTGGACGTTTTATCTGACAGCATCCATCTCTGCTGTAAACTCTGTCATTCCCTTCGTCCCTGCAGGCTCGTTCTTGTTTTTTACGTCCACCGCCACAGCGCACTACAGCAGGCTCTCCTTTTCGAATTTACTCCAGGCTGCCAGGTTTCGATCTCTCTGGGCTCGTTCGGAGTAGTCTGTGAAAGAGATTTCTTCTTGTAGTAGATGGGATGGGAGGAGGTGGGGGAGCTGCAGATGGAACAGGTCTTGGCAGACCGACCGCAACAGAGCCAGGCAAGGCAAGCAGGTGACAGGAATGAGCCCCTGCCACTACCGGACCCCAAAGCTACCCAGGCTAGGACCCAGGGCTAACCAAAAGGACCAGACCAAAGTTTCAGTGCCACCACTTGATGGTTTTCGCGGAATGTCTCCGGCCTGGGGATCTTCACAAAGCGTACTTACGCCTGACTGACTATCTATCATACGCCCGCCCTGTCGCCAGTTTTCTAAGCAAAGCTCGCTAGTCGTCGTGCCCCCTCTCCCATCCCAGCTGGTTGATCCATCATCGATGGTATACTTTGTGCACTTGCCTCCCAAGATCTCCCCACCACCATCCATGGATCTCGATCGGCGGCTTGCCGCTAAACCTACTAGTAGTTTATTCGCCGTCAATACGCTCGAACGTGACGTACGTGCTCCTCTCAACCGCTACATCATGGCGCCCATCTCCCACGCACCCCACCAGTGGCGGATCCAGGATTCATCTAAGAGGGGGCTATTAAACTAAGGCTAATTTTTTTAAACTAAACAAAAAAATATAATTGATGTTTAATATAACACAAGAATCAAGATATAATTTAAACATTTAAGAAATATGTATCAAAAAATGTATGACTAAATTTGTTCATCTTATTCTTATAAACATGGAACTACTACCAAATAAATAATCAAATCAAAACTTCAAACTAAAGCAAACAATATCACACGTTTCACCTTAGACAGGGGTGTGGTCGCTGCTTGGCTGCTTGTGTAGATCCGCGCGCAGGACAACGAGCGGCTGGGCGGGGCGGCGGCTGGACGACGGGTTGACAACTTGGACGTAACGGCGGGGCGGCAAGTAGGGCGACTGGGCGAGCGACTGGGCGAGCGACAGCCGACTGGGCTGGGTGAGCGCCGAGCGGCGAGCAGGCAGCACCACAGCGGCTGCGCGAGCGCCGGGCAGGCAGCATCGCAGTGGCTGGGCGAGCGACGGCGGGCAAGCAGCGATGGGCAGGCAGCGGCTGCTGGCTGGGCGAGTAGGGCGAGACACTGGGCTAGGCCTTTTTCCTGTCACTGTATTTGCTGGGCCGCGATCCGGGCTGGGCGCATATCCGCCACTGCACCCCACAAAATCATCGGCCAGGCTCTCCCTTCCACGTCTGGTACAAATCATCAGCCAGACTTTAATGTTCGCTCTGGACACATAATTAACGCCGCATAGCATCGACGGGAGGGGGAAAAAACGTTGCACGACCTACGTTTTTTTTTTGGATAATTTTGTATATTATTTGTTTTTATTGATTCCTTTTTAGAGGTTTGGAAAGATCGACCATTCTGACGTGGACCAGTAACTATCCCGATTTTAAATCCGGATGACGACGACACAGGTGGATGGATGCACAAGAAAGAACCACAGCCACAGGGAAACGGATATATTTCCATATCGGGCTAGACTAGGAACCGGACGAGAACACAGCGAGCGAGCCCATGGGGCAGAAAGGTAAGGTCGCAGGAAACAGTGGACCAGAGCATTAAAAAACACCTGCACGCCCGTTTCAGTGCAAAGCCAGCAAGCGGCAGTGCAGTAGCAGCAGTGTCACCGAATCGCCGTCGCGCCTCTCTGCCACTGGCCTTCCTAGTTTTCACCAACCTACTACTGAGCTGCAGGCAGTGCAGTAGCAGCAGTGTCACCGAATCGCCGTCGCTCCTCTGCCACTGGCCACTGGCCACTGGCCTCCCTAGTTTTCACCAACCTACTACTGAGCATCCCAGATCCCGATGGCGCAGTAACATTCCTCACTCATCAGCCGCACCCTCGACCCCCACTTGCCAGTTGCCACCCCCATGTGCATGCTCACATGATCCCAATGCAAGCCATGCATCCCAATTTTTCTCGTCTCCACCTCCCCAGCGACATGCATGCATGTGTACCAAAACAATAGTTTAATTGCGGAGTCGCCACCGTCGCCAATCATGGTTTTACGGCTTGCTTTAATCGCGCTTTACTGCTTAACCACCCTTCTTAACTGGACAGCTGATGGTGGCGCGTAGCCTTCTTTCCACGGCACGCCATATAGCATAGCCCCCACTTCCCCACTGCAGTGTTAGCCTGTGCTGGGATGCAGTGACAGATGCATGGACAAGTGGACAACGGGTTATGCTGCGCAGCACTAGTACTCCTATCGTCCAATCGGAACATCAGATATGCAGGTGACGCGCCTACCGGGATAAAAGATTGATTAATCTCGCCGAGACAGTTCGTGCGGTGTACGTACGTCACCATGCATGGTTCTTGCTGCTACCTCTCGATATATATCTCGAATTCTCGATCCACCAAATACATATAAGACGTTTGGTAAAAAAAATTCACTTTGATGTATGTATTAGTACGTACGGGGAGGTTGATACGAAACGAAAGTACCGCCAGATCCAGATGGATGGAAGAAATGGCGTGATGCAGAAGGATCAGAGGATTTCGGGACCAGCAACAGGAGAGGATGTATATCCAACAAGCAGCGTACACGCCGACACGCGCGGTAGCTAAACGTGACTCGGATTAGAGACAAACCAGATCTTTCTTTGCAAGCCAGCAAGCTGCTGTACAGTAATAAATTAAGACGATTAAACTCCATCTAAGATGCATGAGACAAATTACACAGTAAGCGGATTGATCTATCGGGGTCAAGATAACCTCTGAATAAGTAAAGTAGTACTAAATAATAACTACGCTCCTGCTAGCTCCAGAGAAAAGCAAGGCATTTGGACGAGATGAATGGTGGTGGTTAGCTTAGGCTATATAAAGCTGCTTAATTGTTTGGTTTTTCTCTTCTCCGTTATGTTTGTTGGGGGGGGCATCTTTTCTCTTTCTAGCTTCACCTTGCACCGGACGCACGCTCGCTTCAGATGCTGACCACCGGCGCCCACTCGAACCGGCCGCCGGCGTCGAGGGGCACGCCACGGACGAAGTCGAAGTTGTACCTGTCCCGGCCAACAAGGTAGATCACACGCACGTCAGGTTAGCAATTCAGCACGCCGCCGCCCGGCCGCGGTATAACCCACGAAATTAACGACGGAGAAGGGATTTGCGTGCGGTAAGAGATCGAGTAACACAGTAATTCGTTCCTGCATGCTACGCGGCGGGAGCACGCGGTAAAACCAAAATTTTCTGGACGCGCGGCCGCGCCGGTAGATTATTGGCGAGGAGTCTTACTTGGAAGCAAAGCGCTTGGCCTGGGCCGCCTCGGCGGCGGCGAAGAACTCCTGGATCTCGTGTGCTGGCGGCACGATCAGCTCCGCAGCCGGCGTTGCCGCCGGTAGCGACGGGCCAGTCTTGTGCCCCGCCAGATCCGACTCCAGATCGCTGAGCTCGCCGTGCGCCCGGCTCGATGGCGTCGTCTCTCGCCTGAATTTTCCAAAACCCACAGGCGCGGCGCGGAACGACGTCAGGAGCACGGCGGAAGGCATAATTCAGCAGGAATCGCGAGACACAAAGGGAGAATTCTCCAACCTCTCGCGGTCTGGGCCGCTCCCGGAGTTGCTCGCCGCCGAGACATCCACCAGGACGTGATCCCCGCCAGCCTGTTACGTCGTAGAGAGACCCAAAACCAAAAGAAAGCCACGAAATTCAGCAACGAGTAGCGCTGGAGATCTCGGTCCGTTTTTGAATTCGAATAATTCTAGGGTTTGGCTCTCTCTCTCTCTCTCTCACACCTCTGCAGCGTCGTCGGAGCGGCAGGTGTGGCTCCCGCGCTGACCCCCCACGTGCACCGACGACGCCGTGCTGGAGCAACGCGAGAGCCCGGCCGCGAGCGCCGCGCCCTGCTGTCCTGCAGCGCCATCAGCAGCCTCCGCCGGGGTCGGAACCGACGGCGGCTGCGGCTGAGGCGGTGCCATGAACAGCATGCGGCTACGCAGGTGGATGTAGCAGCTTCCGCCGTCCCCACCAGCGCCCACGGAGGCAGCAGGCTCCCCCGCCGGCGCCCTCTTCCTCCTCGGGGCGACGACCTTCGCGACACCGCCGGTCGCCGCCGCGGACCTGGACCTCGTGCGGACGCCGACGACCTGCGTAACCTCGACGGCGGCGACCTCCGCGCCTGCGGCCCCCCTGCACTTGCGCATGTACTTCCCCATCTGACGCAACGCCGCGGCCCTGCCCTCTCGCTTGCTTGTCTAGGCCGGTTCCTCTTTCTCTTTTTCCTCTCCCACAAGGCCACAACGCCTGCGCGGCGCTGCTGCCTTCAGCCGCTTGCGTCTTTGGATTCTATCACAATCACACAGACACACAACCCGTCGGGTCGGGCCGCCCGCGTGCGCGTACAAATATAAGATGCCGCGGCCGCGGGGCGGAGACCCGGATCCGACGGTCAGGACCGGCCCTCTCCCTGACGGCAGCGCCGCCGTTAGCCGGATGGTGCCGGTCGGGGTGTAGTGTAGCCGGTGGGAACGGCGTGCATCCCACAGACGGGAACGTAACGTAACGTAACGGAGGAAGCTTCGGCGCCTGGCGCACACACGCTGATAGGCCCCGCGGGGTCTCCGTTTGACACGTGTAGCGCGGCGGATCGGACGGTTGGCGTGCCCAGCCTGGGGTTTCAGAAAAATTCGAAACCTTTATTAACGGCGAGGAGCGGAAGGGCGGCGCGTTAAAAACCGGCCGCACCACCGTACTACTGTACAGTTTCACGGAGAGGGACGTTGCGATGCTTGCGTTGCAGGCTTTGTTCCCGTGGACAGAGCGTTACGGGACATACGGAAATCTGGGGGCAAATGAAAAGAGAGGGAAACAGAAGCGCTAAGGGGCTCCGTTGGCCGTTGCAGGGTGTGCAGCCTTACCTGACGAACGAAAGAAACTTGGGCTGGACGGGTGCTCTGGGTTGTGTTGTGTGGTCCGAAGCAAGCAGACGACGCAGTACAGCGCTCCCGAAAGGTTCTCTCTGAAAAAAGCGTGCCGTTCTGTTAGTCTCAAAAACAAACAAACAAACAAATAAATAATTAAAGAGGAGAAGTGTATGCTGTCTGGCACAGGACAGGAGCAGGGTTTGGTTGGGGCAGGATGGGCCCGGTCCAGCGAACAGTGTAGGGCCGGCCTAGTACTGTACATTCGGGTTCTTCTATCCGCCTGCAACCGACGAGAGGCTGTCGGCCGAAACACCTCTGCTGCAAGTGTCTGTCGTATCGTACGTATTACAGTACTCCTGGGAACTGGAACGCCCGCGCCCGTGGTAGAGCAAAAAAAAAAAAAAACTGTCACAGATTGTTTATTTATGCTAACCGATCATGTGAACCAGAGCGGGCGATTTGTTGGGCGCCGATGCCCCCGCGCCCGCCGTACAGATCCACACAGGGCGCGGCCATGTCGTCGCACGGCACCGTGCGCCTCGTAGTCGCGGACACGACAGGTAGCATACGTAGCAAGCAGCAGGCGGATCGCCGAGCCGAGCGGAGCAGACCAGCCAGCAGGCCCCCTGGATCGACGCGCTCACAGTCACAGGTGGTACCGGACTACCGGTAGTCTGGTACTGTCTGTCTCGCGCCGAGTGGACGGCCCGGCCCGCAAGAAACCATAAACCGGCGCCGGGCACCACAAGCACTCGCACCGTTCCGATGAGCTGCGGCGTGCACGTGTGTCTTCATCGTCATGGACACACACTGACACACACACAATACTTTGGATTCTTGGCGATGTATGCATGGCGGTGTCCTGCGTCCAAGCGTCCTTCGCCTTGGACGCGTTGCCCTGTCCTCTTGCAATCAGCGTTGAGATATCCTACTCCTACGTACTACTGGTACGAGTATGTTGGCAGGGAAGTGGTGCCGTTTGGATCAGTACAGTCATTATTTTCCTTTGCAATCACAGTGGATGCACTAGAGTCTAGAGAAATATGTAACTAGTTCCGGTGCCGTAACCTGTAGGGCTAATTTGGTGGCCAGCGAAATAGAAGGGAGATCCCTTTGCTATTCGATTTTGAATAACAAAGGAGATCCCTTCTCATGGATCCGCTCCATTTTCCTGTCCAACAAACCACTCCGTAACGAGGTAAAACGTCTCCACCGTTGGATGGTAATGCAACAAATCTGGAAATTTTGGCCCATATGGTACACAAGCCGTGAGAGTTTTACCTGACTGCAATTTCCTGCAGAGGAACTGGTTACGAGAAATGTAGGACTCCGGTCAAGGTACAGAATTTCATGGAACACTCAACATTGTAAGCCCACACGTTGTGCAGTTCCCATTTTGTAAAAAACAAAAAACAAAACATGCGTCTTTTCTCTCGGGCGTCGGGGCGGGAGAAAAACTGCCAGGGTTTGACCACCGGTCCGTGCGTGGCCTAACTACGGACGCGAGAAGTTGACACCACGGATAATATCGATGGACAAAGGGACGTACGAGACAGAGACAGCGTGGATGGGGAAATTAAGAATGCCCCAACCTCTTGCGTCGTGTAGCCTTGGATTCTCCTCGTTTGATCGTTTGTTTATAAGATGGTGTTTTGTCGTTTTGTCCTTGTAGTCCAAATGGATCAGACGACCTTTACCACACCTCCAAGTGTTTCTAGAGTTTTAAATCATTGGGTTTCTAATGTGTTTGGTTTGGAGTCAAAATAGGATAGGATAGGGTCATCCCTAATTTAGGGGCAGGGTCATCCTTAAGAGTCACTACTGTTTTTGTTTGGTTGAAGGGATAAACTTGGATGGAACCAACCCAGTTTTTGTTTGGATGGTGGTTTTATCACTTGTTGGGAGGCAATACGATTTTTTCAGCACCGCGACGGCGACTTCATCCGCTCGTTTTTTGGGGACGGCGCCACCACCGAAAAATGGTCTGGGGTTCAACTCACCCCTGCTTGACCCTCATCCAAACATGACTGAAACTGTGATTAATTTAGTAATTAGTATGCACGGGTATGGTGAAACTAATTATGATGAAATATTGAATGGTTAGTTTTTAAACTTAATAAGATTGAAAAATATAAGTATTTAAACATAAAATGATAGCGTGAACAGAAGGTTGATATGTATCCTTGAGGTTTGAATTTGATTGTTAATAGAGTAGCGTTTTTAGTTGAGTCGGATAAACTAGTCGAGGTGTGAGTGTGTGAAACATGTCTTTTAGCTTGTAGTGTGCAAGTGTGAAGTCCAGATACAGTGGTGGACAACGAAGGTGAAGGTTATACGGACTTGTGCCGATAGACCAGGAATGGTGAAGGACGAGTAATATGAAAAACTCTCTTGTTCATCTTTTATTACCTAAAATTCTCGATTGTGATTTCCCCTCTCGAGCTCCATATAATTTTTAGTGATCTTTTGAATTTGAGTCCTTACGAATGCTTGAGCTAGTTAGAAACTTAGAAACGTGAAAGGACATAGGTTGATTCACCAGGTGCATAAAATTCCAACCTTTTGACCAATTTTGGGAAAACCCCATTTTGGGTTTGTGTTTTTTTCGATCTAACCTCAAAATTTTAAGCTTTTGGACTTCAAACTCTATGGACAATTTGGATCTTCCCTATAAAGGTGTGTATATATGGAGGTCATTTGGATTGTTTTTGCCTTTTAGAGTTTAGGTCTAGTCTACACAAAACAAACCAATGATAGGACAAATTGGACATCACCTCATGCTTAAAGCTTATGGCACCATGAAAAGAACTCGTTGTTCTTGGCGGCAACTTGAGAAGGAAGGGTGTTTATAAAGCAGAAACATTAATATTGATCGGTGTCTTCAACCTTCAATCAGTATTGATTACTTAATATTAGTTCCGGTTAGAGACACTAATCGATACTAATGGCTTCTACGAAAACACGGTAGTTAATATCGCTACCGACGCTTAAGTTAGTACTGGTTAAGAATTAATACCGATTTTATCGGACTAAAGCCTCGTTCTCTAAATAGTGAAAGAGTATTTGGAGAACACCTGGAGATTCGTGTTTTCATGGGATAAAATAATAGCGGACGCCGCAGACAAATTGTGTTATATGGGATCCTTTAAAATATAGAAGATGGTGCAATGTGGAGCCTCGACTTCCATGTGCTGTATACATCGCTTGAAAGTTGGATCTCAACTTTCATGGGCTTCGATCAAGTCACATGCACGCCTTCGATCTGACCAATGGAAGTTTTGTGCGATTCTCTGGTGTCACATGCGCCTCACTAATTGCGACAAAAAAAGGTTCGATCCAAATGGCACTTAAGTAACGCCGCGCCACCCCGATGATTGATCGATGAGGGAGCTGCTCCACTTGCCCTGCTGCAACCAATTACAATTACAGGGAGAATAGTAAGCCGTACTAGTGCAGAGTAAGCAGCAGAGATGAGGTCGCTCTCGGAGTCTCGGGGGACATTTCCGGATGACACAAGCGCGCTGCACCCAAGGAGAAATATACCGGACCTGCAAAGCAAAGCAAAGCATATACCGGATCCTGCCCCCCCCTGCAAACGAGGAATCTCAGAAGCGGCACTGTGTGTGTGTGTGCTTGCCGCTTCAAACTTGTCAGCGCGGCGGCGGACACAGCAGCAGAGAGGCTCGCTGCTATAAAACCATGGCTGTAGAGCAAGTAATAGTAAAAAAAAACTGCGAGTTGAGCTTCTATTATATAGCCGGCAAAATTACACCTGTGTCATAGAAACACAGCAGTCAGTCGATGGATTGGGGGCACACAACACAACCAGAGGCAGGCCTGTGCAGAGATGTTACAGAGCAAAACATCAGTAAGAAGGCCTCAGCCTGTGCGCGCCTTTGTTGCTGGCAGCACAAGAACCTTCTGTTTTGGCACTTGGCATCACCGTCCGTCATCGTCATCCCCAATCCCCTATGCTATTGCTATTCACCTTCCTGTCCTGTGACTGCGCAGTCGCCCACGGCCACGGCCCACATGCATGGCACAGCAGCAGCCCATATGCAGTGGGACGCAACGGACGCGGGTGTGGTGGCCAGGCAAGGACAGCGACAGTGGCGGACGCATGCATGCATGGACGATCGACGGGTCCCTGGCAGTTGCTCTTGCTCCGGCGGTGTGTTCTCTTTTTTCTTTCCCGTTCGGCGGGCCCTCCAACCTCCATCCGCCGGATCGCTCTCTCTTGTACGTCATCCCATGATTGACAAAGCGTTGCTTGCCGTTTTCTGAAGGAATCCGATGCTCGCTTTACGCTACCTAGCTACTGGGATGATGCAGTAGAATCCGTCACCTGCTTCGCTGCATGTCCACACGCTTGTGTTCGCCGCCAATGTGGGTGGGTTGGGTTGTTTTGCAACCGCAAGTTGGCGCGGCTGCTAGCCTGCTTGCGCTTGTTCCCATCAATGCATGCTGGCTGCCTCATCAAGTCTGCGGCCTACCTTATCTTATCTCTGAACGGGTGGTTCTCGTGCCATTTTCTTTTTCCAGACGGCACACGCTTGCTTGCTTGCTTGGATCGGTACGGTGGCGTTGAATTTGCGCGTGGGACGGAACGGAAGGCGTGATGATCCCGTTGCCGTCCGTCGTCCATGCATTCATGGCCGTCATGCGCTTGGCCGCCGGCCGGTACGTGGCGGTGCGTTGTTGTTGGGTTTCCAATCGTAAATGGACTCACGAGCAGTGGAAATGTGGATCGAATCGGACAGGCGGGCCGTGTGCGCACCGACCATCTCCTTTTTTTTTGGATGCCTTGCTCCAGGCTGAGTTTGCGTCATCATTACGATACCAATAACGACCTTTTTGTTACCGACCACCATCACGTCCCTCGTTCATTTAATTTGATTCCCCTTTTTAAATTTCCGTGTACGTACGGCGTGTGTAGGCTGGAAATTAAAGGTCTGGCGATTTTGGTGCGGACACGGCCTTTTCTATTAGCAAAGCTATCGTCTTGTCTCGATCACCAATACGAACAAAAGCTTATCGGTTAGATACATACGACATGGACTATACAAACAGGTGTGTGTGGAACTTTTTTTTAGACAAAGACTCACATACTTCTGTTCGGATATGTCTAGTCTATATTACTCCACATTCACTAACTATATATAAACTAAGTAGTGGTCGGATGAAAATTGAAAGATAAACTACTTCTGTTCGGATATATTCATGACTAAAGTCCAGCCAAATGGCACCAGCTAGCGTGTCCATAGTGATATGCATCAATGCATGCATGGATGGATGCGCGCCTTTTGTGTCGATGATGTGAGGGAGACCTTTTGTGACGATGATGAGAGAGAGAGAGAGAGAGGCAGACGTGTAAAAAAGAAGAAGGAAAAGGCGCTCAAAGACAGTTTGATTAGTGGGGAGACGACTGCATCGTGCAAAAGTGCCATGCCATGATTTCCTCCATGATAGGGGGTGGATGAGTAGTTGAAACGAAATATTCCCTCCTTTTTTTCGCCTCGGTGAAAGCAACCATCGTTTTCACGATTTTGTGTAAAAGATGTCATGGACAATAATCAACCTCTGCTACCACCACCACCTTCTTCTTCCCCTGTGCAAATCGTAACGGAAACGATCAAAGCTCTTTACGTGCAGTGTGCAACAAAAAGAGAGAGTTCGTAGAGCGGTAGGGGTATGAGGTAGCACGTGAAGCAATTCGCCGACACCCTTGCCCTGTCTGTCTACTGTCTTGCAGAGTATTGGCAAGGCAGGCTTTAGAGAAGTTTTTTTTTCTTTTCTGGAAGAAAGCTAGGCTGTGTCGCAATCTAGCCTATGAAGACCCGCCAGCCCGTCGGGGATTCGAGGCAGGCCGGAATCCAGCCAAATATTTTCTTTTCTGGAAGAAAGCTAGGCTGTGTCACAAGTCGATCCTATTTGGGCCAAAAGCCCAATTCCGGAGCCCACTTGACTGTTCGCGCCTTTCCCCAAACCGCCGCACGGATCACCCCTTCTCACTGCCTGTCCAGGCGCCGCCGCTTCGCCGCTGCCCGTTTCTTCGAACCACTCCGAAGCTGCCCCGCCATGGACAGCTCCGCCACTGACGGCGCGAGGCTACCGCCGCCAAGGGCCGGGAGTCGCCTCTGCGTCAGGTGCGGCGAGAGGAAGGCCGCGCTGAAGCGGCCCAAAACCCTAGAACAGGTGCGCCTGTCTCGACATCGTCACGCTTCCGTTGTAATTCGTTGTGGTGTTATAGTGAATTTCATTTTACTCGGGGTAGCTTAACTATAACAATTCACCGGCCCCTGATGTAATTCTTCAGGGGGTTGTAGAAGTGGTGTCCTTGTTGTGAAGAATTTTGTTTACATGATGTTTTACGCGGCTTGTGTGATTGCTGCAAATTAATGTTTCTTTGGACGTCTACGTTCTATCCTTATTGTGATATCTTGTTTTGTGGATGTTAGTGAATTCAGCGATGAGCTTAGATTTTTAAAGGAGTGTTTATGTGGATGCCACCATAAGGATATCCTTACGATGACATCCTTATGTTTCTTTAAAACATTTATTAGATTCTTTCTTTTAGATCTGTAGGGAATGCTTCTATATCATCTTTGAGGACGAAATTCATCAAACTATTGTCCAGAATTCTCTGTTTAAAGCTGGTGAGCGTGTGGCAATCGGAGCTTCTGGTGGAAAAGGTAAGTCCAGATTTGGACATGCCATCAGTTGGTAAAGAAGTAGAAGATAGTACTATTTATGGCAATGCACATCTTACTCGTTAGTTCTGCACATTTTAATTTCTTAAATAAATACATATGTTTTATAATACATTGTCGGCATACTGGGGAATGCCATACCACTGGTTGGTGCCAAGACACATTAAAAAATCCTGGTATGAAAAGCTACGATGGGGCCCACCATGCTGGGACCACCACTCTTGCCTCTCGAGGCCCTATTCCTTAGGGGCCTTCCTTGGCCCGGCCAGGGAAGGGGCTCAACACTGGTTAACTTGATAATAGGGCATCTCAAAGGAATGGCCACATGCTACTAAGTCACATGGAGGTATAGAGAGCCCAGAGCCTCCTCAGGCCTCAGGGCGCTCTAAGACTTGGGGCTCCTAGCACTCCGAAACAACCGAGCGTGAAATAACTAAGTCTCCAAGGAGCCTTGTGCTCTGGGGCGCTTGTTATCGATCTAGTCCCCCGGGTTCCCTCGTGCCCCGAGGCGTTATAAAGGATACAGGTACTCGGGGCAATCTGTCTCCTGAGTACTAGTGACACTTAGATGCTTTGGGACCTATGCTAGCCCCTGAGTACCTAAAAGTCCCGACCTCGCATCACGAAGGTGTCAGGGACTCGAAGCCCCGTGGGAACAAAGGACATAGAGTGGCTAAGTGTAATCATGCAACATGATAGAAGAATGTGACTAGGCCACCGAGGACATTATATGTGTGATATGCAACATTACATGCCTGACAAACGTGCTCTTGCCATGACTTAGGCTGCAGGGTACTTAAGATCACTATATTGTGCGTGCATCGAACATGTAGCCACACGTGTATTTTGTAGATCACTACGACTCGGGCCAGGTATTCTTGGAATCCATTTCATTAGGTGTCTAGCAAGTAAAATGAGTCCGCCTCTAAGATCACTCCGACAGTGGACTTGTGGGCCTTTGTCAGGGCCAGTGAAGGTTGTACCCTCGGCTACCGCCAAGAAACATTCAAGGATCCTGTTACGAGAAGCTACTGCGGGGACCACCATGATGGGAGCACCGCTCATTGGGCCTAATGGCAGGGAAGAGGTTTAACAATGAGTAACCACACACCACTAAGCCACATGGAGGTATCGAGAGCCTGGAGGCCCCCTCCGGCACTCTAAAGCTTGGGGTTCCTAGCGCCCTGAGACAACCTTGGGTGAAATAACGTGTCTCTGGGGAGCCTTGTGCCTCGGGGCGCTAGTCAACTATCTAGGATTCCACAGCCCCTTGTACCCCTGGACACCCATGAGGGTAAGTCCTCGGGCTTCGAGGCACTCATAACCCTATGGTTGTCTACAGTAGAACCCTTGCAACTTCGCACATGTGGAAAATAGGGAGCTCTAAGGCATTGAGCACATCTCTAGCAGAGCGCATATGAGGATTCGGAAAAAGGACTCGTACCCTAAATCTATTGATTCTCTCTCCTCGTATCTGTTTGGACGTTCGCATGCTTGCTCTACTGGAACATGCAATGTCTTTCTGTGCTCGCTTCCTTGTGCAACAACCTATTTTCCGCATCCGTGCTCGAGGGCTCCTGGAGGCAGCCTAAGTCCTCAGGGCTCCTTGTGCCCAGAGGCATTATGAAGTGTACGGATACTCGGTCAGTCTGTCCTTCGAGCACGAGCGGCACTTAAAGACGCTCAGGACCTTTGTTGACCCCTAGGTCACACCTCATATCGTGAAGGCGGTAGGGCCCCAAAGCATTTGGGGCCCGAAGCCTCGTGGGAACAAGGGACTCATAGTAGCTAAGTGCAATCCTACACCAAGACAGAAGAATGTGACTAGGCCCATCGGAGACCGTAAGACCTCGAGAAAGGGACCCACATCTAAAGGTTTGAAAACAAGTCCATAACATTAGCTTAAGTGCTTAACCGATAAGTCTCAGTAACAACACCTTAAATGCTTGATATACAACATTATAGGCCTGACAAATTCACAAATGTGTCGGTGCCACGACTTAGGTTACAGGGTATTTGAGATAACTATGTGGTACATGCATCGATCATGTAGTCACGCGTGCACACATACATGAAGTATTATCAAGTACAAATGGCTACTCCGTCTACTAATTACTATTACATCATACTGAGCGACATGGGCCCCACCGTTTGTAGATGCGACGTGTCATACCTACCTCTGCGCCCTGCCGTAGGTGTGATAGCCGTCTGGAGAAAGACCTCTCTGACATTGTACCACGACAAGGGGCATGGGCCCCGGTGTTAGAATACCCGTTTAGGGTTTGGGGTCTTCCCCGTGTAATGTCCATCTCACCCCTCTGTAATGGGCCTGGCCCAGTTTACTCAGCCTATTAATATATCACTCAACCCCTGTTAGGGTTAGGGTTTTACAGTCCAACATGGTATCAGACTAGGTTTACGTTTTTTCCTCTCCACCTCCTAGCCGTCGGCCCCCAGCCGCCGGCCTCCCTCCCGCCGTCGGCCCCCAGCCGTCGGCCCATCTCCCTGTAGCCGCCGCCCACCAGGGCTGTTGCCCCAGCCGCCGCCAGGGAGTCAGCACCGAGGAGCGCGCCAAGGTGCCGGTTGCGCTCGCGGCGAGGGGCCTGCCCGCCTCTGCCAGGGCTGAGGCTGAGGCCGGTTGCGCCCTGGGGTGCCCTCGCCTAAGCCGCGCCGATTCGCGCCCAAGCCACGTCGTCGGGAGCCGACCGGAGCCGAGGCCGAGGACCGCCCAAGGCTGCGTTGGTCCTGGCTGTCCCGCCCCCGCTCTTGGCCCGGGACCCCGGGTTCTCCTGGCCTGCCGTTCGCGGATCTCGAGCCAGATCCTGCCCCAGCCGCGACCGCGCTGTCAGCAACCTGCTGGCGATATGGATTGCTTCAACTCAGGACTGGTAGCGATTACAGCAGGAGGTAGAAGAACTAGTAGCAATTACAGAGAAGAAATAGAGGAAGACAATATAGAACTAAAATAGCTGGATAAGGAAGAAGAACACATTTCATTTGTTTCTGGATATCCCCCTCTTCAATTGTTGTTGCTCATTATATATCCCCTCAGCTAGTTGGGCCTACGTATACCAAACGGGCCGGGTCCCTCACATTCCCCCCTCCTTAAATAGCGGCTTGCCCCCAAGCCACTGATAGTGTAGCCCTTTTCATTGCTGAACTGGTCACATGTGATGGTCTATCTGGCATGTGTTGCTTTGCTTCCAGACATGGACGTGGCAAGGGTTCTGGTCTTGTAGCAGCAACTCTTGTAACACAGGAACAAGTTCGATACCAAATGCAACTCCTTGAGCACCTACAGTCCTAAGATCAATCATAGGAGTCCAGACTTGAACACCATCTTCCAGTATCACAAACTTCACCTTGACGTCTGTTACTCCTTCCCTCACTGCAACATGGATGTCATCAAGTTCTGACTCATCTCCTTTCGCTTTCTCATTCATCAAACTGCGAAACATATCAATTGGAGACAGGATGTCCTGCCTCTCAAACTGTATAGGTGACGGCCATGGTTGCCCAACTCTTGCAGCTTCCTCAGGATTCTTGGAAAAGTCAAATGGAGCACCACCAGCAATGAATTGGAAGAGCTGAACATCCCGTGTGTCTCTCAGCTTCAAAGGGCTATAGGTGACAGTATTTCCCTTGGCCTCTGGCTACACTATCCTCTTTTCACGTAAGAATTCCGGTGCATCACAGACTCTCCCAGCTTGGCATAAGCCACCAACAATTGTGTTCATCGTGATAACACTAGGTGGCACACCCTCCTTCATTCTCACCACAATTTGGCAAACCATAATCCGCTCATCCCCGAACACAACTCGGATGATTCCAATATTTGTCTCATCCGATGCACCATGAATCGTTGTCTCGGAGGCTTTGGCAAACACTAGGCCATGTAATGTACTGCCATAAAAGTTGAGCCCCCGAAATCCCCATAAGCAAGCAATGCTACCAAGACCCACTCCAGCGTGCAAACTCTGCAATGAATTGGGTGGTGGCCATGGGCTTTTCCAACATAGAGTGGTGAGAATTCCTAGATTCCATGACTTAAGAAAGTTACTTTCATAATTTTTCCAGTGCTCGTTGAGGAAGTCCATTGTGTAGGCGTCAGTTTCCACATTCAGTTCCCACAACCTAGGCTCCTCTGCTGTAACCTGACTGAACATCTCACTGCAAAGCGCTTTCTGATTGTGAGTACCCGAGTTGATGATGAGAAAGCAAGCATGGTGGAATATGGATATACCCTCCCTCTGCACTATGTTCCATCCCGGCACCGCAACATCCAACAACACATCGACTAGATGGTCGTCCAGCACTGCGACCTGCACGAAGACACCAGGTGCTACATCTCCCTTAGTCAGCATTTCATCGAACACCTGGTCCAGCTTCCCGTGCTCTGTGATTTCGCCTGGAAGGTATTTCTCGGGCAGCGCTCGCAGCATCGACGCCAGCTCATCCTTGCTGATGCACCCGAAGCGGTCGACGTTGTACATCTTGGAACAGAGCTGGAGCACTTCGTCGCCGTGGAAGTTGCGGAGGCTGGACAGCCCATCCCTCACGTCCACCGTGCCGTCACGGTTGTTGTCGAACAGGTCGAACACGCGCGGCGCCAGTGGGCTCAGCGCCTCTAGCTTCATCGCCTTCAGCACCTGCTCGAACTTCGCCAGCGTCGCATTCTCGCCGTTGGCGCATATCCGTGCAAAGTGAATCCGCAGGTTGTCGAGCTCCTTCGAGCTCAGGTCATGCCGTCCCACCGTGCTTATGGTCATGCTCTTGACGAACTCACGGAGGTCGTCGGTGATGCCGTAGAGCTCAAGCTCGGCCGCTTCGACCTGCCCAGGCCACCGCTCAGCCCGCGACCTTCCTCGCGCGCCGGACGCCGCGCGACGCGCGCGAGCTCCCGGAGCCGCGTCCAGCGCCCTGCTCCGGCGCCCCGAGCAAGCGGCCTGCGGGCGCTGTCTCTCCTGCAGCGCCGTCGCTCAGCACCTCCTGCCGGCGCGGCCCTCTGCAGTGCCCGCCGCTTCTCCGTCGAGAAGGCCTCGCCGGAGCAGCCTGCTCCCCCTGCGCGCCCTCCTGCAGTGCCGCAGTGGGTCGGCCTGGCCGGGGCAGCAGTCGTGACCGTGCAGCCCGTTCACCCCTTGTGCGCCCTGCTTCTGTGACACAGTGGCCATCCGCGCCCTCGGCTTCACTGCGCCGGTTGAGCTCCGTCCCGGTTCCATGGCGTCACCCCCGCCACACATGAGCTTTGCCTCGCCCGCCACTTCCTCCCTGTCTTCGCCCGTTTCCGTCGGGATGGCTGTGCGCGTCCTTCTCAACGATGGCCAGCTTGTCCGGGGCACCTTCGTGCACTTCGATCCCACCATGAGCCCTGTCCTTTGTGACTGCGTCGAACTCCACCCCCAGGCCGGCCGTCATGTGTCCGGACCCCTTGTCTTCCCCCGTGCAGTGATCGCCTCCCTGGCCATTGAGCCCTCGTTCCCTCCCTCCCCTCCCAGTAACCACGTCAGAGCTCCTCCTCTGGCTCTATCCGCGCACCCTACGGCCTCCCCACTATCTCCCTCTCCCACCGATTGGGTGGTCGACTCCGGGGCCTCCTTCCACACTACCCCCACAACTAGTTCGTTATTCCACCCCCATCCACCACACCCCTCACTTCCTTCCTCCATCGTCGTTGGCAACGGTTCCACCCTCCCGGTCACCTCAGTAGGTGCATCAGTCTTTCCAGGACCATTCTGTCTTAACGACGTCCTTGTTGCTCCCAGACTGACTCATCCCCTCCTCTCGGTTCGTCGCTTCACTAGTGACAACCAGTGCTCTATGGAGTTCGACCCTTGGGGTCTCACCATACGCCACCTTCCCACACATGCTGTGCTCGCTCGCTGTGACAGCTCCGGCCCCCTCTATTCTCTTCACTTGCCCTCCACTCCCCACACCAGAGTAGCCTCATCTCCTGTACTTACTACTACCACCACATCACATGCTCTTGCTACTACCACCACCTCCTCCGCCATTTGGCACCGTCGCCTCGGGCACCCTGGACCTGACGTCATGTCCCAGCTTTCCGGTCACTCCGACATATCATATACTCGGGGCTCTTCTGAGCACCTCTGTCATGCTTGTCAGCTCGGCCGTCACTCCCGTCTTCCTTTTTCCACTTCCACGTCCAGGGCTGTTCAGGCCTTTGATCTTGTCCACTGTGATCTCTGGACATCTCCTGTCCTTAGCCTCTCCGGCTACAAGTACTACTTGGTCATTCTGGATGACTACTCCCATTTCCTTTGGACTTTCCCCCTTCGGCTGAAGTCCGACACGTTTCCCACCCTCACTCACTTCTTCGCCTGGGTATCCACCCAGTTCCGGCGCCCGGTCCGTGCCCTGCAGTGTGACAATGGCCGCGAGTTCGACAACAACGCCTCCCGCTCTTTCTTCGTCACTCACGGCGTCCAGTTGCGTCTCTCGTGTCCCTACACCTCTGCTCAGAACGGTCGGGCCGAGCGCATGATTCGCACCACCACCAACATGATCCGTTGCCTTCTCTTTCAGGCGTCTCTCCCTGCCACCTACTGGGCAGAGGCCCTTCATACCACCACGCATCTCCTCAACCGTCTTCCCTCGAAGGCAGTGAGCCACCCTACACCTCACTTCGCCCTGTACGACACAGCCCCTTCCTACGACCACCTGCGCGTGTTCGGCTGTGCCTGCTACCCCAACATTTCCGCTACCACCCCTAACAAGCTTTCTCCTCGCTCCACTCGCTGCCTCTTCCTCGGCTAC
The DNA here is from genome assembly GCF_902167145.1 of Zea mays. NCBI lineage: Eukaryota > Viridiplantae > Streptophyta > Magnoliopsida > Poales > Poaceae > Zea > Zea mays. The sequence continues at coordinate 218,074,930 of NC_050100.1, read as the reverse complement.
TCCCCTGACCACTAGGGGTATCGGTGCCTGGACCTCACCTCCCACTGCATCATCATCTCTCGTCATGTCGTCTTCGACGAAGATGTGTTTCCCCTTGCAGGCTCCACCCCACCCACCGATCTTGACTCCCTCCTCGAGTCCGACCCAGTTCCCCCCACCCCGGCGCCCCGTCTTGCGCCGTTACCTGCTCCTCGTGCAGCCACGACGCCACAGCTCGCGCCCATCTCCGCGCCACGCGCGGCGCCGTCGACCCCGCATGCGCCACGTGCGGCCACGTCGATCATGCCTGCGCCACGCGCGGCCCTGTCGACCACGCCTGCGCCACGCGTGGCCCCGTCGACCACGCCTGCGCCACGCGCGGCCCCGTCGACCACGCCTGCGCCACACACGGCCCCGTCGACCCCGCCTGCGCCACGCGCGGCCCCGTCGACCCCGGCTCGCTTCGCCAACCCCACGCTCGTCTACCACCGCCGCGGCCACGCCACTACCTCCGCGCCCCCCGACTCGGGCCCGTTGACGAGCGCGACCCGCTTCACCGACCCCGCCGTCGTCTATCACCGCCGCGAGCCGGCCACACCCGCCGTGCGCTTCGAGCCGTCCGTATACCACCCGGTCGCCATCCACCGCGACCCCGGACACGTCCACCCGATGGTGACTCGGCGCGCCGCTGGCGTTCTTCGCCCCGTCGACCGGCTGATCCTGGCAGCTGATACGTCCAGCACTCCACCCGACGCTTCCCCGGTGCCCTCCTCCGTTCGCACTGCCCTCGCCGACCCACATTGGCGTCGTGCTATGGAGGAGGAGTACGCGGCCCTCTTGGCCAACCACACCTGGGACCTGGTGCCGTGTCCACCAGGCACCAACATGGTCACCGGCAAGTGGCTATTTCGCCACAAGCTGACCTCGGATGGCTCCCTCGACCGCTACAAGGCCCGTTGGGTCCTTCGGGGCTTCACACAACGCCCCGGAGTGGACTACGACGAGACCTTCAGCCCCGTCGTCAAGTTCGCCACTGTTCGCGCCGTCCTCTCCCTCGCCCTCTCCCGCGACTGGGCGATCCATCAGCTCGATGTCAAGAATGCCTTCCTCCACGGCACTCTGACGGAGACAGTCTACTACAGCCAGCCCACCGGCTTCGTCGACGCTGACCGCCCGGATCTGGTCTGCCGGCTGAACCGGTCCCTGTACGGCCTCAAGCAGGCGCCACGGGCTTGGTACAGTCGCTTCGCCTCCTACCTGGCCTCCATCGGTTTCGTTGAGGCCAAGTCGGACACGTCCCTGTTCATCTACCGGCGCGGCGACGACACCGTCTACCTCCTTCTCTACGTCGATGACATTGTGCTCACGACATCCACCACCGACCTTCTACACCGCACGATCGTCGTCCTTCAGCGGGAGTTCGCGATGAAGGACCTGGGGCCCCTACACCACTTCCTCGGCATCACCGCCGAGCGCCGGTCCCAGGGTCTCTTCCTCCACCAGCGCCAGTACGCCATCGACATCCTGGAGCGGGCTGGCATGTCTGACTACAAGCCCTGCTCCACGCCTGTCGACACTCAGGCGAAGCTCTCTGAGGACGACGGGCCTTCGGTCGCCGACGCGACGTCCTACCGGAGCCTGACCGGCGCGCTCCAGTACCTCACCTTATCCAGGCCCGACATCGCATACGCCGTCCAGCAGGTGTGCCTGCATATGCACACTCCGCGGGAGCCCCATCTCACCGCGCTCAAGCGGATTCTGCGCTACCTCCGCGGCTCCCTCGACTACGGCCTCCTTCTCCGACCATTCCCGACGTCGGAGCTCGTGGTCTACACCGACGCTGACTGGGCTGGCTGTCCCGACACGCGCCGGTCCACCTCCGGTTACGCCATGTTCCTGGGCGCCAACCTCTTCTCTTGGGCCGCCAAGCGTCAGCCCGTCGTCTCTCGCTCCAGCGTTGAGGCCGAGTACCGTGCCGTGGCCAACGGCGTGGCAGAGGCCTCCTGGCTGCGCCAGCTCCTCCACGAGCTCCACAGTCCCCTTCAGCGCGCCACCCTCGTCTACTGCGACAACGTCAGCGCGGTCTACCTCTCCACCAACCCCGTGCAGCATCAGCGCACGAAGCATGTGGAGATCGACCTGCACTTCGTCCGCGAGCGTGTCGCTGCCGGTGACGTTCGGGTTCTCAGTGTCCCCACCACGCTGCAGTTCGCCGACATCTTCACCAAGGGGTTACCGTCGAGTGTATTTTTAGACTTTCGATCCAGTCTCAACATCTGTACGGGATAGAGTTGTGACTGCGGGGGGGGGGGGGGGTGTTAGAATACCCGTTTAGGGTTTGGGGTCTTCCCCGTGTAATGTCCATCTCACCCCTCTGTAATGGGCCTGACCCAGTTTACTCAGCCTATTAATATATCACCCAACCCCTGTTAGGGTTAGGGTTTTACAGTCCAACACCCGGTAAGACACCAAGAACACCATAAGAATGGGGTAGTTGTGTCTTAGCCGGTAGAATTCGAGGTTCATGCAACCTCTCCTCCCTTGCACTTTAAAAGGGAGGGGTTGAGTAACGTTTTAGAGGGTTCACATATTGGATATTTTTCGAACACTTTTGCACTAGAGTTCTTTTAGTAGGCTGTCATAATGGTGGATTAGGATCATTAGTCTAGAACTCCCACCATAATCAAAAGGTGAGGGAGAACTAGAAGGTCTTGATGCTCACTGGTCTTTGAGCTTGTAATCTTTTCCTTCTTTGTGTTCATCAATCAATGAGCAGCAAAAGGACGTAGGGTATTACGTACAGTGTGGTCTGAAACTCTCATTGCCCGCGTGCTGGCTCCCACTCGTGGTCAGGTTCAGCATGACCATCAACCTGTGTCGTCGTCCCTTCTAACTCTCTTTCTCTCTCTCTGGTACTCTTTGTACCCTATTGTTGTTACACAATGACATACATCTATTCTCTTCTGGAAATAACTACTAAACCACATAGCAATATGGAAGGTGGTTACAGTATTTTTTGGAGCATTATGGCTGTGTGTCTTTGATCTATCCAGTATAAGGTTTCATAGGTTAAGTGCCATTCTATTATGGTTCATGAGCGTTATTAAACCCTTCATAGTAGTTATTACTGTGCCATTTGAGTTTAGCCACAGTACAAAGGACAGCTTTTTATGTATTTATGGTTAAATACGACATGCTTCTTTCTTGTTAAAATATGCTTGATCTTCCTGCAGATTCCAACACTTCTATTTCTGTAATGCAGATTCAACCGTGCTTGCATATGTGTTATCGGAGTTAAACCGTCAGCACAACTATGGTCTTGATTTGTTCCTTTTATCTGTCGATGAAGGAATCACAGGATATAGAGATGACTCACTAGAAACTGTTAAAAGGAATGAAATACAGGTCTCCCGGTCACAGACACACTTGCTCAGTTTTCTGGAAGCTCTGACTTTAAATATTTTAGTGTGTGGTATTTGGATTCAGTGAGTTTCACTATTCCCTGCTGCAGTACGGCCTGCCACTGAAGATTGTTTCCTATAAAGATTTGTATGGCTGGACAATGGATGATATTGTCAAAGCAATTGGTCTAAAAAACAATTGTACTTTCTGTGGAGTTTTTCGACGTCAGGTACTCTTTACTTGCAAGCCTTTCACATGTATCTTTAATTCTTCACTCCATCTTCACAGACAATCCTTTTCTATGTAGGCACTAGATCGAGGTGCTGCTCTCCTGAAAGCTGATAAGATTGTAACTGGGCATAATGCAGATGACATTGCAGAAACCGTCTTGCTGAACATTCTGCGTGGTGATATTGCAAGGTATATGTTGCTTGTAGGATATGCTGTTTCCAGAGTTCAGTGTTCATACTTTTGGTTGACTTTTTATGACGTGTTGCTCCTGCATTATAGGTTAAGTAGATGTACCTTTATAACTACTGGTGAAGATGGGCCAATACCAAGATGCAAGCCCTTCAAGTATACCTATGAGAAGGAGATCGTTATATATCCTGTCTATGAAATATCTTATATTTTCATTTTTTTACTATGTTGACTTCATTTAATATATTTTAAATCCTTAACTGCATGACACGTATGCATACTTCAAAAAGCTGGATTACTTTTCCACAGAATGTAATGTCTGGATCTTTTTTCTGTTCAGTTCTTTTCATTTTTTCCCGCATTGAAGGAGACCACTTTATTCCAATATCAGAAAATGCTAGGATGTCACTTGAATCAAAATATAGGTCTCAAACATCACTGTCAGCTCTACCATTTATAGGTTATACTGTGTTCTCTTCCACTAAGACCGTAAACTTAAGTGCACTTCTGCTCAACTTCATTCCTCCAAACGTAACGTATATCAGAAATATATTAATTCTATTGACCTGTGCCACGATTCTGTTAGAATTGAGAATGGGTTAATTTGGCTATATCATGATCCAGGCATCTATTCACCAAATGCATACCGTGGTTTTGCTCGTGAATTTATTAAAGATTTAGAAAGAATGAGGTAAATACTGAATTTTCTCCATATATATATTCAATGGATGTGTGCATGTTCTTTTTCAGCAGCCTTGGCTCAGTAGACGATGAATGTTGCAGGCCTAGAGCTATACTAGACATCATAAAATCCGGTGAAAATTTCAGAATCTCCACAACAACAAGGATGCCAGAGCAAGGAACGTGTGAACGATGTGGCTACATTTCTAGTCAGGTATCGTCATGAAATTAGTTGAATTCTTACTATGCATATGGAACATGAATAGTCGAACACCGCTTTTACTAAGGCACTTCATAAAGCTGTTAGTATAATTGAACATCAGTACACACGGTAAGGACTAATTCCACTGAAATAGCTTACACATGCATTAGTGCTTCAAGATGCCGTGATTACTCCCAAACCTATTTGGGACACGACAATGTGCCGCGGGTCCTTTGCTTTGTATGCATGGCTTATACTGATTCTTTACTCAAGATTTCGAACTGCATTATTTTGCTTTGTTATTTTAAATTCTTAACATTTTCTGTGGAAGTTACTGATCATTTGATGAACCTCTGCTGGGACAGAAATTATGCAAAGCATGCGTCTTGCTGGATGGATTGAATCGAGGCTTGCCGAAACTAGGCATTGGAAGTACCAAAGCAGGTGCTAGAGCTGACAGTGATGGTAAGCAACGCACCAAACGTTCAGAGAGGAATACATCGAGTCTACAAGGGAAACATGGGAACTTCGATTTCTAGATCTCTACTGCTATTTTTCTCCAAAAATTGTAATAAATTTTGATAGTCATTGGTCATTTAGTGGATTTTCTTCTAAGCCACTGTTGTTTATCTGACTTCATTCTGCAGTCGTGAACCAAAAGAAATTATGTGGCCACAATTTTGACGCCATCTTTAGTTTGCTTAAATCCCAAAAACTGCCATGCTTTTGGCGATACATAAGAACGTCTTCAACAGATCCCAATAATCCTAATTCTGAATCTTAATTTAAGGAAAAAATGAAAAATAACACTCCAACAGATTTCTATCAACCCTCACTTCCGGCCTGCTCTTCCCCTGTTCGGCGGACGAGCGGCCTGCCCTTAAAAACAGTTGAGGGTGGTTTGATTTATAGAGACTAATTTTTAGTCTCTAAATTAATAAATTTAAAAACTAAAATTATATTTTAGTTTTTGTATTTAGTAATTTATAGACTAAAATTAAATAAAATATAGGGACTAAAAATAGTCCATAAAATCAAACACTCCCGAAGTAGCCTTGCTAACCCGATGAAACTCACCCAAAACCCATTGTAAATGAGTTATTTTCTTCAACTCAACCTGCCTAATAATTTAACTAAATAACCCACCCTTAGCTAGTGGTTTAAACCCATTACCTAAACCTATGGAATATCTATGGAGAATTTTTATGTTCATTAGAGTGAATTCGCTACCATGTTCTACCTTTAAGCTTTTCACAAAGTTAATTGATTTTTTAGAAATAAGTAAGAATGATCATCTACTAATTTATGTCCAATTCATATGTGGGTCCCATCTTAGAAGCTGGACATTTAAATTAAAAACGTCACTTTTACACCTTAAAATTTTCACAAAATTAATTTGTTTAAATGAGTTAGAACTATAATATGTTAATTTGTGTGCAACAGTGTAGCTATATTCATATGTGGGTCCCACCTTAGAATCTGAAACTTAAAATTAAGACATTGTGTTCACACCCATAAAATTAATTGATTTTTTTTTGAATGAGTAAGAATGCTAATATGTTAGTTTTTGTGCAACAGAGTAGCTAGATTCATTTGTGGGTGACACCTTAGAAGCCAGATCTTAAAATTACAATGTTATGTTCACACATTAGAATTTTCATAAAATTAATTGATTTTTTTTGAAATGAGTAAGAATGATAATATGCTAATTTGTGGTGTAGTAATTCATCTGTGGGTACCACCTTAAAAGCCGGACCTTAAAATTAAAACATTGTGTTCACACCTTAAAATTTTCACAAAACTAATTGTTTTTGGAAATGAATAAGAATGATAATTTGTTATTTATGTGCAACGGTGTAGTTAGATTCATCTGTGGGTCCCACCTTAGAAGTCATATCTTAAAATTAAAATGTCGTGTTCACACCTTAAATTTTTCACAAAACTAATTGTTTTTTTGGAAATGAGTAAGAATGATAATATGCTAATTTGTGTGCAACGGTGTAGCTAGATTCATCTGTGGGTCCCACCTTAGAAGTCGGACCTTAGAATTAAAACGTTACATTCACACCTTAAAATTTTCATGAAATTAATTGATTTTTTGGAAATAAGTCTGAATGATAATATGCTATGTTATGTGCAACGCTGCAACTAGTTTTATATGTGGGTCTCACCTTAAAAGTCGAACCTTAAAATTAAAATGTCGTGTTTACACTTTAAATTTTTCATAAAATTGATTGATTTTTTTGTTGGAAATGAGCAAAAATGATAAGCTGCTAATTTGTTGTAACTGTATAGCTAGATCCATGTGTGGATCCCACCTTAGAAACCAGACTTTAAACTTAAAACTTCGAACGAACCCACTTTATTAAAACATCGCATTCATATCTTAATTTTTTCATAAATGTTATCATGTTTGGTTTAGAATGACTTAGTTTAACGATCAATTAAACTGTATGAAAATTTTAAAAGATTCACACATGTACCATAACTTAAAAGTTACTTACTTACATGTCAAGATTGGGGGTGAGGCTGTGAGGGTTAGAGCTCATTCCAACCAATTTCTCAGCAAACGTGCACCAACCTATCCAATTTGGCTCTAAAACCCATTTCCACCCACCCAAACAACATCCATATCGGTACCCTCCCATAAAACCCATTACGACCCAACCTATTAGTAGGCCTACTGACAATGTCAAAGTCTTTTTAGCGGGTCCTAATTTTTATTGGAAGATATACTTTCAGAAGATGTTAGAAATGTTCTAAGAACATCTCTAACAACTTCTAAAAATATTTCTCCCATTACATAGATATTAAAATATCCTTAAAGCTTTATTTTTTTAAAAAAATACTACTATAACAATTCCCAATATTTTCTCCTTGCTCCATCCTAGCCGTATGGTATCACACATATATTGAACCACTTACACGTAGTAGATGATCTTAGAGACTGTTTGGTTTTCTAAGAGCATCTTTTAGATGTTGCTTAAAATGATATTAGAAACTAAGGTATCACAATCTGTCTAAACTTAGTCACTCGAATTGAAGAACTAAGAGCATCTCCAAGAGACTAGTTAAATGACTCGCTAAGGTAAATTTTGGTTAATCAACAGCAAAATAACTCTTTAACAGACTAGTTATCTAACTCGACAAGCTATCTTCTCTCTCTAAATTGGCTCTCTCATGAGCTAAATTTAACTAGCCACCTGACTAGCAAAATTAGATAAATAGTCTGTTGGAGTGAGATGCTACATATAGAGTGTAATCTTTATGAAAAGGTAAATAGAGAGTTAAATAGAGAACAAAAATAAAGAGTCTTTTGGAGATGCTCTAAGCTCAAAAAAAAAGTGGCGGCTTAGGCAAACAGCCCCTAATCTCCTGGACGTTGCGGCAGTTGCCGCTGGGCACCTGTTGCACGGATCAGCGGCGGCGTGATGGAGACCGGGAGGCGCTGCCGGGGCAGCGCGTTTGGGGCCAGGTAGGGAGACGCCGGCGTGGAACTCCACCTGGGTGGCGTCGGGCGCGCGCAAGCGCCCGTCCACCAGCATACCGGGAAGGCGGGAACTCGGTGTGGCTGCACAGGTTCTGCACCGTCACCTTCTTGTTCTTCACGCAGTTGTCGTGCGTCAGGTCCGCGAGCGTCAGCACGGCCACCGACGAGGGCTTCTATGGTGCCATCCTCGGCTCGCTCTCTACTGTTCAAGCAAGCTGCTAGTACTACCGTCATGGTTCGCTGGAGTACAGATGGACGCAATGAGGAACAGGAGGCACGCGCGCGAATGCTCTGGCGTACGGGAAACCGTAAATAGAGGGGATTGGGAGAACAAGTATAGCGGCAAAAATTTACGCACGGGAGAGGACTTTTTTCCACGTGCGGAGGTATAGGGATGGATTATTGGGATCTGTTGGAAGTTTTTTTTTCACTTTTCTCCTAAATTAAAAAGTGGGATAAGATTATCGGAATTTCTTGGAGATGCAAGCTCGGTCACAAGACAACATCTCCATTTCGATAGACCATTACTAGATGTCATTTAGACGTCTCTTGGGCGGTTCACAGGATGACCTCTTGTACAACATTCTAGAGCTGGAAATATTCGAACCATCATTGAGAGGCCTCCCTCCGTGTATGTCCATGGTCGTCCAAGCTTTGATTTTGCATCGCTTCTGCCACTGTTCTGCGCTTTGTTTGCCTCATTGGGACAGCAGCAAGCACCATTGGTGCCCCCAAATCCTTTGATTCAGCAACCCAAAAACTTGTCACACCAAAATAAAGTAGAAAAGTCATTGCTGACCCCCTGATTCCATAGCTTAGCCAGAGCTTTAGAATTAGTAGGGATTTCAGGACCTGAACATGGCTGATCATGAGCGGTTTTCTTGAGCCATAACCAGAGATACATGAATCGGTGTTCAAACTTCAAGGGAGCACAACAAAAAAGGAAAACAAATTCTTTGGCACATTGTGATCAAGCTTCAGAGTCCCTGTACCTCACTAGTCACTACAGTCCCAATCGGCATAGTGGGTTGCTCTTGATGAGGTTGAAATCAACCTGGAAAGAAAAAAGCATGAATTAGACTCAATATACAAGCGAAATATTTTCATCACAACAGTATAGCACAGGTACCTTTGGTCCAAACAGGTCCCTTATGTTGTCGATACCATAAAGGATCATCGTTGGCCTGGATTCAGAAACAGAATGTTGTAAGTACATATTTACAATTGCAATAGAGTAAGAGCATCTCCAAGAGTACCCAAAACACTCCCAATCCAGGATTTTTTTTGGCAAAATTGTAAAAAAAAACATCTGCAACAACTCCCAATCCTTTTGCACTTCAAAAAAATCATGCCCACATGCAGATAAATGTACACACCCACGTTGTGCATATCCTCATTCGCGCCTTCTTCGTGTGCGCCAGTGAGGTCTTTGTAGCCGTTTTTTCTTCTATGCAGACCAACCCTGTGCCTGTAGCTCTAGTCGGCTACCGGTGCCCTCGTCCACGCCCCACCCCTCGGCCTCACAAGGCCATGCGCCCTCGTGCCCCAACCCCCGCTCGTGTGCGTGCAAGGGCAGGCACCACCAACTGTGGTGGCTGATGGCGACCTCACCGTGCCACCCCGATGGGCCCCTCCCGCTAAGTTCAGGGACCTCGATGATACCCAGGAGAAGTTTAGGGACCATCCATACATTTTACTCTTTGCAATAATAATTAATCACAACCTCAAAGTGAGAAAGCACTGTTCTACCTTTCAAGTGAAAGACCCCATGCAATAACATTAACACCTTCTGGCAGTCCCATGGGAAGCAACATCTCTGGCCTGAACATGCCTGAATTACCAACTTCCACCCATTTCTTCAAACCATCATGGTAACTGGAAAAAAGTGCAAAAATGAGTCTAGTTTGATCATAAAATGAAACTACCAGCAGAGCAAGAGTGTATCTGACCTGAAAATTTCCATGCTGGGTTCAGTATATGGATTGTAGGCAGGCTTGAAACGCAGCTTGGACATGCCTAAGAACAAGAAAAGGGATAGTAATAATTAAGGTATAATCTTTGCATGATATATTATGAATTGTGATAAAACAGACTAATTAGCACCTAGACTTGAGAAGAAATCCTCCAATACACCAATCAGATCACCAAGTGTCAAACCATAATCACAGATAAGTCCTGAAAAAAAGAAGCATTGTATGGCAAAACTGTTACAGGATACAAGAGATGAAATATCATGTGCACAAGAGTATATTGGTGAAAATATGCACAAACTCAATCTCCTATCCAATCTGAATGGCCCAAGTAAAAAGTGGTATTGCCATATCCCCTTCGTCCACCTTTTAATTGGACAATCCAATTGTGCTTATGTCAGCTTAAGAAGGATGAGTTAATGCACACCTCCCACATGGGCCACATGATTCAAGGGAGGAGATTGAGTTTGTGCATATGTTCACCAATATAACTTTGTGCACCTACAAGATATTCATGATAAATGCAACATTAGCTACATTCATTCAATGAAAGAAAAATTTAGTCCTTTTGTGTTGGGATAACAAATAGACTACTACATATAAGCAAGGAAACAGAAAACTACCCTCTATCTGGTGGAATTCAGCAAGATGAGTCCGGTCAACAGCTTCATTGCGGAAAACACGATCAATGGAGTAATACCTCTTTGGAGTAAAAGGTTTCTGATGAATGGTAACCATAAAAAGATAAATATCATGAAACATTCCATAAAAAATGGAAAAAATAATAATGCCATTGCCAATAAGTTGGACAAACTAAGATAACCAAACTTCCAAGTATAGTAAACAACATTGACTGAATTACCTCCTGAGCAAGCTTGTATAACATTCTCGTGGAAACAGCAGTTGTATGAGTACGGAGAAGATTCTTCTCCGCTTCATCCCGTTTCCAATCATAACCATATCTGCAGACAACAATCTTATATAACCAAAACTTTTAAGCAAATGTGCCTAAATAATATCTGTCATACCCTTTGGAGCCATAACCGCCAGACTGATGAACTTGCTTTACTTTCTCAAGATAGTCGTCAGGCAACTGTTTTGTAGTTGCTGGAGCTGCAAAATTTGATGTACAACTAAGATCCAAATCCAACTTCAATTATGAGATGGTATAGTGTCTCAGACATACCTTTCAGGAAAAATGTATCATGTGAATCCCGAGCAGGATGCTGTTGAGGCTGAAACAGTGCATCGAAATTCCAGAAGCTGGCAAAGCAGCAGCAAAAACATGCAAAATTAGGAATGCAGGGACTCTTAATCCAGAAAGCAGTAATATAATCTATATGTTACAATGGCCCAGAAATCCACACCAAAATGTCTAATAGAAGTTTGTTGAAAAAGATAACAAGTGTTAGTAATTCTTTAAAAATGTGGCACATAGAATGCTGCATTTCTTGGTGTCTTATCTTAAAGCAGCACATCATCATCATATGGTATCCTATATGTATATGGTTGTTTTCTTTGAATGTTAGAAGAACACACCTGCTTTCGACGAAATTGTTGGTTGGCATCTCAGTGAATCTGTGCCGACAATACATGAATTAATATTTTTTTGACACTTTCCTGAATACAAATATGACAAACAAGTTCTCTATTTACCCCATCATAATAAAGATGTTCTCGATTGCCTCACGAACCTGAAGTAAATCACAAGTAATAGTAAGGGATTTCTCAATTTATCAGAAAAGTAGTATGGAAGATTGCAGAAACTGTAGGATATACCTCCATCAAAGGCTGAACATAACCTTTGGCTATAGGTTGACCTTGAGCTCCATAATTATAGTCTTTGAATTCAAGGTCCTTCCAGTCACCACTAAAAGGGCAGAAAGTCGTTCCGAAATAAGAATATCACAACTTGCCCAGACAATGAAGCAAACATTCCAGATCCAAATAAAAACATTCAGAAACAGATCACGTGGTACGCAATGATTGACCAAAATGCACATTGAAAATTGCAAATCAACATGATGAACATATACCAGGCTGGAAAACTAAAATGCAACCTGAAATGTTTAATTTTTATATGTAGATACATCAAACTAGTAATTTGATCAAATAGTCACCAAACTAACTTGGGAGAAACGATATAAAATTACCTCCTAAGGTGTTCTGTTGTCACATCAGTAGCCAACGTTTTTCTCTTTACAACAAACTCAGACCCCTTCTTTAGAGAGTACCAAATTGATTTCCTGTTAAGCATTATATGAACAGATCTGTACTGCCATAATAGTAATTGGAACCCATCTCCTCAGATCCAATGTACTTACTCTTTCGTAATAAGTTTCCTTCTCTTCAAATCATCGATCACTTTATCAGAAACAACCTACATTAAAATGCTTTTCCTTTTTATAAGGGGAAGAACGCAGAGCAAAATGAAGGGATAAAATAGCAAACAGTATGTTCAGTATAATATCTATTTTTTGAGGAATATTTTTAGTACAATATAAACTGCATTTGTACACAATACTTGGAAGTAAATGCTAATGCTCCAATATGCTAAAAAAGGATCACACAGTGCGCTGTATAACAAATATTTGTGTGGTGTCCAAACAGTTCATGAAATGATTCCTGTGATCCTATCGACAATGCAGTTGAGAAGGCGGGAATTGGGAGGAAGGGGGAGGGGGTCAAATAATGAGCCAGTAGTACACATACCTCCCCATTCTCTAGTCTTCTAAGCTGCTCTTGCAGCTCATCCTTTACGCTCTCAACCTGAAAAAAAATGAAGGACAAGTGATATACGTGAAATCTTATCTTAAGATAGAAGCAGAACCACAGATAAAAGCACAACACACAGGGACAAGCCAACTCGAACCACTATGCTTATTATGTGCTGTAAAACTAAGTACAACAACATTTCAATCGTTTGGGTGCAGATAAATTCGAGAAAATCACTATGGAAAACTATATATCTTATGAAGTTGCTTGCTGCAGCTGTCTACATACCCACGTTGCACAATCACAACAAATTCAAATCCATACCTTCCTAAGGACTAAGTCCTTATTCCCCTTCTCGAAACCTATCCACTTGTTCCTCGCGGCTGCCTTCATGCCAACATCGAAAGCATCTCCCAATATTGCCTAAGCACACCAAATCTACACATCAGTACCCCGCAAAAGCAAAAACCTCCAGTCAAGTTTAACAATAAAGCCCCAGAAAAAAAAACCACCTTGAGTGCGTCCTTAGAGGCACCCTCCGGTGAAATTGCGGCGACGAGCTGTGCCTCGGGGGAGCCCTTGGCGGCGTAGCCCTTGGCCTCCTCGGTGAGCACCCATGTCTCCTTGATGATGTCCTGCGGGAAGTTACAAGCAAGAGCACCGCCGTCAAGTCTCGGTGTTGGCGACAAAGCCTGGTGTTCGACAGTGGAAAGAGCGGGAGGAGCGTACTGTGCTGTCGACGATGCGGAAAGCTGAGAGGCTCTTGATGACGCCCTCAAGTTCGAGGTGGGAGACGCCGAGGGAGGAAGCGAAAGAGCGTGAGTCGGGGACCTCTCCCGCTGAGTTGAGGTGGGCAAGGAGACCGGCTTCCACGTCGGCTGCCGGCGACTTCTCCGCCATGGCGCAAGGAGGTGGTAACGGCGGCGGCCGAGGCTTCCGAGTCTCAGATGACAGAAGGGAAAGGAGTCCTCGTCTCAGGAAGTCGCGGGTTCGGGCCCCCAAATCAATTTAAAGGTGGGCTAATTTGGCTTCCAAATTTCAACCCAGCCCAGAATAAATTTTGAGAAGGGGCCTGCCATTCTTCCGGTCTGATTCAGCCCACGGCCTACTACGCAGGTGAGAACAGCGCCCTAGACCTAGAGCCAGGCAGGCAGGCCCGCGCGGGAGACGGCAGGGGCCCACCGCCCCACCCCAAACCACACACAAGCCGCTCGCCCGCACCGCCGCACCCGCACGCCAGAAACAGCTCTCGCGTTGCTTCCGCACGCCGCCCATGGCGAGCCTGTCGTCGCCGAGTCTCCTCTCTTCCTTCCTCGGCGACCGCCTCGCACTCTCCACTAGGCCTCTCCTTCTCCGCTCCGCTGTCCCAGGTACCTGCCCGCCCCATCTTCCGCACTGCTCCGCGGTTGTGCCCCTGGTTTCATCTCGTCGGCCCAGAGCAGAGTTCGCTGAGATGGCTCTTCCTTGCAGGCAGCAGGCGGCTGGCGTATCAAGCAACGAGAACGCTATGCAACTTGGTGGATATCCTATTTAACAGGAGGTGAGCTTTAACTTCGTCATATTTACTGCTCCTGTTTGTTGCATAACTACTGTAGTACACCATCTAAGCTGCTCTGTGGTGTTCCTCCTCCTGGGCATGTGAAATCGATAATTTTCTCCTAGTTTTACCTGTCACTCAAAGTACATGAATTCTGGTTTAAGACTGAACAGGTGACCAGGTCTAGCCATACCTGACTGATGTAATCTAATGTGATTATGCGACTTAGTGACTTCCTTTCTACAAATATCTTGATCTTGACCTGCAGGTAAGACAACTTCCGGTCATTGTATTAAGAAGGAGACATTCTCACTTAGATCAAGAAAACCGAGAAGATCTATCTCACTCATACAAATCTGCACCATAGCCCATGTGAACGAACGCGACCAGCCGGGCTTTAGACATGTGCTTTGTTGTGGGACAGATAAGAGGTCTTTTTAACCTCCTAAAATTTGCTCCTACGGGAAGTCGAACGTTGAACTCATGACCTGAGCCCTTTCACCTTCTACAAATATCATTGTGTTGTTTCAGTTTACATGTGCAAAAAAGTCTAAGGAGTGATTTAATATCTTACGCAGTTGCTGTAGGATTAGATATGCAGTACTTGCAGTGATTGAGATTAAGGCCATGTTTGGAAGCAACTTAGTTTTTAAGAATCCAGTTTCTATAAACTGGTTTATGAAAAAAAACTGATTTATGGTGTTTGGAACCACCTCAGTTTTTATAAACTAGTTTCAGCTAGGGGAGGCTAGCTCCTTGGTTTTTAAATAACTAGGAATCTAGTTTCTATAAACTGGTATGTTTGGAACCACCTCAGTTTTCATAAACCAGTTTCTTAAAAATTGGGTGCTTCCAAACAGGCCCTAATTAAACACTATGAACTTTCGAAAAAAAACTACTGAGTACTGACCTTATGGAATGTGGTGGACCATGTCTTAATTCTGCTGCATAATGTATTACTGTGGCAAAAGGGCCTCTAGCTGAGTTGATTAGGTGGTTTGATTAGCACTCCTTATGTCTTGGATTCGACTCCCTGTAAGAGTGGATTTTAGGCTGTGATTTAAAAAATCTCATCGTCTGTCACATGCCAAAGCATAGGTCTGAGGTCCGGTCCCAGTCGTGGTCGGTTCTCATATGGGCTACAATGTTGCTATGTATGGGTGGTAGGGGTTCAGGGTTTTCTTGACCTGCGTGATAAGGTATTCTTCTTAATATAATGTACAGGGACTGTCTTACCCCCACAGATCGAGTTTTTTATGTATTACTGTGATCTAAGTGTAGAAGTTGTTCTCGTAAAAGTTATGGGTACATTATGGCTTTGACTGCACATGTGGGTCTACAATTAAATGCATTATTGTGACATAACATTCACAGAAATCAGGATGATGCACCAGAAAACAACCCTAGACGCCTGCGTCCTGGGAAAGTATCTCCACGCCTTAGTGTTCCCAATCATATACAACGGCCTCCATATGTCAATTCTCGTCAACAACGACCTGGTATGAATAATGGACCTGAAATACATGATGAGAACGGGATCGAGTGCATGAGAGCTTCTGGAAAGCTTGCTGCACAGGTTTTGAAATTTGCTGGGACTCTTGTAAAGGTAATGTCATGTTGCTACAAAAGCTTGACCTTTTCAATCAGTAAACTGTCTTTTCCACTAGATAAACCTTATTCATTCTACAGTTTTTAAAGTAGTTTACTGCTTGATGTTTCTTCCATAGTGCTAAGGCTTTGGACAGAACGAAATTGTGAACAGTAACTCTCATTTTTTCTGGTATGGGCATTAATTAAGTCGTGTTGTGTCATTTGTTTCTTGGTGTCATTTATATCTGGAAATATTGAAATAGAAATCACTATAGGAAGGAGGCAAGACACTTGGTTTTCTTTCCATCTGATGTACGACTCTTTGCTATTCTTCAGCTTAGTATTTACTTGGGGATCTGAGTTTAAATGCCAGAGAATGATTTTATTTTATTGACAGCCAGGCATAACGACTGATGAAATTGATAAAGCAGTGCACCAAATGATAATTGATAATGGAGCATATCCTTCACCTCTTGGTTATTGTGGATACCCAAAGAGTGTCTGCACTTCAGTGAATGAATGCATCTGTCATGGGATTCCGGATTCTCGTCCCCTTGAGGTAAGCCATCCAAAATCCAGAGATAACAACTTTGAATAAATAAGAAAACTTACAATTAATTTTCATGGCAGGATGGAGATATCATCAATATTGATGTTACTGTCTACCTCAATGTGAGTCACTCAAAACTTATGTCTACAAACTTAAACGATTGTTTTTTCTTTGAAACTTCTTTGCTTCCATCTGTTGGAATATAATATAAGTGAATTGTCCACCTCTTTCTATCAACTTAAGCTTTTAGATTGAATTGGTTGGTGCATGTAACTTAATATGGTATCAGAGCCAGAGGTCTCGAGTTTAAATTCTGGTTAGCACAATTAAATAAAATAATTGTTGCTCACTCCTATATTCTACGTCAGAGACCCAAAAGAGGCTCGACGTGAGGGGGAGTGTCGGAATTTAATATAAGTGAATTGTCTACCTCTTCCTATCAGCTTAAGCTTTTAGGTTGAATTGGTTGGTGCATGCAACTTAATACCATCAAACAACAGATCAATAACAACAGCAACAAAACCAGCAAAGCCTTAGGGCCTGTTTTCTTTAAAGCTTGGCAATCATTGCCTAGCGCAGGCATCCATCCTAGACATTGGATTTTAGACGCCTAGGTTGAATGGCCTGCCTGACACCAAAGTCCCACATTGTTAAGGTTCTATTATCTTAACCCACTTTTCTAGCCACTAGAACACACGAATCTTAGATGTATGCCTTCGCAGCTTGGGAAAGTTGCCATAGGGGTCGAAGTCCAGTTGTCAGTGTTGAGGACTTCGATAGTGAGCTTCTTCTCACTTCTGTGTAGAGATAGATCGGATGTCTATGTATGGGCGACGACGGAGGACATACGATGAGCGTTGGTTCACGTGTGGGCCCTCGTTCATATTTATTTACGTGGTGTGAAGAGGGTGTCGCAACCAAGAAGGTTACACTGATCAGGGCGTGAAAGAGATGTCCGACTCCGTCACTTGACCTAGTTTGAATGAGATCAACCCAACACACACTAGGGCTAAGTAAACAGCCGTTATTCCTAAGCAAGTTGGGGTTAGCTAAACTTCTGTGGTCCCATCACAAGAAAAAAGAAAGAAAGAAACATCCTTGCTACTTGACTTTCACCGATGCTTTAGATTTTTTGGGGTAACCTTTGTAATGATTTTTGAAGGGCAGGCCTGGTGCGATGGTGAGAGCTATCTCACTGAGTCTCACCAGGTCATGGGCAAGCCTCAGTTAATTCCTTCCCTGGGTCCCACTCGTGTAGGAGCCTCCAACACTGGGTCTCCCCCCTAATGATTTTCTTAAGAGATATCTTGTTCTTCTAATTCGTTGTACCATCTTAGGGCACACAAAATTTCTGCATATGTTCATATCAGTTGAGTTCCATCTGTTTATTGATGTGGATTGCTGCAAGTTTGTTCTTTTAATGCATGTGCACTTACACCAGGCCCATTTGTGAAATGCTTAATTGCAATTTTATGATATTTCATTTTCAACATTCCAGGGCTACCATGGTGATACATCTGCTACATTTCTTTGCGGTGATGTTGATGACGAAGCTAAGAAATTAGTTAAGGTGATTCCAATGGTATCTCGTGATCATTTTTATCTTTTAAGTAATCAGTACCTTCAAATTGAGAATACTGACTGTGAAGAGTGTGAATCTAAATTTAAGAGATCTAATTGAGATAGAATGCTAGACCAAGGCAATTCTCGCGGAAGGTTTTCTCAGCAAAAAAAAACATTGTCTGATATGATGATTCATTCTAAGTTTTATGTGTTTTTTCCCAATCAGGTGACAAGAGAATGTCTCGACAAGGCTATATCGATTTGTTCACCTGGGGTGGAGATCAAACAAATTGGTAGAACTATACAGTATGTAATTTCTGAGTAACCAAGCTTTTAAACAGATGCACATATTTTTTTATTATCTTTATCTTAAAAAACAACATTCAGTTTATCGATAAGCTGTATTGTCTTAATTTGTATGCGTAACAGATCTGGTAATCAAAACGAACTCTTGTTCCAACTACTATACTTACGACATTTAATCTTTGAAGGGATCATGCAGACAAGTTCAAGTTTGGTGTAGTTAGACAGTTTGTTGGCCATGGGGTTGGCAAAGTTTTTCATGCTGAGCCTGTTGTGCTTCATTTCAGTGAGTTCCCCACTTTAACGAAAACATCTTTTTATTAATTGCTGTCTTGCCTCCCGGCTATCTCAAGGTTCTGGTTGCACTCTGCACCATATTAGGATGTGATATCTGTGCCAATGACTTCGAAATTTGCAGGAAACAATGAATGGGGACGTATGATGTTGAATCAAACATTTACTATAGGTACACCTTTCCACAGCTTGCCCGTGTTCTATTAACCTGTGATTAAAATTGCTGCTCTTTTTCTATTGACCTGTGATTAAAATTTCACACTGTGGAACCTAGAGATAACATTTAAAAAAAAACAGGTACATTATTTTGTGGTTCTTTCAGCCATGATCTAATAACATTGCATTTGGTCACTGTCATCTTTCTGCACATAAGTACTAGCTTTTTTTTTGTCTTGAGCATATTTTTTACACTGATGCCATGCGATGTTTTTTCATTGGCTAGTAAACAAGGTAAAGCATATGAAGCTATCTCACTTCATCACCCTTTTCTATCATTCCATGTCATCAGAGCCCATGCTAACCATAGGGAGCATCAACCCTGTCATGTGGTCCGATGACTGGACCGCAGTGACAGAAGACGGCAGCTTGTCAGCACAGTTTGAGCACACGATACTTATTACCGAAGATGGCCCTGAAATACTGACACAGTGTTAATGGAAGGCCAAATAACAAAGAACAATCGTTAGTCAGCTGGCAAGATCCTGCATTTCTTTTTGGGGACTAATTGGTCCAACCTAAACTCTGATGCAAAATGGCAAACTCACATTGTAATCTCGGTTCATCGGTACAACGATATATGTATAGAAATTGTACTATTTTCGAAGTTATATTTGAGAGTGTGTTTTGTTGGTGCTCGGGTGAGATGTCATCGGTCTGCCGACGCCGAGTGGTTGCAAGTAGGTCTGACAGTTTTGATTTGAGTCGGTTGGTCGCCGGGGTTGCCGAAAGGCATATCTCGCCTCATTTGTTGGGCCAAGCACAGGACCTTTGCTTGGCATACACTTTTCCGCGAGTGATTGATCAGGTCAATCACTCAAAATGACCGAGATCGGGCAGGATGTGCTACAATTAGGTGGTAATAGGACACGATCCAAATATTTATTCACAATAAGTTAGTGTTCTTAATTAATTTTAGTTTAAAAATAATAGAAATAGAGCCAGATCAAATAAGTTAGGACTATTAATTAATTTTAGTTTAAAAATGATTAGGAATAGAGTTTAATCCTAATCTGATTCGATTTTTAAATTTTATAAAATTTAAAGCTCATTGCCACCACTAGCTACACTCCTAGTATTAAAGGTTCTCAGATTCTGTTTACCTTCTGAGGCAAGTTAACCAAAACTTCCAACGTTAAACAAGTCACCAGTTTGTAATACAGAATACAGGCTCTCACTACTTAATTGATCATGTGTACTAATAACGGTTGCTAATGATTGCACTCAAGTACTTAGCCCTCATACAGTGAAAACAAATTCCCTTCGCTGCATTTCCTTCCTCCTGTCACTCTCTGATTCGACCACCGTCCTGTACGCCACACAGTATGACGGATTAGCCCTCCATACTGGCCTGTTTGGTTCACAGGCAGCGAACCAAACAGCTAATCTGACAAGTGGGCCACAATGATTGTATCAACATAGCCTCCCAACGCAACAAAGGGATTTGCTTCGTCCGACGTCCACTACCTTTACCGCCGCGGCGCCGCCCCAGAATTTCCCCCTTCTTCGTTCGCGGAAACGAGAGCGCCCGAAGGAATAGCGAGGTCGGAGGCGCCGTTCGATTCCAGAAGTTTCCATCGCCGCGCCGTGACGATCTTGTGTAGCCTGCGCATTGGTCTGCTCGTCGGACGTCGGCGTCGGTCGAGTCCTGGGGTGCGCGGTCGTGCGAGATCGAGGCGGGGAGCTCGCGAATCGGAGGCCGCGGGGCGCAATGCCGCGTCGGTAGGGATGGCGGAGGCGGCGCCATGGCGAGGGGCGTAGCGCGGGCGGTGTCTTTCGGGCGCCGTGCCACAACGGGGTGGTGCTCCTACCGGCGCGTCACCGTGGCCGTCTGCATCGGCAACCTTGTCGCCGTGCTGCTCGTGCTCCGCTCCCTCACCGCCCCCGCTTCCTTCGCACCCACCGCTCCCAACCGTGAGTGGAATCCCTCGCCATGTTTACGCCTTCGGTTTACTTCCTTTGATCTGACTAGGTTTGTTTCAGGCGGGGAAGTGGTGCAGTACACGGAGGAGCAGATTAGGTGGGTGGAGGAGTCGATCCGGATTCGCCGCGAGGCTGAGCCCGTCGAGCTCGTTCTGGCGGTACTTTCAATAGACAACTCTTTTACTTATTTATTTGGTGTTTATTTTGATAGATTAGTTCCTAGTACTTACGATCTAGTCCACGGAAATTCTGAACGCAAAGGTAAAGAAGCTGCGGAAGAAACTCGCCCAGGAGGTGAAGCGGCGGGAGGAGCTGTCGCTGGTGCTGAAGCAGAAGGTTTATTATGATATTGCGCGGGGGCTGCACGAGTTGGGGGATAACAGCAGCCTCGCGCAGCAAAGAGGTATTCTGTGTAGGCTGCTGTTTTTTTTTTTTGGTGCAATGAGATTGCGCCTTTTTTTTACAACCTGTGCATAACTTGGCCCTGTATATTTATCATATCTCATTGTTCGTTGCGCACTTGGCATGCATTTGTGTGGTCTATTTTGACGCATCCACTGGAGACCTGAAGAGATGTTTTTAATTTCTTAGTGCTTATCAGTTCGAGCGCACTTATGACCCATGCTAAATGCTCTTGCCTGAGTGGTTCTTTGAGCATAATTAAATTACGAATTAAGCAAAAAAACATGAGATAGGAAGCCCAATGAGCTAATGGTCTTAGTCGTTTGGCACAAGCGTTCCTTCAGTCTCTGTTTAGTTCGTTTCCACTATGTTCTCTATCACTTTCAAAATTTATTCTAAAGTGATCCATCGGGCTCTGTGTTATGCATGCTTCGTTCTTGCTTTTGCAGCATGCAAGATCTAGATTGATTTATTACTAAACCAGTCTTCTAGTATTATACAGAGATTGAAGTATTTCTCTCTCTTTTTCCTAATAATATATGTGCATATGGCAGAAGTGGTGGAATCATGGCGTGTTGAGAAGTTAAAAAACATTGCATCCACTCGGAATCAATCAAGTTTGGACTTATCTAGTGAGGAAACCAGTATGTGACCATAACTTCCTGTTTTTTGGTGTCTTTGGTGCTTCTATATATTTTGTTTCCTCAACTGTAAAACTTGAGTTTGGTCTTACCCTATAGGAATGTTAAAACAAGCCCTGGAGTTCAACTGGCATATGCTCCTGGAGGATATTGGCCTTTGGATACCAGATGAAGTCACACATACTGTACATGATGATAAACCTGAAAATGAACCAGAAGGTTTGTTCTTATATGGTCATGCAATGTGTTTGTGCTGGTTTATGATGTTTAGAGCACTTGGTGTCAAGTTGGATCCTTTGTGTACTTTTGAATCGCCCGAAGAAAGATTTGTTTTATGATTTCCAATGTTCTCTACTATTGCAGAAGAAGAGATAGTAGCAGGTCCACCCTTGTCCCCACAATGTAATGCTGAGCTACATACAGATTATGATGGTGCCGCTGTTAGATGGGGTTTAACACACCACAAAGAATCTGCTGCTGATTGTTGTCAAGCTTGCCTTGATCAAGCTAAGAATGCCAAGCCAGGGGAATTGAAGTGCAATATATGGGTTTACTGCCCATCGGAATTTGGATGCTTCTCGCCAGACAAATATGAGCATAAACATCAGGAGTGCTGGTTGAAACAGGTAGTGCATGTCTGTTCTATATGTGTTTTGGTAACCACTGAAGCCCTTTGGTTTTTGGATAATTGTCGGGAATGTTTGATTCTTCATGATTCCTAACTAAAGACCTCAGTATTTTATGAATTTTGTGCGTATCACACGGGTTAATTGTTATTATCAGTATGGAAATGAGGTGATATTGTATATTACTAACATGTTTAAAATTGCTGTACTTTCCTATAACTAAAAGGGATTTGAATGGCAGAAGCAATATAAAAACGTGATGCTGCTGCACATTTACTGTACTGTACTTCCATATAACCATCAGCGTTTTCAGCTATGATTGCGGAGTAATCTTATTTTTCCGCAAGCTGCAACTCGTTGCATCCACTCGAAATCAATCAAGTTTATCTCATTGTCAGCTAAGATATGCATTTTGTAGCAATTTTGACTAATCTGAATAATGGGTTAGGATGGTGCATGGACAAGTTAGTGGCACATTCTTAGATTTATTGAAGCTAGTATTCTTTGTAAAAAAATCATTAGTCCTGGTAGCAATCAATTTTCTTATTATAGTGGATGTAGAAGTGTCTGTTATTCCTTGTAGTGCATAAATTCTGGTTTATGATTGCATGATAATCGGCAAGCTGATTTGTTCCTACATTACTAATAAATAGTTTCACAAAGCTGAAGTTTCTTTCATGTTAGTTTGTTTTCCTATACAAAACTAATATTTGTTCAAACATCTGGTCATTTGTTTTGGAATTTATCATGTGGGAATACATGCAAAAGTTACTCCCGTTTCCCTCACAAATATATCTCACGTATGATGGTTTTTGCTGTTGCTTGCAGGCTGACCACCCCAAACTGAACTTCAAAGACAAGTATTCAGAGCCTTACAGAGACGCTCATCCCACTGCACCTGTTGTCGTGCCGTGGATGTCTGGTGTCATCGGTGCATGAGCTGCCAGTTGAGACTCCTGCTGATCCAACTTCTACAGACAACAATACAGCTTTTCTTTTTCTTTTCGTGACTATACTCTTTTTCCTTTTCTTCTTTCTGCCCTGGCATATACGATGTAACCTGGCAGCGAAAAATTTTGAGGGTTGCTTATTGGGGTACACATTGGATTTGGTGTTGGTTAATTAAATTTAGTGAACAGGGATTCACCTATTGGTGATCTTTTAACTTCCTCTGTTTGGACCGCTCTAGCTTCAAAAAAATTGGTAGAGTTAGTAAAGCAGGTTTTTAAGAGCTTTAGAAAATCTTAAAGTTAGTTGTGACCCTTTAGAAGATATATTTAGATAAGTTACTTTGTTTCTTTTTTAGATGAAAAATAATTTTAATTTTTTTAAGTTTATATTATAAACTACAGCATGCTGAAGCTGAAGTTGGATATGGAGAGACCGTATTATTGATGTTATCAGTTCAAGGCGATGCTCAGTTGTGAATCATGATCTCTACGTGACTGCCTCTCCCATGAAGAAGCTACATGCGCCCCTGACACCTGTGTTGGCGATTTGTGTGGTCAATTAGCAGCCCGGTGGTGTGATCGGTTCCCATTCCCAAATATGCAATTGTCTCTGATCAGAATATCAGATGCACTATCGTTCAGGCTAATGCATCATTTTCCATTTTGAGCCATGTATGTGGCCCATATCATGGAAAGGGAATCCTGTGAAGTGCCACAGCCATCTGCCAATTCGCCGGCATTCCTCCTGAACAAAATATCAAAATCTCTTCAGTAAGTTCTGTCAGAGTTGCATGAATTGTCTGAGTACTGAACTTACATACAAGGGGAAACACAGCGTCATTGCACCAATAGCAATCTTGCATACAATCTCAACGCGATGTAAAGGATGTTCAGAATTCAGACACGTGATGCGAAGGATGATCAGAACTCAGACAGTCAGACTCGCAATCGCAATGCGATGCAAAGGATGGTCCGCCCACGTTCCCGCTGAAGACGTAGACGCCCCTTCTCAGAGCGTGCACAACACAATGAGGGTCGCCGGTCGTAGACGTAGCGTGCTGAACCAGCGTGGCCTCCCCACACGTTCACCGAGAGTGTTTTATCTACAGTTTGCTATCCTCGCACAGGGTGTATTCGATATGGAAACCCTGAACATATTGTAGAAATCTCACCATCCGTTTCTATTTTTTATGAATCATTGTGTACATCCGACGTTTGAGCCAACATGGGAAGACGCTAGCCATCTACCAGCATGCATCTATGTCTACATCTGAACTAATTATTGACTGCCAAATTTAAAATCGCATGGAAGAGAAGCCAAGATTCGGCTAGCTATAACCGTGGTCGGAGAGATGGTGCTCTTGCAATATGTTACGTATATTGTCACACTCCGCATTCACTGGTAAAAAAACACCTCCCGACTAGAATCCTTATCAAGTGGTGGTGGACCTCACAGACACTTCTTTACTTCAGGGAATAGCGGGTTTTCCTTATTCGCAGCTTCAACATCATCTATCGAGGCAACGGCAACCACGACCCCATTGTCCTTGATGGTTTCAACAGCATCAGCGAACTCCTTGAAATCCTTCGGGCTGTCACATGAAAAGAAAAGCAATACAGTTTGAATCCAGCGTGGCAATCCAAGAACCCAAAAAAAGAAAAAGGTACGCCAATTTGGTTATGGATTTGCCTACCTTGTTGCTAGTATCTCTTCACGTCTTTGTTGGCGTTCCTCATCCGTGATGCCCAGCAAATATCTCATTAGGCTGAAAGAAAAGGCAGTTTGCATGTTTATCGCAGCCACATAATATTTATGTGTTATGACACCACACTAAAGAAAGAGCTAGTATAATAAATTTCAACCCAACCAATATGACAACCAGCAGCAAGATGTGTTCAGCTGCCAGGGTGCACAAGCCACAGGACCTATTTCCCCAAACCAAATTACCAATTTACTAAATTTTAGTTATTTTAATAATCATTTTAAAGTTTCGGCCTACTGCATTGTCCATGAACAGGCCTCTACTTGTGACAAGATGCCAGCTTACAGTACATCACTATCATCTCTGATCAGAGTAGATGTTTCGATCAAAACCACCAATGGTAAGGCATACCATCAATTGTTGGTTAATTTGTGCTGCACAAGAGCACCAGCATAAACAGAGGCTTACATACCTGCTGTAACCTTTAGCATCTGGTAGCTGGTAGGCGTCAACATCGCCTATGGTTCCAATAATAGCTTTTGTGAGTGCATCATCATCCAATTCTAGCTCTCTGAGGAATCTTGCTGTCTCATCATAGACCTCTAGTGTTTTCAGTAAGTTTGGATCACGATATGATAAATATGAGAACACTCCTGAAACAGTAAACAATATTTAGCACTATGTGGATAGTTTACCACGCAGAAACCGTGACACATAACTAATAACAATAAATATGAATGGGCAACGGGACATTTTTCTTATTGCTTTACCAGTTATAAGAAAATGTTGAAATAACAAGTCAGCAAACAGAGCTAGAATAGAACCTGAATGGGTGTCAAAATCACAAAATCCTCCATATGCACCACCGCTAACTCGAACACGATCCCATAACCATGTATTGCTTATGTGCTTTGAGATGACATAGGCGCTTCCATTGAGCTGGTATCCACTTTGGTAAAGGTTTCCAGCTTTTCCAACATAATTAACCTTAAATAACAGATAAAATGATATCAAAAAATTTCACTATGCCAAATTGTCAATGAGTAGTAATCTCTCCATGATTTCTGAAAGTATTCAGACAACTAGTCGTTACCTGAGTTGGGACAACAATGGCTTCATTCACAGAAGGTAGACGAGAAAGCCATGGATCACTTCCAATGGATGGGCTACTTGGGAGTGAATCAAGAAATTTGGCAATATGTTGCCTTGATTTTTCAAGATTTTTCCCGTCACTAGTAAGGTTGATCAAGCAACCATTCTTGGAAAAGAGTGATTTTCTCATTTCCTCGAGTGAAGATGATATGCTGTCCCAATCTTGATCAATCTTAGTTTCCAGGTCCCGCAGATACTCAAGATAACTGCCAACAGCAACATATAAATAAATGAATATCTCACACGGCAGCATGTTGATAAGAATTATGGCTACTTCTGCGAAAGATAACTGCACTTCTTACAAATGGGTTCTAAAAGCACTGAAAGCAAAATCCATAACATAAAAGAAAGGAAAAAGAAACCAAAGAAGAAGAATAAACTAACAAACCAAAGCATAGATGTAAGCTACAATAGTCTAGCACAGAGCACACCAGGTATATACATACAGGGCTGTAATGATAAATTCCATTCTGGGAACCAGCCGACCTGACAATCCACATATGTGCATATAACACAGAATCTTACCTAACACCACCCATTTGTTCCGAAATCCATCCAGCTGCATTTAACTTAGCATCCATTCTAGCTGCCGCTATGCCATGGCCACTGCCCCTCAATCGATTCTGTATTGGACAAAGCATTAAATAACCAGATCAAAGCCATGCTTATGACAATATATAGCAGAAAGATGCCAGTTCAGTACCTCCATTCTTGCTTTACTCTGAGAAACAAACTGCTTGAATCTCTGCTGTTCTGTGAATTGAACATCTTGAAGAATGATGTACATCTGAAATAACAGAAAAATCATTTATTTTCATTATATACAAATGAAAGCAGCAATTATCTGATAAGATCAGTTCTCGTGCAAGTTAACAAATTAACCAGCAAGCATGTCTCCTACACCTGGCATTTCCTTTGCCAAGATGGTCTGCGTACAACATTATGAAAAACATACCAGATTAAACAAATCTTCTACTCGTGGCGCCATTGCCTTTCCCCGAACGATTATGCGAGTGAGAGGATCTTCTTTTCCCCTAACTGATGATGTGAATGGGTATACTGATATGCCTCCAGTTTTTCTACCAATTAATTGATTAAGTTGCACAAAGTCCATATCTTTTGTGCCCATCTCCAGTAAGGATTGGCTGGTACACATGCTCATAATTAGTTCAAAAGCCATATAATATGCAGGAATATCTTCATGATAGATCAACAGCAATGCATCAGTCAACCAGCTCACCAGAACAATGGCAACAATTGCAAATGTTCTTTTTTCATCGAACCCATATCAAATACAACCTCAGAGTAGATGACATCATTGGTGAAGAGATCATGTTGCAAAACCTTGACACCGTTTATCTCTCCAACCTACATGTGTTTATCATTTACCGTCAATTTGTAGTCTACATACAAAATAGTAAAAATAAGAAAGATAAAGAAATATAAACTACTCAGAAAAAGAAGGTAACACTAGTAGTTATTTTAAAATTTTAAAAGATTATAATTCAAAAACTAGCAAATGCTCAATACACATCCTGGGAAAAATATTTATGATATACTTGATTGGTAACTTTTGCTGATAGATAGAGAAGCATTCAGCCTGCATCAATATGTGACACGAATTTGCTTCCTGTGCAGGGTAAGGAGACATGGTACACTAAAGTTAGATTTGGCTGGTAAGTGTTAAATGTTCCTATACATTTTGGGCTATTAGCTCCTGAATAACTTTCCTCGTTAGCAAGTTGTAGTAATAACTTCTGACCAGTATCCCAATACATGTAACTCCCATCAAGGAACAGTTTAAATAGAACACTAGTCTAGGCTTCATGACTTTTTTAAAAAAATAAAACAGAATATTGACCAAATATGTCCCAATAGAGACCCAAAGAACTACCTCAACCGGTACATGAATAGGCTTTTTTGGGATATCTTGCAATGACAGACTAGGGACAGCCTTGAGAGCTTCTGGAGGATCTGGTGTTTCTTGTTTTTCCTTTAGCTCCTTTGTAGAACGTGCCAACTCTGCAAGATCCTCCTGAGTCATGCTAGCTTTGACTTGTTTTAGGATCTCTTTCTCAGCTGCTTCATCACGTGATGCTTTCTCTGGATCAGGCTGCACTTTGAAGGTTTAAATTTGAAGTATATCTGAGCCACAAAAAATATTAGCTCGGTGTACACAATATGAAGCGAGAAGTTCTCAACTGACCTGCATTTCAACTGTGACACGATGTGAATTCTTCAAAATAAATTTTTCAATGAGCGGTGAGAACACAGCTTTTGATCCCTCCTCTGCAATTCGTGCTTTCAATTGTTGCAGTGGTTGTTCATATTTCAGAGGCTCAAAAGGGTCCATATCATATATCCATTTCCCCTGCAGTTGTTTTGTGAAGTCGAAGACATTACATGAATATCTTCAAACATATGGATTTTCTTAAAATGAAAATCATGAGATAGTTATTCATACAATTGAACGAAGCATCAGTGACAAGCCACGAGGGAATGACCCTGTGTTGTTCTCCCTAAGACTAAATTCGATCGTGTTCATGGAAGCCTCCACCGCTTCTGTTGCAAATCCTTCCTCTGCTAAATTATTCAAAGTTTGCATAACCAACTCTTCAACTTTTTCAATATTATCCTCTGATACACCTTTCAGGCCTATGCTAAATTGTGGTTGAAGGAGCTCATCCTCAACACCACCTCCCACAATAGCTTCTCCTAAACCACTTTCAAGAAGAATCCTTCTAAGTGGTGAAGCTGGAGTCCCCAGCAATAGATGATCCAGGAAACCAAGTGCAAGCTCAGTTTCTACATCTAATGGCTCTTCTGACAAAAGCCAATTGATGCACACCATATATTTCTTTGTCAAATCACCTTCTTGACCAGCAGGGTACTTCTCTATGACCCTCACAGGTTCCTTGAATAGCCTCTGTGGCCAAACCTTCGATTCATTAGGAGCAGGGTTGGCTTCAAACTGGTCAAGGTATTCTAGAGAAGGGGAAAGAAAAGGATAGACATTATAAGAGGGATAAGAAACAGGAAATTTGGAGGATCATGAAAAAGGTGGTTAAAAAACAGCAGCCATGCGAATACAATCAGTATTTGCTTTTAGATTTGCATCTTACCACTTAGAATGCGCAGCCGCTCTTTTGGGTCATCATCACCATAGAACCAGATCCTAGCATTGCTTGGATGATAATACTTACTATGGAACTCCTGCAAACGAGCAAGACATACAAGCACAGAATGAAAAACTAAATTAAGTAATTAACAGCTAACTAAGCAACCAATATTAGCTTAGTGCTACTCCAAAATATATAGATAGTTTTTGGTGGTGCTAGAATGAAATCTGGTCAGGTGATCTAGCACTTATTTTTTATACATCACAATGGAAACCACCAACTATTAAAATTAACTCTAGAAGAGTTAAGGGCACAAGCAATACCTAAAATCTCAAAGTAAAAGACATCATGAAGCACTGCATTGCTGGTACAAAGTATATACCAGCAAATGGCTCAGTATGCCTCAATAAATGAGAATCCAAAATTTGGATCCAGATTGATAACAAACCTTGAATTCTTCAAAAGTAAGTTTTGGGATTTCATTTGGGTCCCCACCACTATCAACACCATATGTGTTATCAGGGGAAAGTGCCTGCAGAATGTTCTGAAAAGTTAATCCTTGTACTTGTACCAACTGGACAAATAAGATCATGAAAAGAGAGGCCATAAAAAATGCCTACGAACAGAAGAAAAGGAGCACCCAGGTATATTAGCACAAACAGACATATTGGGAAGAATCTAACAAGGAAGAATATACTAATAAGTTACTGCAACCTACTGTACTAAAGCCTAGAATAAACCCAGTTTAAACAAGAAAGCAGAATGAATACAGGGGAAATGCAACATCTCTGGACCCAGGTTCATTGCAATGCTTAGTCAAGCAACTCATCAGGCAAAAAATGAGAGCAATGTACCAACCTATAGGTCTGGACCTGATCTCAGCTGGCAATTATAGTACATAAATTAACCAAAATTTAACTAATTATATGGTCAAACCATCAAAGTTCAATCTCAGCAATAGATTAAGGTAGTAGAACGGCCTGATCATGTTATGCCCTTTGACAAGGAGATCTCAGGATGATATCATGTAAAGGATAATAAGAGATGTAATTGCATCACATTCTCCTAAAGGCTAGTGAGATCGAACAAGATGCCAAGAAATTGAACATCTGAAACAGAACACCCATTTACCTGTTGGGATACACGTCCCATTATGTTATCAGGTTGAGAGTAAACTCCTTTCATCTCATTGAAGACGACACCTAAAATTGTTAAAGGATTGCATTTTGAATGACAAGTAATGTCACATGTAAATTTTGCTTACTATATTTATTTAGATTGAGCAAACAAACCTTTGTATGTTATCTCTTCTTCAGGGTTGTCAAGCTCATAGTGCCAACCTTCTTGTTGAAATGTTTGGAAGTCGTCAACACATTTAGGGAAAAAGACGGCATCAAGATATACATCTACCAAGTTGTAGAAATCCTGGAAAGCAACCAAGTATACAATGATAATGTTAAACAAAGAGTTTCTGAACAAATGATGCAAGCACATTTGTGGCCATTAGGTCTTACCTTAGTGTTTGTTGATGCAACCGGATAACATGTCCGATCGGGATATGTGAACGCATTCAGGAATGTATGCAAACTACCCTTTAGGAGCTCCACAAACGGTTCTTTTAAAGGATATTTTCTTGATCCGCAGAGAACACTATGTTCAAGGATGTGGGGTATGCCAGTTGAATTTTTCCTGGTAATAAACAAAATCTTCTTTACAACACGAAAATAAGCTTACATGCAATGATTCATTCTTTCACTATATGTGCCTAGGGCTGCCCAGCTCATTTTTTGTACAGCAAATCCTACGTCTAATGGAGATCGGAATACTGATTTACCATAGACAAAACAAAGAAACAAGGATTAACTGCACTTACGGAGGGGTACGGAAAACAATGCCAAAAACTTTATTCTCATCATCATTTGACACAGACATTACTTCAGCACCCGTCTTCTTGTGCTTGTAAAGAACAGCAATTGATTTGCACTCATCTATAGTCTGTTCAGAGACCTTTTCAAATCCGAGCTTTGTGGCATACTCATGTACGTCATCTGTATCTGATTATGTCAGAAGAAAGAGGTCACACATTTGATAAGCATATGACCTTGATTTTTTTCAAATAGCAAAAGGATGCGGTTTGAATGATGGTTGCTTTTCAAATAGCATATTATTATCAGCTCCAGCAGCCTCATGTCAACACTTTGAGCAAAAATCACAGAGAAATTGTGTGATTTATGAGCGAAAAAATATCAATCATGAGACCTAAAACAGTACACAAAAGGAAACCCCACCATAGACTAACCATCATTTTCATTCCAAACCAGCTATGCAGTTCGAAGTGATTCAACACATTGCGTCCATTTGCTTCCGCAATTGCAAGTAAAATAGCACACTTCACAACCATTTCCGCTACAGATAGGTTCAAGCAGAAGCAGTTCTGTTCTCACCATAGGGCACGGGAGAGGGCGAGGTAGATACAGCGGAGGCGGACAGCCTCCGCGCGAGCTGGGGCGCAGCGGCCGGCCAGTACCGGCCGGAGCAGTGCAGCGGCGCCGCAGCGACCAGGAATCGCGCGCCGCCGCGGGGCAGAGCCGAGTAGCCGCGCGCCGGGAGTGAGAACGAGGACGCCCGGCGTGCCAAGGATGAGGCCGCGGCAGCGGGCACGACGACGGGCCTGCCCCTGCGGCAGCGGTGTAGGAGGCGGCGGCCTGAGGTGCGGAGCAGCGCCACCCGCTCCATGCCGCAGGTGTCCAGCTTGCCGGTCTGCCTCTGGACTCTGGGGTTCTGGATTGGAGTTAGGGGCGGCGTAGGTCGTTGCTGCGAGTGGGATTGCGATTAGGCTTTCAGTTCCTGGGCTCTCCGTCCGCACTATGGCGAGGTTTTGCTTGGGCTTAAACAAGATGAGGTGGACTGAGGAGAGGTGAAAAATCTTCGATTTTTGTCTAGCTCTTTTTTATGGCTGGGATTGTTCAATGGAATTTCGTGTGGCTGATGGTGAGTTGGCGTGGATTGTGGTACACGCAAAGTGTTCGCGAAATTTGGCGTCGTTTAGACGTGTCTTCACCGTGGACATTGGAGGGACATACAGAGTTTTGCAAGTTTGTCTTGGGTGTTTTGAATTCTACCCTTTTCCACATAATACAAGGCTCATATAGAATTCCAAATACTACCTACCTCTATTCTTAAATATCTATCATTTCCTAATTTATTTTTATATTAAAACACGATAAATATTTGATGGTCACTGAACGCGCTAACGAAAGGGCTCCTAGTCGCGGGGCGCGTTAATTAGTCCGAAGAGATAGGTGCGCCCTAGAAGAACCCGCCCTAATTGAACCATGTGGCAACGAGTCTGTGGCCGGGTTTGGTGGAGCCTGACAAGAGAGAACGGGCATGTCAGGAGGGAACCACTTGAGTGGGTCCCGCGTCCGACCCTGAATTGACCCGCCATAATGACTGACCACATTAACCACGCCTGACACCTCCCCACGGCGTGGGCGTCGATCCACTTTCCACTCATGACCTACGTACCTCTCGGACCGCATAGCACTTATGACCTACATGCCCCTGGACTGCGACGTATTAATAGCCCACGCACCCCTCGTACTGTGCCGCACTTATGCCTATCGAACTAGGCCTGAGTGCACAAACCTCCCGCAAGGTACTACACGACGGACTGTGTCGAGTCCCAAGCTACGGAAGCCAAGGGTCAACATAGACGAAATGATGGCGCCTGAGACCATCACCGCCCCTGTGATAAATTCGTGGCAACCAGGCAGCCTCAGGACCTGCGAGTACGCATGGACTCATCCGGAGTAAAACACTGATTTTATCGTTCCCTTATGGCTCCTTCACGGGAAAGCCATAGCTGACCAACCCCTATCCCCGATCTATAAAAGTGAGAGGCTGACCTCTAGGCAGGAGGAGGGACGGAGAGATCAGCATACGGTGATGAGCCCACAAGAACGAGCAGGAGGAGCGTCGACGAGGACTAGAAGGCTAGAGCCCCTGCCAAGCGAGGACTTATATATGACTCCACCTTACAGCTTCTAAGCTTTACTTTCACCCCGATAAGAGATCTGGGAGCCTCTCCTCACTCTATCGACTGCTTGTAACCCCTACTACAAGTTTGGTCATCAATTGTATCAGTAGCGCAAGGCGTTGATAATTGGATGTAGGGACGTTCTGCCCAAACCAGTATAAATTGTGCACCCTTCGCTTATGTCCTTCGAAGCCTGGAAAACGCACAATAAATTTACTTGTCGGAGCGAGATACGAAACACCGACAACCCTAAACTAGTGTCATATCCTTATTCTCTACATAATTCTCATCATTTTCTTTATAATAATATAATTTACTTCCTAAAATATATGTTTTATGACTTAATTATTGGAGTATATTTTTCTAGATGTTTTAAACAATTTAAATATATAGTATTTAAATTTTTAAGGTATTATTTTGAGTTACCTTGTTAGAGATTCTCTGAGGTAAAGAAAGCAAAAGACAGCAACCATTCTGAAAGTCGCCTAGAGAGGGGATGAATAGGCAGAAACTGAAATTTACAACTTTAAACATAACTACAAGCCGGGGTTAGCGTTAGAAATAAATGTGAGCCCGAAAGAGAGGGCGAAAATAAATCACAAGCAAATGAAGAGAGTGACACGGTGATTTGTTTTACCGAGGTTCGGTTCTTGCAAACCTAGTCCTCGTTGAGGTGGTCACAAAGACCGGGTCTCTTTCAACCCTTTCCCTCTCTCAAACGGTCACCTAGACCGAGTGATATTTCTTCTCAATCAAATGGGTCACTTAGACCCCTACAAGGACCACCACAACTTGGTGTCTCTTGCTTTGATTACAAATGTCTTGAGAACAAGAATGGAGGAAGAAGAAAGCGATCCAAGAACAAGAGCTCAAAGAACACGAGCAAAACTCTCTCTCTAGTCACTATTTGTTTGGAGTGGATTTGAGACTTGGAGAGGTTTTGATTCTTTTAAATTGTGTCTTGTATTGATTGCACTAGCTCTTGTATTGAATGAGATGTCTGAAAACTTGGATGTCTTGAAGTGCTGGTGGTTGGGGGGTATTTATAGCCCCAACCACCAAACCAACCGTTGGGGAGGCTGTCTGTCAATGGGCTCATCGGACAGTCCGGTGCGCCACCGGACACTGTCCGGTGCGCCAGCCACGTCACCCAACCGTTAGGGTTCTGACGGTTTCGACCGTTGGAGCTCTGTCTTCATGGGGCACCGGACAGTCCGGTGCCGCACCGGACAGGCACTGTTCATTGTTCGGTGCGCCTTCTGGCGCTGCTCTGACTCTGCGTGAACTGTCCACGCACTGTTCCCTTTTGCAGATGACTGTTGGCACAGTAGCCGTTGCTCCGCTTGGCGCACCGGACAGTCCGATGAATTATAGCGGAGCGGCCTTAGAGAAACCTGAAGCTAAGGAGTTCAGAGTGTACGGTCCCTGGTGCACCGGACACTGTCCGGTGCGCGAGACTAGGGCACACTTCGGTTTTCTTTTGCTCCTTTCTTTTGAACCCTAACTTGTTCTTTTTATTGGTTTGTGTTGAACCTTTGGCACCTGTAGAACATATATCTAGAGCAAACTAGTTAGTTCAATTATTTGTGTTGGGCAATTCAACCACCAAAATCATTTAGGAAAAGGTTTGATCCTATTTCCCTTTCAATCTCCCCCTTTTTGGTGATTGATGCCAACACAAACCAAAGCAAATTTATAAGTACAGAATTGAACTAGTTTGCATAAGGTAAGTGCAAAGGTTGCTTGGAATTAAACCAATTTATATTTTCACTAGATATGCATGGATTGCTTTCTTTCTTTTAACATTTTGGACCACATTTGCACCACTTGTTTTGTTTTTGCAAATTCTTTTGGAAAATCTTTTCAAACCCTTTTTGCAAATAGTCAAAGGTAAATGAATAAGATTTCGATAAGTATTTTCAAGATTTTGAAATTTCTCTTCCTTTGACTTACAAAACTCCCCCTGGTTGAAATTCTCCTCTTAGTGTTCAAGAGGGTTTTACCAATATGAAAAAGATTTAGATACCAATTGAAAATTCCTTCTTTATAGATACCAATCGAGATATAAATTCTAGGGAATACCAATTTTGAAAGATATTAACAAGATACCAAATGAAAACTTTATTTGAAAATTTTGAAATTGGTGGTGGTACGATCCTTTTGCTTTGGGCTATTATTCTCTCCCCTTTGGCATTAATCGCCAAAAACGGAGACGTTTGAGAGCCCTTTTAAATTCTCTCCCCCTTTGGCAAACAATATATGAGTGAAAGATTATACCAATGTGGAGAGTGGTGTGGAGTGACGGCGAAGGGTAAATAATAGCGATATAGTGGAGTGGAAGCCTTGTCTTCGTCGAGTACTCCATTTCCCTTTCAAACTATGACTTAGCATAAAATACACTTGGAAACACATTAGTCGTAGCAAATGAAAGAGACAAGATCAAAGGTATGTAGATGAGCTATGTGTGCAAGGTGTCAATCAAAGTTCCGAGAATCAAGAATATTTAGCTCATTCTTAAGTTTGGTAAAGGTTTTCTCATCTAATGGTTTGGTAAAGATATCGGTTAATTGTTCTTTGGTGCTAATATAGGCTATCTCGATATCCCCCCTTTGTTGGTGATCCCTCAAAAAGTGATGTCGAATGTCTATGTGCTTAGTGCGGCTGTGTTCAATGGGATTCTCCGCAATGCGGATAGCACTCTCATTGTCACATAGAAGAGGGACTTTGCTCAATTTGTAGCCATAGTCCCTGAGGGTTTGCCTCATCCAATGCAATTGCGCGCAACAATGGCCTACAACAATGTACTCGGCTTTGGCGGTAGAAAGAGCTACTGAATTTTATTTCTTTGAAGCCAAAGACACCAGGGATCTCCCTAGAAACTGACAAGTCCCTGATGTGCTCTTCCTATCAATTTTACACCCTGCCCAGTCAGCATCGGAATATCCTATTAAATCAAAGGTGGATCCCCTGGGGTACCAAAGCCCAAACTTAGGTGTATGAACTAAATATCTCATGATTCGCTTCACGTCCCTAAGATGAACTTCTTTAGGGTCGGCTTGGAACCTTGCACACTGAAAGGGAATTAGGCTTACACCTAGTTCCTAAATAATTTTGGTGGTTGAATTGCCCAACACAAATCTTTGGACTAACTAGTTTGCTCTAGTGTATAAGTTATACAGGTGTCAAAGGTTCACACTTAGCCAATAAAAAGACCAAGTGTTGGGTTCAACAAAAATGCAAAGGAGCAACCGAAGGCACCTCTGGTCTGGCACACCGGACTGTCCGGTGTGCCACCGGACAGTGTCCGGTGCACCACCGGACATGTCCGGTGCACCAGAGGACTCTAACTCGAACTCGCCACCTTCGGGAATTTCCAGAGGCCACTCCACTATAATTCACCGGACTGTCCGGTGTGCACCGGACATGTCCGGTGCTCCAAGGAAGGGCGGCCCCAGGAACTCGCCAGCCTCGGGTTTTCATTCCAGCCGCTCCGCTATAATTCACCGGACTGTCCGGTGTGCACCGGACTGTCCGGTGCATCTGCGGAGCAACGGCTACTTCAGGCGCCAACGGCTACCTGCAGCGCATTTATTGCGCGCCAGCGCGCGCAGAGGTCAGGCACGCCCATGCTGGCGCACCGGACACTCTACAGTACATGTCCGGTGCGCCACCGGACATCAAGGCGGGCCCAGAAGTCAGAACTCCAACGGTCGATTTCCAACGGCACTGGTGACGTGGCGGGGGCACCGGACTGTCCGGTGCGCCATCGAACAGACAGCCCAGCCAACGGTCAAGTTTGGTGGTTGGGGCTATAAATACCCCAACCACCCCACCATTCATTGCATCCAAGTTCTCTACTTCCCAACTACTACAAGAGCTCTAGCATTCAATTCTAGACACACCAAAGAGATCAAATCCTCTCCATATTACACACAACGCCCTAGTGACTAGAGAGAGAGATTTGCTTGTGTTCTTTCGAGCTCTTGCGCTTGGATTGCTTCCTTCTTTCTTGATTCT
The DNA here is from genome assembly GCF_902167145.1 of Zea mays. Classification (NCBI taxonomy): domain Eukaryota; kingdom Viridiplantae; phylum Streptophyta; class Magnoliopsida; order Poales; family Poaceae; genus Zea; species Zea mays. The sequence continues at coordinate 218,037,446 of NC_050100.1, read as the reverse complement.
TTCTTGTGATCAAACACTCACTTGTAATTGAGGCAAGAGGCACCAATTGTGTGGTGGCCCTTGCGGGAAGTTTGATTCCCAAGTGATTTGAGAAGAGGAGCTCACTCGGTCCGAGGGACCGATTGAGAGAGGGAAGGGTTGAAAGAGACCCGGCCTTTGTGGCCTCCTCAACGGGGAGTAGGTTTGCAAGAACCGAACCTCGGTAAAACAAATCCGCGTGTCACACTTTTCATTTGCTTGCGATTTGTTTTGCTCCCTCTCTCGCGGACTCGTTTATATTTCTAACGCTAACCCGGCTTGTAGTTGTTATTATTTTTGAGAATTTCAGTTTCGCCCTATTCACCCCCCCTCTAGGCGACTTTCAATTGGTATCGCCAAGTTCTTCATTAGAGCCTAACCGCTCGAAGTGATGTCGGGAGATCACGCCAAGAAGGAGATGGAGACCGGCGAAAAGCCCACTACAAGCCACGGGAGCACTTCATCGGAAGAGTCCCGCACCAAGAGGAAGGAGAAGAAGAAGATCTCCTCCAACAAAGGGAAGGAGAAGAAATCTTCTTCTCACCACAAAGAGAAGAAGGAAAAATCTTCTTCCCACATGCCGCGTCGGAGTGGGGACAAGCAAAAGAGGATGAGGAAGGTGGTCTACTACGAGACCGACACTTCATCAACATCAACCTCCGACTCCGATGCACCCTCCGTAACTTCTAAACGCCAAGAGCGTAAGAAGTTTAGTAAGATCCCCCTACACTATCCTCGCATTTCTAAACATGCACCTTTACTTTCCGTCCCATTAGGCAAACCACCAACTTTTGATGGTGAAGATTATGCTAGGTGGAGTGATTTAATGTGATTTCATCTAACCTCACTCCACAAAAGTATATGGGATGTTGTTGAGTTTGGTGCACAAGTACCATCCGTAGGGGACAAGAATTATGATGAGGATGAGGTGGCCCAAATCGAGCACTTCAACTCTCAAGCGACAACAATACTCCTCGCCTCTTTAAGTAGAGAGGAGTATAACAAAGTTCAAGGGTTGAAGAGCGCCAAGGAGGTTTGGGATGTGCTCAAAACCGCGCACGAAGGAGATGAGCTCACCAAGATCACCAAGCGGGAAACGATCGAGGGGGAGCTCGGTCGGTTCCGGCTTCGCAAAGGGGAGGAGCCACAACACATGTACAACCGACTCAAGACTTTGGTGAACCAAGTGCGCAACCTCGGGAGCGTCAAGTGGGACGACCACGAAATGGTTAAGGTTATTCTAAGATCTCTCATTTTCCTTAACCCCACTCAAGTTCAATTAATTCGTGGTAATCCTAGATATACTAAAATGACCCCCGAGGAAGTTATCGGGCATTTTGTAAGTTTTGAGTGCATGATCGAAGGCTCGAGGAAGATCAACGAGCTTGATGATCCATCTACATCCGAAGCTCAACCCGTCGCATTCAAGGCGACGGAAGAAAAGAAGGAGGAGTCTACACCAAGTAGACAACCAATCGACGCCTCCAAGCTTGACAATGAGGAGATGGCGCTCGTCATCAAGAGCTTCCGCCAAATCCTCAAACAAAGGAGGGGGAAAGACTACAAGTCCCGCTCCAAGAAGGTTTGCTACAAATGTGGTAAGCCCGGTCATTTTATTGCTAAATGTCCTATATCAAGTGACAGTGACCGAGGCGACGACAAGAAGGGGAGAAGAAAGGAGAAAAAGAAGTACTACAAGAAGAAGGGCGGCGATGCCCATGTTTGTCAGGAGTGGGATTCCGACGAAAGCTCAAGCGACTCCTCCGACGACGAGGACGCCGCCAACATCGCCGTCACCAAGGGACTTCTCTTCCCCAACGTCGGCCACAAGTGCCTCATGGCAAAGGACGGCAAACGGAAGAAGGTTAAATCTAACTCCTCCACTAAATATGAGTCTTCTAGTGATGATAATAATAGTGATGAGGAGGATAATCTGCGTGTCCTCTTTGCCAATCTTAACATGGAGCAAAAAGAAAAATTAAATGAGTTGATTAGTGCTATTCATGAAAAGGATGACCTTTTGGACTCCCAAGAGGATTGTCTAATTAAAGAAAACAAGAAACATGTTAAGGTTAAAAAGGCTTATGCTCTAGAAGTAGAAAAATGTGAAAAATTATCTAGTGAGCTAAGCACTTGCCGTGAAATGATTGACAACCTTAGGAATGAAAATGCTAGTTTAAATGCTAAGGTTGATTCTCATGTTTGCATTGTTTCAACTTCCAATCCTAAAGATAATAATGATGATTTGCTTGCTAGGATTGAAGAATTGAATATTTCTCTTGCTAGCCTTAGAGTAGAAAATAAAAATTTAATTGCTAAGGCTAAAGATTATGATGTTTGCAAAGTTACAATTTCCGATCTTAGAGATAAAAATGATATTCTTCATGCTAAGATTGTTGAACTTAATTCTTCCAAACCCTCTACATCTATTGTTGAGCATGTATCTATTTGTACTAGATGTAGAGATGTTGATGTTAATGCTATTCATGATCATATGGCTTTAATTAAACAACAAAATAATCATATAGCAAAACTAGATGCTAAAATTGCCGAGCACAACTTAGAAAATGAGAAATTTAAATTTGCTCGTAGCATGCTTTATAATGGGAGACGCCCGGGCATCAAGGATGGCATTGGCTTCCAAAGGGGAGACGATGTCAAAATTAGTGCCCCTCCTAAAAGATTGTCTAATTTTGTTAAGGGCAAGGCTCCCATGCCTCAGGATAACGAGGGTTACATTTTATACCCTGCCGGTTATCCCGAGAGCAAAATTAGGAGAATTCATTCTAGGAAGTCTCACTCTAGCCCTAATCATGCTTTTATGTATAAGGGTGAGACATCTAGCTCTAGGCAACCAACCCATGCTAAGTTGCCTAGAAAGAAAACTCCTAGTGCATCAAATGATCATAACATTTCATTTAAAACTTTTGATGCATCTTATGTTTTGACTAACAAATCCGGCAAGATAGTTGCCAAATATGTTGGGGGCAAGCACAAGGGCTCCAAGACTTGTGTTTGGGTACCCAAAGTTCTTGTGTCTAATGCCAAAGGACCCAAAACCATTTGGGTACCTAAAGTCAAGAACTAAAATTGTTTTGTAGGTTTATGCATCCGGGGGCTCAAGTTGGATACTCGATAGCGGGTGCACAAACCACATGACTGGGGAGAAGAAGATGTTCTCCTCATATGAGAAAAACCAAGATCCCCAACGAGCTATCACATTCGGGGATGGAAATCAAGGTTTGGTCAAAGGATTGGGTAAAATTGCTATATCACCTGACCATACTATTTCCAATGTTTTTCTTGTAGATTCTTTAGATTACAATTTGCTTTCTGTTTCACAATTATGTCAAATGGGCTACAACTGTCTATTTACTGATGTAGGTGTCACTGTCTTTAGAAGAAGTGATGATTCAATAGCATTTAAGGGTGTGTTGGAGGGTCAGCTATACTTGGTAGATTTTGATAGAGCTGAACTCGACACATGCTTAATTGCTAAGACTAACATGGGTTGGCTCTGGCACCGCCGACTAGCCCATGTTGGGATGAAGAATCTTCATAAGCTTCTAAAGGGGGAACACATTTTAGGATTAACCAATGTTCATTTTGAGAAAGACAGGATTTGTAGCGCATGCCAAGCCGGAAAGCAAGTTGGTACCCATCATCCACACAAAAACATCATGACGACCGACAGGCCACTGGAGCTCCTACACATGGACCTATTCGGCCCGATTGCTTACATAAGCATCGGCGGGAGTAAGTACTGTCTAGTTATTGTGGATGATTATTCTCGCTTCACTTGGGTATTCTTTTTGCAGGACAAATCTCATACCCAAGAGACCTTAAAGGGATTCTTGAGACGGGCTCAAAATGAGTTCAGCTTAAGGATCAAGAAAATTAGAAGCGACAATGGGACGGAGTTCAAGAACTCACAAATAGAAGGTTTCCTTGAGGAGGAGGGCATCAAGCATGAGTTCTCTTCTCCCTACACGCCACAACAAAATGGTGTAGTGGAGAGGAAGAATCGAACTCTTTTGGACATGGCTAGAACCATGCTTGATGAGTACAAGACACCGGATCGGTTTTGGGCCGAGGCGGTCAACACCGCTTGCTACGCCATCAACCGGTTATATCTACACCGAATCCTCAAGAAGACATCCTATGAACTCCTAACCGGTAAAAAGCCCGACATTTCCTATTTTAGAGTTTTTGGTAGCAAATGCTTTATTCTTGTTAAAAGAGGTAGAAAATCTAAATTTGCTCCTAAAACTGTAGAAGGCTTTTTACTAGGATATGACTCAAACACAAGGGCATATAGAGTCTTTAACAAGTCTTCAGGACTTGTTGAAGTTTCTTGTGACGTTGTGTTTGATGAAACTAACGGCTCTCAAGTAGAGCAAGTTGATCTTGATGAGATAGGTGAAGAACAGGCTCCGTGCATCGCGCTAAGGAACATGTCCATTGGGGATGTGTGCCCTAAGGAATTCGAAGAGCCTCCAAATACACAAGATCAACCATCCTCCTCCACGCAAGCATCTCCACCAACCCATGATGAGGACGAGGCTCAAGTTGATGAAGGAGAGGATCAAAAGGATGAGCCACCTCAAGATGACGGCAACGATCAAGGGGGAGATGCAAATGATGAAGACAAGGAGGACGAACAACCAAGGCCGCCACACCCAAGAGTCCACCAAGCAATCCAACGAGATCACCCCGTCGACACCATTCTCGGCGACATTCATAAGGGGGTAACCACTCGATCTCGTGTTGCACATTTTTGTGAGCATTACTCTTTTGTTTCCTCTATTGAGCCACAAAGGGTAGAGGAAGCACTCCAAGATGCGGATTGGGTGATGGCGATGCAAGAGGAGCTCAACAATTTCACAAGGAACGAGGTATGGCGCTTAGTTCCACGTCCTAACCAAAATGTTGTAGGAACCAAATGGGTCTTCCGCAACAAGCAAGATGAGCATGGTGTGGTGACAAGGAACAAAGCTCGACTTGTGGCCAAAGGATACTCCCAAGTCGAAGGTTTGGATTTCGGTGAAACCTATGCACCCGTAGCTAGGCTTGAATCAATTCGCATATTATTAGCCTATGCTACTTACCATGGCTTCAAGCTTTATCAAATGGACGTGAAGAGTGCCTTCCTCAACGGACCAATCAAGGAAGAGGTCTATGTTGAGCAACCTCCCGGCTTTGAAGATAGTAAGTACCCTAACCATGTCTATAAGCTCTCTAAGGCGCTTTATGGGCTCAAGCAAGCCCCAAGAGCATGGTATGAATGCCTTAGAGATTTCCTTATCGCTAATGGCTTCAAAGTCGGCAAGGCCGATCCTACTCTATTCACTAAAACTCTTGACAATGATTTGTTTGTATGCCAAATTTATGTTGATGATATCATATTTGGGTCTACTAACGAATCTACTTGTGAGGAATTTAGTAGGATCATGACACAGAAATTCGAGATGTCTATGATGGGGGAGTTGAAGTATTTCTTAGGATTTCAAGTGAAGCAACTCCAAGAGGGCACCTTCATTTGTCAAACAAAGTACACTCAAGACATTCTAACCAAGTTTGGAATGAAGGATGCCAAGCCCATCAAGACTCCCATGGGAACAAATGGGCATCTCGACCTCGACACGGGAGGTAAGTCCGTGGATCAAAAGGTATACCGGTCGATGATTGGTTCATTGCTTTATTTATGTGCATCTCGACCGGACATTATGCTTTCCGTATGCATGTGTGCAAGATTCCAATCCGACCCTAAGGAATCCCACCTTACGGTCGTAAAACGAATCTTGAGATATTTGGCTTATACTCCTAAGTTTGGGCTTTGGTACCCTCGGGGGTCCACATTTGATTTGATTGGTTATTCGGATGCCGATTGGGCGGGGTGTAAGATTAACAGGAAGAGCACATCAGGGACTTGCCAGTTCTTGGGGAGATCCTTGGTGTCTTGGGCTTCAAAGAAGCAAAATTCGGTCGCTCTTTCAACCGCCAAAGCCGAGTACATTGCCGCAGGTCATTGTTGCGCGCAATTACTTTGGATGAGGCAAACCCTGCGGGACTACGGTTACAAATTAACCAAAGTTCCTTTGCTATGTGATAATGAGAGTGCAATCAAAATGGTCGACAATCCCGTCGAGCATAGCCGCACTAAGCACATAGCCATTCGGTATCATTTTCTTAGGGATCACCAACAAAAGGGGGATATCGAGATTTCTTACATTAACACTAAAGATCAATTAGCCGATATCTTTACCAAGCCTCTTGATGAACAAACTTTTACCAAACTTAGGCATGAGCTCAATATTCTTGATTCCCGCAACTTCTTTTGTTAGATTGCACACATAGCTCATTTATATACTTTTGATCATATCTCTTTTATATGCTATGACTAATGTGTTTCCAAGTCTATTTCAAATCAAGTCATAGGTATATTGAAAGGGAATTGGAGTTTTAGGCGAAGACAAAGGCTTCCACTCCGCAACCCATCCTTCGCCGTCGCTCCAAGCCACTCTCCATCTTTGGGGGAGAGAACAAAAGGACTTCATCTTTGGTATAATCTTAACTCATTTGTTTATGACCAAAGAGGAAGACATTACTTCGAGGGCTCTAATAATTCCGTTTTTGGCGATTCATGCCAAAGGGGGAGAGAGTATGAGCCCAAAGCAAAAGGACCGCACCACCACCAATTTCAAAAACTTAGTGTTTTCCAAGAGTATTTATCAATTGGTATCCTATTGTGTTCAAAAGAGGGAGAAAGTAGTATTTCAAAAATGATATATCAAAACCCTCTTGAACACTAAGAGGAGGATCTCCTTTAGGGGGAGTTTTGTTTAGTCAAAGGAAAAACATTTGAAACAGGGAGAGATAATTTCAAATCTTGAAAATGCTTTGCAAAATCCTATTCATTTACCTTTGACCATTTGCAAAAGAACTTTGAAAAGGATTTACAAAAGAGTTTGCAAAAACAAAACATGTGGTGCAAGCGTGGTCCAAAATGTTAAATAAGAAAGAAACAATCCATGCATATCTTGTAAGTAGTTATATTGGCTCAATTCCAAGCAACCTTTACACTTACATTATGCAAACTAGTTCAATTATGCACTTCTATATTTGCTTTGGTTTGTGTTGGCATCAATCACCAAAAAGGGGGAGATTGAAAGGGAATTAGGCTTACACCTAGTTCCTAAATAATTTTGGTGGTTGAATTGCCCAACACAAATCTTTGGACTAACTAGTTTGCTCTAGTGTATAAGTTATACAGGTGTCAAAGGTTCACACTTAGCCAATAAAAAGACCAAGTGTTGGGTTCAACAAAAATGCAAAGGAGCAACCGAAGGCACCTCTGGTCTGGCACACCGGACTGTCCGGTGCGCCACCGGACATGTCCGGTGCGCCACCGGACATGTCCGGTGCACCAGAGGACTTTAACTCGAACTCGCCACCTTCGGGAATTTCCAGAGGCCACTCCACTATAATTCACCGGACTGTCCGGTGTGCACCGGACATGTCCGGTGCTCCAAGGAAGGGCGGCCCCAGGAACTCACCAGCCTCGGGTTTTCATTCCAGCCGCTCCGCTATAATTCACCGGACTGTCCGGTGTGCACCGGACTGTCCGGTGTGCACCGGACTGTCCGGTGTGCACCGGACTGTCCGGTGCATCTGCGGAGCAACGACTACTTCAGGCGCCAACGGCTACCTGCAGCGCATTTATTGCGCGCCAGCGCGCGCAGAGGTCAGGCACGCCCATGCTGGCGCACCGGACACTCTACAGTACATGTCCGGTGCGCCACCGGACATCAAGGCGGGCCCAGAAGTCAGAACTCCAACGGTCGATTTCCAACGGCACTGGTGACGTGGCGGGGGCACCGGACTGTCCGGTGGGCACCGGACTGTCCGGTGCGCCATCGAACAGACAGCCCAGCCAACGGTCAAGTTTGGTGGTTGGGGCTATAAATACCCCAACCACCCCACCATTCATTGCATCCAAGTTCTCTACTTCCCAACTACTACAAGAGCTCTAGCATTCAATTCTAGACACACCAAAGAGATCAAATCCTCTCCATATTCCACACAACGCCCTAGTGACTAGAGAGAGAGATTTGCTTGTGTTCTTTCGAGCTCTTGCGCTTGGATTGCTTCCTTCTTTCTTGATTCTTTCTTGTGATCAAACACTCACTTGTAATTGAGGCAAGAGGCACCAATTGTGTGGTGGCCCTTGCGGGAAGTTTGATTCCCAAGTGATTTGAGAAGAGGAGCTCACTCGGTCCGAGGGACCGATTGAGAGAGGGAAGGGTTGAAAGAGACCCGGCCTTTGTGGCCTCCTCAACGGGGAGTAGGTTTGCAAGAACCGAACCTCGGTAAAACAAATCCGCGTGTCACACTTTTCATTTGCTTGCGATTTGTTTTGCTCCCTCTCTCGCGGACTCGTTTATATTTCTAACGCTAACCCGGCTTGTAGTTGTGATTATTTTTGAGAATTTCAGTTTCGCCCTATTCACCCCCCTTCTAGGCGACTTTCACACACATGCATACGGAAAGCATAATATCCGGTCGAGATGCACATAAATAGTGTAAAGATCCTATCATCGACTGGTATACCTTTTGATCTATGGATTTACCTCCCATGTCGAGGTCGAGATGCCCATTAGTTCCCATGGGTGTCTTGATGGGTTTGGCATCCTTCATTCCAAACTTGTTAAGAATGTCTTGAATATACTTTGTTTGGCTGATGAAGGTGCCCTCTTGGAGTTGTTTGACTTGAAATCCTAGGAAATACTTCAACTCCCCCATCATAGACATCTCAAATTTTTGAATCATTATCCTACTAAACTCTTCACAAGTTGATTTGTTAGTAGACCCAAATATGATATCATCAACATAAATTTGGCATACAAACAAATCTTTTGCAATGGTTTTAGTAAAGAGAGTAGGATCGACTTTGCCGACTTTGAAGCCATTAGTGATAAGAAAATATCACAGCCATTCATACCATGCTCTTGGGGCTTGCTTGAGCTCATAAAGCGCCTTTGAGAGTTTATAGACATGGTTAGGGTACTCACTATCTTCAAAGCCGGGAGGTTGCTCAACATAGATCTCTTCCTTTATTGGTCCATTGAGAAAGGCACTCTTCACGTCCATTTGATAAAGCTTGAAGCCATGGTAAGTAGCATAGGCAAGTAATATGCGAATTGACTCAAGCCTAGCTACGGGTGCATAGGTTTCACCGAAATCCAAACCTTCGACTTGTGAATAACCCTTGGCCACAAGTCGGGCTTTGTTCCTTATCACCACACCATGCTCATCTTGCTTGTTGCAGAATACCCATTTGATACCTACAATATTTTGATTAGGATGTGGAACTAAATGCCATACCTCATTTCTTGTGAAGTTGTTGAGTTCCTCTTGCAATGCCAACATCCAATCCGAATCTCTTAGTGCATCCTCCACCCTATATGGCTCAATAGAGGACACAAAAGAGTAACGTTCACATAAATGAGCAACTCGAGATCGAGGTGTTACCCCCTTATGAATATCGCCGAGGATGGAGTTCATCGGGTGATCTCTTTGAATTGCTTGATGGACTCTTAGGTGTGGCGGTCTTTGGCCCTGTATTTCTTGATCATCTTCCTTGTCTTGATCAACTTCATCTCCCCCTTGATCCTTGTCCTCCTCTTGAGGTGACTCATCTTCTTGATCTTCTTCTTCATTATCTTGTGCCTGTTCCTCATCTTAAGTTGGTGGAGATGCTTGATTTGAAGATGATGGTTGATCTTGTGCTTGTGGAGGCTCTTCGGATTCCTTAGGACACACATCCCCAATGGTCATGTTCCTTAGCGCGACGCACGGAGCCTCTTCATCATCTAGCTAATCAAGATCAACTTGCTCCACTTGGGAGCCATTAGTTTCATCAAACAGAATGTCACAAGAAACCTCAACTAATACAGGGGATTTGTTGAAGACTCTATATGCCCTTGTGTTTGAATCATATCCTAGTAAAAAGCCTTCTACAGCCTTAGGAGCAAATTTAGATTTTCTACCTCTTTTAACAAGAATAAAACATTTGCTACCAAAGACTGTAAAATATGAAACATTGGGCTTTTTACCGGTGAGGAGTTCATAAGATGTCTTCTTGAGGATTCAGTGAAGGTAGAGCCGGTTGATGGAGTAGCAGGCGGTGTTAATCGCCTCGGCCCAAAACCGGTCCAGAGTCTTATATTCATCAAGCATGGTCCTTGCCATATCCAGTAGAGTTCTATTCTTCCTCTCCACTACACTATTTTGTTGTGGCGTGTAGGGAGAAGAGAACTCATGCTTGATGCCCTCCTCCTCAAGAAAGCCTTTAATTTAAGAGTTCTTGAACTCCGTTCCGTTGTCGCTTCTTATTTTCTTGATCCTTAATCCAAACTCATTTTGAGTCCGTCTCAAGAATCCCTTTAAGGTCTCTTGGGTTTGTGATTTTTCCTGCAAAAAGAATATCCAAGTGAAGCGAGAATAATTATCCACAATTACAAGACAATACTTACTCCCGCTGATGCTTATGTAAGCGATCGGGCCGAATAAATCCATGTGGAGTAGCTCAAGCGGCCTGTCGGTCGTCATGATGTTCTTATGTGGATGATGGGCACCAACTTTCTTCCCTGCTTGCCATGCGCTACAAACCCAGTCTTTCTCAAAATGAACATTTGTTAGTCCCAAAATGTGTTCTCCCTTTAGAAGTTTCTGAAGATTCTTCATCCCAACATAGGCTAGTCGGCGATGCCAAAGCCAACCCATATTAATCTTAGCAATTAAGCAAGTGTCGAGTTCAGCTCTTTTGAAATCAACTAAGTATAGCTGACCCTCTAACACTCCCTTAAATGCTACTGAATCATCACTTCTTCTAAAGATAGTAACACCTACATCTGTAAATAGATAGTTGTAGCCCATATTGCATAATTGAGAAACAGAAAGCAAATTGTAATGTAAAGAATCTACAAGAAAAACATTGGAAATAGAATGGTCAAGTGATATTGCAATTTTACCAAGTCCTTTGACCAAACCTTGATTTCCATCCCCGAATGTGATAGCTCTTTGGGGATCTTGGTTTTTCTCATAGGAGGAGAACGTCCTTTTCTCCCCAGTCATATGGTTTGTGCATCCGCTATCAATGATCCAACTTGAGCCCCCGGATGCATAAACCTACAAAACAGTTTTAGGCCTTGTTTTTAGGTACCCAAATAGCCTTGGGTCCTTTCATGTTAGAAACAAGCACCTTGGGTACCCAAACACAAGTCTTTGATTCCTTGTATTTAAATTTTAGTAGTAAATTTAAATTTTTCATTTTCTAATTCATGCTCATTAATTTTAGTAGTAAGTTGTGCTATGTGATCATTTTGTTGTTTAATTAAAGCTAGGTGATCATGGATGACATCAATATTAATATCTCTACATCTAGTACAAATAGAAACATGATCGATAGTAGATGTAGAGGGTTTGCAAGTATTTAATTCATCAATCTTAGCATGTAACATGGCATTCTTATTTCTAAGATTGGAAATAGAGTCATTGCAAACATTTAAATCTTTAGCCTTGGAAATTAAAATATCATTCTCAGTTCTAAGGCTAGAAAGAGATTCATTCAATTTATCAATCTTAGCAATTAATCTATCATTTTCATTCTTAAGATTGACAATTGAATCATCACAAACATTTAACTTCTCAACCTTAGCAATAAAACTAGCATTCTCGGCTCTAAGGTTGGAGATGGTGTCATAGCAAATGCTAAGCTCACTAGTCAATTTTTCACATTTTTCTATCTCCTGAGCATAAGCATTCTTTACCTTAACATGCTTTTTATTTTCCTTAATAAGGAATTCCTCTTGGCTATCCAAGAGTTCATCCTTCTCATGAATAACACCTATCAATTCATTTAATTTTTCTTTTTGTTGCATGTTAAGATTGGCAAAAAGACTAAGCAAATCATCTTCATTATCACTAGAGCTACACTCATCACTAGATGTTGTATATTTAGTGTAGGCTCTAGATTTTACCTTATTTTTATTGTCCTTTGCCATGAAGCATTTGTGGCCGACGTTGGGGAAGAGGAGGCCCTTGTTGATGGCGATGTTGGTGGCGTCCTCGTCGGAGGAGGAGTCGGTGGAGCTCTCATCGGAGTCCCATTTCCGACACACATGGGCATTGCCGCCCTTCTTCTTGTAGTATCTTTTCTTTTCCTTCCTCTTTCCCTTCTTGTCGTTGTCCATGTCACTATCACTAGACATAGGGCATTTAGCGATAAAATGATCGGGCTTACCACATTTGTAGCACACCCTTTTGGAACGGGGCTTGTAGTCCTTCCCCTTCCTTTGTTTGAGGATTTGACGGAAGCTCTTGATGATGAGCGCCATCTCCTCATTGTCAAGCTTGGAGGTGTCGATGGGGATCCTACTTGGTGTAGAATCCTTCTTTTCTTCTTCCGTCGCCTTGAATGCGACGGGTTGCACCTCGAGTGTGGAGGTGCCACCTTGCTCCAAGTTGATGATTTGTTTGGAGATCATTAATTCAAAGCTCACAAACTTTCCTATAACCTACTCGGTAGACATTAGCTTATATCTAGGATCACCACGAATTAATTGAACTTGCGTAGGATTACGAAAAACGAGTGATCTTAGAATAACCTTGACCATTTCATGGTCATCCCATTTAGTGCTCCCGAGGTTGCGCACTTGGTTCACCAAGGTCTTGAGCCGGTTGTACATGGCTTGAGGCTCCTCTCCTTGGTTGAGGACGAACCGACCGAGCTCACCCTCGATCGTTTCCCTCTTGGTGATCTTGGTCACCTCATCTCCTTCGTGCGCGGTCTTTAGTACGTCACAAATCTCCTTGGCACTTTTCAACCCTTGAACCTTATTATACTCCTCTTGACATAGAGAGGTGAGGAGTATAGTAGTTGCTTGGGAATCAAAGTGCTTGATTTGAGCGACCTCGTCCGAATCATAGCCTTCATCCCCCACGGATGGTACCTGCGCTCCAAACTCAACAATATCCCATATGCTAGCGTGGAGTGAGGTTAGGTGATGCCTTATTTTATCACTCCACATACAATAATCCTCACCATAAAAACCGGTGGTTTGCCTAGTGGAACGGAAAGTAAAGGAGTGCGTTTAGAAATGCGTGGATAGCGTAGGGGGATCTTACTAAACTTCTTGCGCTCATGACGCTTAGAAGTGACGGACGACGTGTCGGAGCCGGATGTAGAAGGCGATGAAGAATCGGTCTCGTAGTAGACCACCTTCTTCATTTTTTTTCACCGCTCCAATGCGACTTGACGTGTGAAGGGGATTCCTTTACCTTGTTGTCGGACTCTCTCGATGGAGCCTTCCCGTGGCTTGTAGACTTGTCACCGTCGGTCACGATCTCCTTCTTGGCGTGATCTCCTGACATCACTTCGAGCGGTTAGGCTCTAATGAAGTAGCAGGCTCTGATACCAATTGAAAGTCGCCTAGAGAGGGTGAATAAGCGGAAACTGAATTTTACAACTTTAAACACAACTACAAGCTGGGGTTAGCGTTAGAAATAAATGCGAGTCTGAAAGAGAGGGCGAAAACAAATCACAAACAAATGAAGAGAGTGACACGGTGATTTGTTTTACCGAGGTTCGGTTCTTGCAAACCTAGTCCCCGTTGAGGTGGTCACAAAGACTGGGTCTCTTGCAACCCTTTCCCTCTCTCAAACGATCACCTAGACCGAGTGTGCTTTCTTCTCAATCAAATGGGTCACTTAGACCCTTACAAGGACCACCACAACTTGGTGTCTCTTGCTTTGATTACAAATATCTTGAGAACAAGAGTGGAGGAAGAAGAAAGCGATCCAAGAACAAGAGCTCAAAGAATACGAGCAAAACTCTCTCTCTCTAGTCACTATTTGTTTGGAGTGGATTTAGTACTTGGAGAGGTTTTGATTGCTTTGAATTGTGTCTTGTATTGATTGTACTAGCTCTTGTATTGAATGAGATGTCTGAAAACTTGGATGCCTTGAAGTGGTGGTGGTTAGGGGGTATTTGTAGCCCCAACCACCAAACCAACCGTTAGGGAGGCTGACTGTCGATGGACGCACCAGACAGTCTGGTGCGCCAGCCACGTCACCCAACCGTTAGGGTTCTGACGGTTTTGACCGTTGGAGTTTTGTCTTCATGGGACACCGGACAGTCCGGTGCCGCACCAGACAAGAACTGTTCACTGTTCGGTGCGCCTTCTGGCGCTGCTCTGACTCTGCGCGAACTGTCCACGCACTGTTCCCTTTTGCAGACGACCGTTGGCGCAGTAGCCGTTTGAAAGGGAAATAGGGTCAAACCTTTTCCAATCAGAATTTTGGTGGTTGAATTGCCCAACACAAATTATTGGACTAACTAGTTTGCTCTAGAAAATATGTTCTACAGGTGCCAAAGGTTCACAACAAAACCAATACAAGTCAAAAGAAAGGGTTCAAACAAAGGGAGCAAAGCTAAACCAAAGGCGGCCCTGGTCTGGCGCACCGGACTGTCCGGTGTGCCACCGGACAGTGTCCGGTGCACCAGGGAATCCAACTCCAAACTTGCCAGTCTCGGGAATTCTGGGAGCCGCTCCGCTATAATTCACCGGATTGTCCGGTACACCACCGGACTGTCCGGTGTACCAGCGGAGCAATGGCTACTTCGCGCCAACGGTCGTCTGCAGAACGCATTCAATGCGCTACAGTGCGCGCCAGAATCAGAGTAGCGCCAGAAGGCGCACCGGACAGTGTACAATGACTGTCTGGTGCAACACCGGACTGTCCGGTGACTGTAGCATCCCAAAAATTCAAATCTTGGAATTTTCTCAAACTCGCTCTAAATTCAAAATGAATTTCAAATTTCATTTCAAAATGTTTGTTTGCGAGTTGATATCAACAAATAAAATTATAGTGATCTATATTCTCTCTAAAATCTCCTCAAAATATCCTACAAATATTTCCCCAGTGATCACCCTCAAACTCTTTCAGAATTACTGCCCAAATATTCCACTGATATATGTCCAAGTATTTTCTTCCTGAGAAATACCTTCAGAATCATTTTTCAAGTCCCTACAAATATTTTCTCCATAACTTTCCTCATGCTCATACGTATACGTATGCCTCCGGTGTCATACGGTGAGCTCTACAAGCTAATTACACTCATATAAGACAAATCCATGCTAATCTTCCACTAATCCTCTCATCCTCCCACTAATCCTCTCATCCCTCCCCCTAATCCCCCCATCATGGCTATAAATAGAGGGGCAAGGGCCTCCTCTCATCCCACCCCAAGCCATTTCATGGCAACTCCCTCCCCCCCACCCACACGCCCACTCCCACTCCCACTCCACCTCCCACACAAGCACAAGGATCGTTCGGTTGTTCTTTGATCGTTCGTCCCCCTGTTCTTAGTTTGTTCGTTCGTTCATCCGATCGTTCGTCCGATCGTTCATGGTTCGTTCGTCCATTCGTCTGATCGTTCATCCGTTCGTTCGTCCAAATAATCTTTTTCCTGCCGTTATGCTGTCGAAATTCCGATCGTTCGCTCATCCGATCGTTTGATCGTTCATCCGATCGTTCGATCGTTCGTCCGTTCATTCGTCCAAATAATCTTTTTCCTCCCGTTATGCTGCCGAAATTCCGATCGTTCATTTGTTCGATCATTCAATCGTTCATCGTTCGTTCATAGTTCCTATCCATCGTTCATCGTTCGTTCATACGAACTATTCACCATCACTATTTACCGTCACTATTTACCATCACTATTTACCATCAGTATTTACCGTCACTATTTACCATCACTATTTACCGTCACTATTTACCGTTACTGTTCACCGTTACTATTCACCGTTACTATTCATTGATCATCCGATCACCCCAAATTTCAACTACTCATCTGTCATGTTGTCCAGTCCACCTAAGACCAGCCAGACCCATATTCCAGTCATACGAACTCCGGTGACTGTGATTTTCATTCCAGTAGGGAACTTCCCATCTGGTCACCCATCCCAGGTTTCTCCAAGTTGAGCACGCTTAACTTTGAGATACCTTCGAACCAGGCTTCCAAACTCCGATTCCAATAATTCTTGTTTCTAAATTCTTATCGAATTATTCCCTATCCAACCATGTCATCCCTTAAGCATGGTTCATGTTCCAAAAAAATTCCAAAATACTCTTGTCCCATATTCTGCCTATAACTCTCTTGTTCATACTAAGTCAGACGATTCATTCGTCACTATTCTCACCAACAGTGAACTTCACTGTGCTACACCACATACACCCAGCTATAAATACACCCAGCTACCCTCTCCCTCTCCACACACACTCAACACCCTCAGCCAAGGCAAACGCCCACCCACTCAGTTACTCCGCTCTACCGGCTACACACATAGTGTCGCTTCGCCTCCAGTCCACCCTCCTGGTAAGCACCTCCGCTCCACCACTAGTAGTATCTCAACACCACATGACGCAGATTCTACTCAAGACTCTACCCATCCATATATCTCTATTCTGACCACTATACTAAATATTTGTTGGTATACTTGCTTGTTTGTATGTTTGCTTGTTCATGTTGCATAGTTATCGGGGCGTTCGTGCCGTCTCATGGAGGCCAGATCTGCAAGTCTACGCCAGGCAGTGGAGCTAGAAGCCAGTTCCACGAACTCCTCTTCCCCCTTCCGCCGGATAAGCACGGCAAGCTCACTGGATTCCTTTGATGCATAAATTACCTATGCTTTTACAACCACAACCCTCAGCCTGTTATTTTATGCATGATATGATTTTGAGACAAGTTATTATAGCCACCCAGCCGCTTGCCGCAATCAATACTTGATACATTTGTTACAAATGATTTGAGGAAAGGTGTGAGTTTTCAAAAGAAAATGATTTTCAAAATGTGTTTGATGAAGGGTTTCCACCCTTATCACCTTTGAGTAGGGATGATCAGGGACTCCCTGGTTTAGGGGAGGGCCTAAGGTGATGGCTCAGCTAGTTTAGGCATGAGCAGAAGGATTGTCCCCTCGTATAAGGACCGGTTTGTCATCTTTCACTACCTGTACTCATGATAAGTACAACCACTCGAGACTGTGTGGGCAGTCACTCAATCTGAACTCGTACGGTCCAACCCCAGGGTTATGAAGGCTGGGGAGCACCGGGAGGATAAGGAGGGGGAATGTTTTGTCCAGTTTGGATATGACGGTGGCCTGACTCCTTCCGGTATAACCGTTAAGGTTAGGACGTGCGAGGAAAGAAAGAGATTCGAATTCGGGTCTCACGACGGTGAGATCGCAGAAACCGGACTAGTGGGTAAAGTGTACCCCTCTGCGCAGAGTTCAAACCTATTCGAATAGTCCGTGTCCACTGGTATGGATGAGTCTGGTGTGGTATGGCAATTAGTGTTTTGTTTTCAAAAAAGGGGTGCGTTTGAGAAAAGATGTTTTTAAAAGGTCCGGCGGTTTAGCCGTGAGCTATGGTGGACGAGAAGTCCAGTAGCTGTTTTTGAAAATGAAAACCAGTGGGAAGCTACTAAGATACCTGGATGGTTTAGTCCAGGGGATTTCGTTCTATACTGAAAAACTTCCTGCTCCGTTTGGAGAGGATGTGCTTTGCAAAATACAAAATATTTTTCAAAACAACCCTGCATAAAATATTGTTGTTTCTGCAAAATATCCTGTGCTCCACATATTCCATGCATTATATCTGATTTCCCCATTCCGCGGGTGAAGGTGGGCTGCTGAGTACGTTTGTACTCACCCTTACTTATTTGTTGTTTTTCAGAAAAAGGAGATCGGGTAAGAGTTACGACTGTTCCCAACCTTGCCTGTGGCTGTTGGACCGCTGATTTGCTTCGCTGCGTATATCAGGCTGCTTCAGCCCCACTCTGATGATATGTCCCGTGTTGTGGACCAACTCTTAAAGTTGATCGCCACCTTTATAGGTTTGTCTCGTTTAAGCAGATCTGGAATCATCTGTTGTATAAATGTGTTTACTAGCCTCCTGGGACTAGTAATTGTATCACATTTGAGTCCCAAGGGATTGAGGCGCTTCAGTGACCCAGAAGACAGAAGCTCCAACGGTCGATCCCTAACGGTCGGGTGACGTGGCTGGCGCACCGGACTGTCCGGTACGCCATTCAACAGCAGCCTCCACCAAACGGCTAGTTTGGTGGTTGGGGCTATAAATACCCCAACCACCCCACCATTCATTGCATCCAAGTTTTCAGACTTCCTCGGTAAAACAGATCACCGTTGCTCCGAACCTCGGTAAAACAGATCACCGTGTTACACTCTTTATTTGCTTGTGATTTGTTTTCGCCCTCTCTCTTGGACTCAGTTTTAATTCTAACGCTAACCCGGCTTGTAGTTGTGCTTAAACTTTGTAAATTTCAGATTCGCCCTATTCACCCCCCTCTAGGCGACTTTCACCGTTGCTCCGCTTGGCGCACCAGACAGTTCGGTGCTACACCGGACAGTCCGGTGAATTATAGCGGAGCGGCCTCCGAGAAACCAGAAGCTGAGGAGTTTAAAGTGTGAAAGGGAAATAGGCTTACACCTTTTCCTAATTGATTTTGGTGGTTGAATTGCCCAACACAAATAATTGGACTAACTAGTTTGCTCTAGATTATAAGTTTTACAGGTGCCAAAGGTTCACAATAGACCAATAAAATGACCAAGGAAGGGTTCAAACAAAGAGAGCAAAAGACAGCCGAAGTGTGCCCTGGTCTGGCGCACCGGACTGTCCGGTGCACCACCGGACAGTGTCTGGTGTACCAGGGAACTCAGCTCCAAACTCGTCACCTTCAGAAAAATCAGAGGGCGCTCCGCTATAATTCACCGGACTGTCCGGTGAGGCACCAGACAATGTCCGGTGTTGTCACACCCGGTTTTAGAAGGCAAACCGAATGCAAACCATGTACGTGCCAGGATTAGTTATTCACGTACACAGCAGTTACATAATATGGACATCATCACACAGTGCTCAAAATAGTATTAAAAGGGAATAATAGTTGATTACATCGTACGTCTGAGACGTCCATATAGTTCTTACAATAAATCAAAGTGCGGAAAAGAAACGTAGATAACTGCGGCCTTCACAGGCAGCCGACTGGGGGTTGCCGCTAACCCACACCTAGAACTCGTCGTAGTCTTGGAACTCCTGGAAGTCTCCTTCCACAGCTTCATCTTCGCCTGAGCAGTGGTTGCAATGCTGACAACCTGGGGGGGTTTGGTGTGTAGAGCAAGGGTGAGTACACATCAACATACTCAGCAAGTATCCTGTTTGGCTGTAGTGGACTAGCTGTATGTGGGGATGAGTCAAGCAGTTGCTTTTAGTTGGTCAGATTATTACTTACTAGTAGAAAGCCAAGTTTTAACATTAACCCAAGTTATTAGCCCGATGTACCCTTTCCAAACGGAAAGAATACCACTTACCAGCACCATAGTCATAACCACAACCATCAATCTCATAACCACCTGTACCAAAAGTATCTCTGATCAAGTACCACTAATCACTGGAGCTCCCTTGGCCGCTCATAACCGCGAGCACGGCTGATATATCAGTTTTCAAACACTCTGCAGAGGTTGTGCACTTTACCCACAAGCTGTGATTCCCATTCTGCCCGGAGATCATGACTCTCCATTGATCACTACCAAGGTGACCCAGCAGGGCATCACTACGTAGCCTTTACAAAGATTCCCCGGGGCTGTAGCCACCCGTTAGGTTTCCTAAATGTACCGCACTCCTCCCCAAGGGACAAATCAACCTTGGCAGAGCGAGCCGCATACACCGAGCCCCATTGACGGCACGACGGCTAAGTGAACTACACCCCGGATCCTCTAATTATTCAGCTAAGGGCACCCCATTCTACCCTCATGGTTGCACTGTTTTTCCCGGGCGGTCATCCATAGAACAGGTCCTTACGGAGAGGTACTCGAGAAACCGCTCGAGCCCCCTTAAAGCCACAAGTACAACATCATAATAAGAGAAGGGAAAACAGCGTATCATAGATATTCTCATCATGTTCATTGATTAGAGTTGAGCAATAGCATAAAGCTAAACAGTAATAATCCAACCCAAATAGGTAAGCAAGGATAGGGATAACAAAAGCTAGTCAAACCTTAGGTATAAATATGTAAAGCGGGGGGTGAATTAAAGAATGAATAGGACAGAGATAGGTCAAGGGACACTTGCCTCCACCAACCGACTGCTGCTCAGGGGCTTCTCCTGCGAGTTCCTCGGGCTCTTCAACCGGATCGTTCTCTATGCGATTGCAAACATACATACATCCACATATTTAATACAAAAGAACAGTACACCATACAATAGAATGCAATAAGTAAACAGACGTTCTACGCGGGCTCGCAGTTATAGTTAAGAGAGAAGGAGAACAAGACAGTCGAGAAACGATCACGTTACATGATTATAAATTAACCACTCGCTTAATGGAAGGAAATTTAATGTAGACACTATGTTTAGCGTAAAGTAAAGTCATGTTTCATGTCCAATTATTATAAGCAGGTGGAGGTAAACAAAAAGGATGGTCGCGCGGCGAGACGCGCGACAAAGCTCTCTAAAACAAATTAAAAAGTTAACGACTCGTCGCGCGACCGAGCACGCAACGAGACACTTCGCCTTAGATACGAGGAGACGTTAAACGTCGCGCGATGAAGCGCACGACGGCATACGTCGACTAAACTGAGTCCAAAGTGGAACGTCGCGTGAATACACACGCGGCGTTACACCTTAAACAACCTGAAACAAAAATGGATCGTCGCGCGACGAAGCGCACGACGCAACACAAGATAGAATCTGAATTTAGACAAACCGTCGCGCGGCGAAGCGCGCGACGCAACACGCTAATTAACGAATAATCACTGCGAGCGCGGGCGAGCGAAGATACGGTCGGGCGAGGCCGGGACGGGAACGGGCGGCCGAACGGGGGGAAGGGCGGTTGAACCGGCCCAAGGGCGGTTGAACCGGCCAGGAGCGGTTGAACCGACCTATCCCCCTTAAAAGAATCTCGCCCTCGAGATTCAGGGTTGGCTAGCAAAGAGCTCAGGGTATTTAGCCAACAGATCATCTTCACGCTCCCAGGTTGCTTCTTCCTCAGAGTGATGATTCCATTTGACTTTGCACATTCTGATGGTCTTCCTTCGGGTGACTCTGTCTGCAACCTCAAGGATTTGCACTGGCTTCTCAACGTAGGTCAAGTCCTCCTGGACTTCAAGACCTTCCACTGGCAACTGCTCTTCTGGCACACGCAAGCACTTTTTCAACTGAGACACATGAAAGACATCATGCACAGCAGACAAATTCTCTGGTAGACTGAGCTGATAGGCCACTTCTCCACGTCTTGCAAGAATCTGACACGGACCAATGTAGCGGGGTGCTAGCTTGCCTTTCACTCCGAATCTTCTGACTCCTCTGATCGGTGACACTTTCAGATAGACAAAGTCTCCGACTTCGAAACTCAGCTCTCTTCTTCTTGTGTCTGCGTAGCTTCGCTGTCTTGATTGCGCTATCTTCAGATTCTCTCGGACCATCTTGATGTTCTCTTCGGCTTCAAGCAAAATGTCTGGCCCAAACACTTGCTTCTCTCCAGGCTGATCCCATTGCAACGGAGTTCTACAACTCCTTCCATAGAGCGCCTGAAATGGTGACATCTTCAAACTGGCCTGGTAACTGTTGTTATAGGAAAACTATGCATAAGGCAATCGCTTGTCCCATCCGGACTGATCTTGCAACGCACAGGCTCTCAACATGTCTTCAAGAATTTGATTGGTCCTTTCGGTCTGGCCATCTGTCTGCGGATGATAAGCTGAACTGAAGTTCAGATGCGTGCCCAAGGCTTCATGCAACTGCTGCCAGAAATGAGAGGTGAACTGCGTTCCTCTGTCTGACACTATCTTCTTTGGCACACCATGAAGACAAACGATCTGAGACATATACAACTCTGCCAATACTGCACTGCTATAGTTGGTCTTGACAGGTATGAAGTGGGCTGACTTGGTCAAGCAGTCCACTACTACCCAGATGGAATCGTAGCCGGCTCGAGTGCGAGGCAATCCGACTATGAAATCCATACCGATTTCATCCCATTTCCACTGAGGGATCTGCAACGGTTGCAACAATCCAGCAGGTCTCTGGTGTTCTGCCTTAATTCTTCGACAACTATCGCACATAGCCACATGCTCTGCGATTTCCCTCTTCATTCCGTACCACCAAAATTTCTTCTTCAGATCCTGATACATCTTCTCACTGCCAGGGTGAATCGAATAGGCTGTCTCATGAGCTTCTTTAAGAATCAACTCCCGAATGGACTGGACATTGGGAACACACAAGCGGTCTTTAAACCATGTCACGCCTTCTGCATCTTCTCGAAAATCTTTGCCTTTGCCATCTAGAATCAGTCGCCGAATCTTACTGATCTTTTCATCATTCTTCTGCGCTTCTTTGATTTCGCGCTCTAAAGTAGGTTCCAACTCGACTGTGACTCCTCGCGAATTGTTCAGAAATCCGAGACTCAACCTGTCAAACTCCTTGGCCAACTCATAAGGCATCGGACGAGCGACCATCAGATTGACTTGACTCTTTCTGCTCAAAGCATCTGCCACTACGTTTGCTTTGCCTGGATGGTAATGAATCTCCAACTCATAGTCTTTGATCAACTCTAACCATCTTCGTTGCCTCATGTTCAACTCTGACTGAGTGAATATGTACTTCAGACTCTTGTGATCTGTGTAAACATCGCATTTCTGTCCATACAGATAGTGCCTCCATGACTTCAGTGCGTGGACCACTGCTGCCAACTCTAGATCATGGATTGGGTAATTCTTCTCATGAACCTTCAACTGTCGGGACGAGTAAGCCACAACTCTTCCCTCTTGCATCAACACACATCCCAAACCTGTGTAGCAAGCATCACAATACACCGAGAAGGGCTTGTGCACATCAGGCAAGACTAAGACAGGCGCTGTAGTCAACTTCCCTTTCAGCGCTTCAAAGGCCTCT
Source organism: Zea mays (assembly GCF_902167145.1). Classification (NCBI taxonomy): domain Eukaryota; kingdom Viridiplantae; phylum Streptophyta; class Magnoliopsida; order Poales; family Poaceae; genus Zea; species Zea mays. The sequence goes on along the minus strand of NC_050100.1, from coordinate 218,014,400 downwards.
TGACATTTCTGGGTCCACTTGAACTCAACCTTGTTGCCTAGCAATGCTGTCATTGGTTTCGCAATCTTCGAAAACCCTTCAATGAATCGCCGATAATATCCGGCCATTCCAATGAAACTCTTGATTCCTCTAGCATCTGTTGGCGCTTCCCAGTTCAGAATGTCTGCCACTTTCTTCGGATCAACAGCCAATCCTTCTTTGTTGATTATATGACCCAAGAACAGGACTTCACTGATCCAGAACTCACACTTGCTCAATTTTGCATACAACTGGTGCTCTCGCAATCTCTGCAACACCATCCTCAAATGATCTGCATGCTCTTCTTCGCTTTGAGAGTAAATCAGAATGTCATCAATGAATACCACCACAAACTTATCAAGGTAATCCATGAATACACTATTCATCAAGTTCATAAAGAACGCTGGCGCATTGGTCAAACCAAAAGACATCACTGTGAACTCATACAAACCATACTTGGTAATAAATGCCGTCTTCGGAATGTCCGAAGGTCGGATCCTGAGCTGATGATAACCTGACCTCAGATCAATCTTGGAGAACACACTGGCTCCTCTCAACTGGTCGAACAGATCTTCTATTCTGGGCAAGGGATACTTGTTCTTGATCGTGACTTCATTCAAAGCTCGGTAATCGATGCACATCCTCTTGGTGCCATCTTTCTTTTCCACGAACAAGACAGGGGCGGCCCAAGGCGAGGTGCTTGGCCGGATGTAACCTTTCTCTGACAGCTCATCAATCTGCTTCTTAAGCTCAACCAACTCTGGTCCAGATATTCTGTAAGCTCTCTTGAAGATAGGGGCGGTTCCAGGAAGAAGCTCTATGGCAAACTCAACTTTCCGCCCTGGTGGCATACCCGGTAAGTCCTTTGGAAACACATCTGGGAACTCAGACACAACCTTGATACTCTCAATTGGGTCTGCTTCACTGCTATCAACAGCTAGCTGATAACAACTTCCTTTCTTTGGCTCAGGCGGGACTAACTCGGTCACCACTTCCTCTCCTAGTGGGGACACCAACTTGATTGTCCTCTTATCACAACTGATAACTGCCTGATACTTATCTAGCCAATTCATCCCTAGGATGACATCTATTCCCTGAGTACCCATTACTATAAGGTTGGCGGGAAACGCTATCCCCCTTATTTCCACACTTATATTCAAACAAATGCTATCGGCTCGAATTCTACCACCGGCTGAGTCAATTTGAATGGGGGTTGACATGGTAGTAATTGGAAGGTTATGTGCTTCTACCCATGATGCAGTAATGAAAGAATGCGTTGCTCCAGTATCAAATAACACCTCTGCAATATGGGAGTCGACTGGGAACATACCTACTATCATGCCGGGGGTCTCCTGAACTGCTTCAGCCTCCAAGTGATTCAGTCTTCCATGATTATAACGCGGCTGAGGGCGATTGCCTGCTCCAGACTGAGGCACATTCTGCTTTGCTGGGGCATTGGGGCCTGACTGCTGCTGGGCTGCCTTCTTCGGACATTGCATCACCCAGTGGCCTTGCTCTCCACAGTGGAAACATGCTCTGTTTCCAACCTGAGCTGGTGCTGCCTGACTGCTCTGCTGGTTTGCTGGGGCAGGAATACGAGGTGCCTGCTGATTCTGCTTCTGAAACTAACCTCCTGACTGATTGCTCTGACGGTTCTGGTACTGGTGCTGAGGATACTGCCTTTGGAACTGCTGATGCTGTTGAGGTGGACGCTGGTTCTGCCTGAACTGCTGAGGTTGATTGCCTGAGAAACGGGGACGACTGCTGCTTCCAGGCTGGGGTCCACTGATCTTGCGCTTACGATCTTCCATCTCCTTACGCTTTCTCTCTGTCATGATTGCTCTGTCAATCAGGTGCTGGAATGTTGGAAAGGTGTGATTCATCAGTTGGTACTGCAGAGGGTCAACCAAGCCTCTCAGGAAACGGTACTGTCGCTTGGCGTCAGTGTTGACATCTTCAGGAGCATAACGAGACAACTGCAGAAATCTGTCTCGGTACTCACTGACAGACGATGGCCCTTGCTTGAGAGCTAGGAACTCCTCCTTCTTCACTGTCATCAGACCTGCAGGAACATGGTACTGACGAAAGCTACCTCTGAACTCTTCCCAGGTGATGGCGTCAGGGTGGGCATGGGTGGCGAGATAAGACTCCCACCATGACTGGGCTGCTCCTCTCAACAGACGGGGACCATACAGAACTTTCTCCCTGTCATCGCACTGAGCGGTATGCAACTCCCGCTCCACAGTGCATAGCCAATCTTCAGCATCCATAGGGTCAGAAGAATGAGCGAACGTTGGTGGATGACCTCTCATGAATTCAGCACGCTTGTCTCTGGGCATCTGAGGCTGAGGTGGGGCCTGCTGCTGTTGCTGCTGCTGCTGCTGAATGGCGGCCAAAGTCTGACCGATGGCTTGAACTGCCTGAGTCTGCATCAGAAACATCTGCTCGATGGACATCGGGGGCGGGGGCGGCAGGTGCTGCTGCTGGGGCACCTCTTCCTGTTGAGCGGCTCGCTCCTGCTGAGCACGCCTTCCTCCTCTGCGCCTGTTCTCTGACATCTGCAGAATGCAACTACACATCAGAACTGATCTGGCAAGTCTTGCAGCATAAGAAAAGAGAATAGAATTCTTCAACAACACTGAACAGATGAGCGTCTTCACTGATCTCCAACACAGACCACACAGCTTCTCAGATAAAGAGGAAAGTAGAATAAAAGGTTTCCCAACTATATAACTAACTTTATTAACATAATAGGTGAACCAAAATGCAGGGGATACCCACACTCTGGTGACAATCATTACAAAGATCCAAACCAAACAAAGTTCATCATGACAAACATAAATGCACAGGATATAGCAAACTACCCTGTCTAACTAAGACTAACTAAGACCGAGACTAACGCTAAGACTGAAGCTTCTATGTATATATATTTCGTATTAATTACAAGATCCAACTCTAACGATCTATGGTTCTAGAGTTATCTTGGTCTTGCAGTCGGGATTGCCATAAGACTGGTGTCCACGCTGAGGTGAGCGGTACGGGTGCTGAGTCCCGACGGGAGCGGGGGAACCATCCTCCAGGTGACGACGTTCCGCGCGCTCAACCCGCAGCTGGGCGATCTCAGCACGAGCCCTACTCAGCTCGTCTAGTGCATGGTCCAGCTCCGTGTTTAGCACGGCGGCTAGGTTGACTGTGCTGCTCAACCTAGGATTGCCCTCACCGACAGGTGAGACAATCACGCCTCCTGTGCTGCCAGATGAACGGCGGGGGTAATACTTCAGGTCAAGACCGTCAGCTGCCCCACCGAAAACTGAGCAGTAGTGCGAAAGCGCACGCCGTGCAGCATCTTGCATGGCTGCCTCAGCTGAGTCCCGCTCAGAGATAGAATAGTGCTCTGAGCAGACCTCAGCACCCTGGAGACTGTTCTCCGGGCAGCGCACCAAGCAGGTTGCCTCCCAGCGGTCCGGGTAGACCCCGCGACTGTGCTGGTAGACCACACAGCGATACTCGACGGACCAAGTATGCCGGTCAAATGCCCGACATAGCAGGGTGTCAAGCGCATCGTGGAAGTGACACCCGCGAGCAGCGTCGCGAGTGATGGGTCGAGCAACCCATCCTTCCGGCTCAAGGTTAGCAGAGAAGTCGGTGTCGTGGCTCGAGCTGTCGTCGCCTCCTCTGTCGTCCGGGTCTCCTCCAGCAGCTACTCCGGAAGCTGGGACGCCCAATGGTGGTGCAGGGGGCGGCTCCAGAGGAAGCACAGGGGAGCAGCTCCTCACAGACTCTATCTCCTGGTGGAGCGAGAAAGAAGAGCCCTGCTGCTCCTGCTCCTCATGCAGACGGTGGTGTAGTCTCTCCAAGTGGCTGGACTGTCCGGCCACGGGACGGCGAAGCGGACGCTCAGCAAGGCGGGAGGGTAAGAAGGGGATGACTGACTTTCGTGCAGTGTGTCTAAGTCGAGCCATCTACAAAAGACATCGCAAGCAAAGGGGTAAGAACAGAATCAATATGACCAGCAAATAATGAATCATAAGTAAATGAAGGATTAGAATAAAACATGATTTTCAGCAAGGTATAATATATAGTAGAACATAGGTTTGGTCGGTATGACCAACTTTTGAAGGGATATCAAAGTCAAGGCAGAGACAGAGGTCTATAGTCCTTAGAACGACCATTCCACTCTAGGTTAGCGGTCCTACAGTCAGCACGGCTTTGTGATAGTCGCCTAGAGGGGGGGGGGGGTGAATAGGGCGAAACTGAAATTTACAAATATAAACACAACTACAAGCCGGGTTAGCGTTAGAAATATGAACAAGTCCGCGAGAGAGGGGGCAAAACAAATCGCAAGCAAATAATGAAGTGTGACACACGGATTTGTTTTACCGAGGTTCGGTTCTCGCAAACCTACTCCCCGTTGAGGAGGCCACAAAGGCCGGGTCTCTTTCAACCCTTCCCTCTCTCAAACGGTCCCACGGACCGAGTGAGCTTCTCTTCTCAAATCAAAACCGGGAACAAAACTTCCCCGCAAGGGCCACCACACAATTGGTGCCTCTTGCCTTGATTACAATGGAGTTTTGATCACAAGAACAAGTGAGAAAGAAAAGAAGCAATCCAAGCGCAAGAGCTCAAATGAACACGACAAATCACTCTCACTAGTCACTAGGGCTTTGTGTGGAATTGGAGAGGATTTGATCTCTTTAGTGTGTCTAGAATTGAATGCTAGAGCTCTTGTAGTAGTTGAGAAGTGGAAAACTTGGATGCAATGAATGGTGGGGTGGTTGGGGTATTTATAGCCCCAACCACCAAACTTGACCGTTGGCTGGGCTGTCTGTTCGATGGCGCACCGGACAGTCCGGTGCACACCGGACAGTCCGGTGCCCCCTGCCACGTCATCACTGCCGTTGGATTCTAGCCGTTGGAGCTCCTGACATGTGGGCCCGCCTGGATGTCCGGTGCACACCGGACAGGTACTGTTTGATGTCCGGTGTGCCAGCATGGGCGATTCTGACTTCTGCGCGCGCAGAGTGCGCATTGAATGCGCGGCAGAGAGCCGTTGGCGCGGAGATAGCCGTTGCTCCGAAGTCGCACCGGGCAGTCCGGTGCACACCGGACAGTCCGGTGAATTATAGCGGACTAGCCGTTGGCGTTTCCCGAAGCTGGCGAGTTCCTGAAGCCGATCTCCCTTGGCGCACCGGACACTGTCCGGTGTACACCGGACAGTCCGGTGAATTATAGCCGAGTCGCCCTGGAAATTTCCGAAGGTGGCGAGTTTGAGTCTGAGTCCCCTGGTGCACCGGACAGGTACTGTTCACTGTCCGGTGGCACACCGGACAGTCCGGTGCGCCAGACCAGGGGTGCCTTCGGTTGCCCCTTTGCTCCTTTATTGAATCCAAAACTTGGTCTTTTTATTGGCTGAGGGTGAACCTTTTACACCTGTATAATCTACACACTTGGGCAAACTAGTTAGTCCAATTATTTGTGTTGGGCAATTCAACCACCAAAATTATTTAGGAACTAGGTGTAAGCCTAATTCCCTTTCAATCTCCCCCTTTTTGGTGATTGATGCCAACACAAACCAAAGCAAACAGAGATGTGCATAATTGAACTAGTTTGCATAATGTAAGTGTAAAGATTGCTTGGAATTGAGCCAATATAACTACTTACAAGGTATGCATGGAATGTTTCTTTCTTATATAACATTTTGGACCACGCTTGCACCACATGTTTTGTTTTTGCAAAAATTTTGTAAATTCATTTCAAAGATCTCTTGCAAAATAGTCAAAGGTAAATGAATAAGAGTTTGCAAAGCATTTTCAAGATTTGAAATTTTCTCCCCCTGTTTCAAATGCTTTTCCTTTGACTAAACAAAACTCCCCCTAAATTAAATCCTCCTCTTAGTGTTCAAGAGGGTTTTGATATACCATTTTGAAATACTACTTTCTCCCCCTTTTGAACACAACAACAGGATCCCAATTGATAAATACTTCTTGAAAAACACTAAGTTTTGAAATTGGTGGTGGTGCAGTCCTTTTGCTTTGGGCTCATACTTTCTCCCCCTTTGGCATGAATCGCCAAAAACGGAATCATTAGAGCCCTAGAAGTGCTATCTTCCCCTTTGGTCATAAGTAAATGAGTTAAGATTATACCAAAGACGAAGTCCGGTCCTTTTCTTTGATGCTCATTTCTCCCCAAAGGATAGAGAGTTGCTTGGAGTTATGGCGAAGTATGAGTTACGGAGTGGAAGCCTTTGTCTTCGCCGAAGACTCCAATTTCCTTTCAATACACCTATGACTTGGTTTGAAGTAGTCTTGAAAACACATTAGTCATAGCATATGAAAGAGACATGATCAAAGGTATATTTATGAGCTATGTGTGCAATCTAGCAAAAGAAGTTGCGAGAATCAAGAATATTGAGCTCATGCCTAAGTCTGGTAAAAGATTGTTCATCAAGAGGCTTGGTAAAGATATCGGCTAATTGATCTTTAGTGTTAACATAAGAAATCTCGATATCTCCCTTTTGTTGGTGATCCCTAAGAAAATGATACCGAATGGCTATGTGCTTAGTGCGGCTATGCTCGACGGGATTGTCGGCCATTTTGATTGCACTCTCATTATCACATAGCAAAGGGACTTTGGTTAATTTGTAACCGTAGTTCCGCAGGGTTTGCCTCATCCAAAGCAATTGCGCGCAACAATGGCCTGCGGCAATGTACTCGGCTTCGGCGGTGGAAAGAGCGACCGAATTTTGCTTCTTTGAAGCCCAAGACACCAAGGATCTTCCCAAGAACTGGCAAGTCCCCGATGTGCTCTTCCTATTAATTTTGCACCCCGCCCAATCGGCATCCGAATAACCAATCAAATCAAATGTGGATCCCCGAGGGTACCAAAGCCCAAACTTAGGTGTATAAGCCAAATATCTCAAGATTCGTTTTACGGCCGTAAGGTGGGATTCCTTAGGGTCGGATTGGAATCTTGCACACATGCAAACAGAAAGCATAATGTCCGGTCGAGATGCACACAAATAAAGCAATGAACCAATCATCGACCGGTATACCTTTTGATCCACGGACTTACCTCCCGTGTCGAGGTCGAGATGCCCATTAGTTCCCATGGGTGTCTTGATGGGTTTGGCATCCTTCATCCCAAACTTGGTTAGAATGTCTTGAGTGTACTTCGTTTGGCTAATGAAGGTGCCCTCTTGGAGTTGCTTGACTTGGAATCCTAGAAAATACTTCAACTCCCCCATCATCGACATCTCGAATTTCTGTGTCATGATCCTACTAAACTCTTCACATGTAGACTCGTTAGTAGACCCAAATATAATATCATCAACATAAATTTGGCATACAAACAAGTCATTTTCAAGAGTTTTAGTAAAGAGTGTAGGATCGGCCTTGCCGACTTTGAAGCCATTAGTAATAAGGAAATCTCTTAGGCATTCATACCATGCTCTTGGGGCTTGCTTGAGCCCATAAAGCGCCTTAGAGAGCCTATAAACATGGTTAGGATACTCACTGTCTTCAAAGCCGGGAGGTTGCTCAACATAGACCTCTTCCTTGATTGGTCCGTTGAGGAAAGCACTTTTCACGTCCATTTGATAAAGCTTAAAGCCATGGTAAGTAGCATAGGCCAATAATATGCGAATTGACTCAAGCCTAGCTACGGGTGCATAGGTTTCACCGAAATCCAAACCTTCGACTTGTGAATATCCTTTGGCCACGAGTCGAGCTTTGTTTCTTGTCACCACACCATGCTCATCTTGCTTGTTGCGGAAGACCCATTTGGTTCCTACAACATTTTGGTTAGGACGTGGAACTAAATGCCATACCTCATTCCTAGTGAAGTTGTTGAGCTCCTCTTGCATCGCCACCACCCAATCCGAATCTTGAAGTGCTTCCTCTACCCTGTGTGGCTCAATAGAGGAAACAAAAGAGTAATGTTCACAAAAATGAGCAACACGAGATTGAGTGGTTACCCCCTTATGAATGTCGCCGAGGATGGTGTCGACGGGGTGATCTCGTTGTATTGCTTGGTGGACTCTTGGGTGTGGCGGCCTTGGTTCTTCCTCATCCTCCTTTTCTTGATTAGTTTCATCTCCCCCTTGATCATTGCCATTGTCTTGAGGTGGCTCATTTTCTTGATTTTGCCCTTCATCAACTTGAGCCTCATCCTCATTTTGAGTTGGTGGAGATGCTTGCATTGAGGAGGATGGTTGATCTTGTGCATTTGGAGGCTCTTCGGATTCCTTAGGACACACATCCCCAATGGACATGTTCCTTAGCGCGATACACGGAGCCTCTTCAATACCTATCTCATCAAGATCAACTTGCTCTACTTGAGAGCCATTAGTTTCATCAAACACAACGTCACATGAGACTTCAACTAGTCCAGTGGACTTGTTAAAGACCCTATATGCCCTTGTGTTTGAGTCATATCCTAGTAAAAAGTCTTCTACAGTTTTAGGAGCAAATTTAGATTTTCTACCTCTCTTAACAAGAATAAAGCATTTGCTACCAAAAACTCTAAAATATGAAATATTGGGCTTTTTACCGGTTAGGAGTTCATATGATGTCTTCTTGAGGATTCGGTGAAGATATAACCAGTTGATGGCGTAGCAGGCGGTGTTGACCGCTTCGGCCCAAAACCGGTCCGGTGTCTTGTACTCATCAAGCATGGTTCTTGCCATGTCCAAAAGAGTTCGATTCTTCCTCTTGACTACACCATTTTGTTGTGGCGTGTAGGGAGAGGAGAACTCATGCTTGATGCCCTCCTCCTCAAGGAAGCCTTCAATTTGAGAGTTCTTGAACTCCGTCCCATTGTCGCTTCTTATTTTCTTGATCCTTAAGCCGAACTCATTTTGAGCCCGTCTCAAGAATCCCTTTAAGGTCTTTTGGGTTTGAGATTTTTCCTGCAAAAAGAATACCCAAGTGAAGCGAGAATAATCATCCACTATTACAAGACAATACTTACTCCCGCCGATGCTTATGTAAGCAATCGGGCCGAATAGATCCATGTGGAGTAGCTCAAGCGGCCTGTCGGTCGTCATGATGTTCTTGTGTGGATGATTGGACTCCAACTTGCTTTCCCGCCTGACATGCGCTACAAACCCTGTCTTTCTCAAAATGAACATTTGTTAATCCTAAAATGTGCTCTCCCTTTAGAAGCTTATGAAGATTCTTCATCCCAACATGGGCTAGTCGGCGGTGCCAGAGCCAACCCATGTTAGTCTTAGCAATTAAGCATGTGTCGAGTTCAGCTCTATCAAAATCTACTAAGTATAGCTGACCCTCTAACACACCCTTAAATGCTATTGAATCATCACTTCTTCTAAAGACAGTGACACCTACATCAGTGAATAGACAATTGTAGCCCATTTGACATAATTGGGAAACAGAAAGCAAGTTGTAATCTAAGGAATCAACAAGAAAAACATTGGAAATAGAATGGTCAGGAGATATAGCAATTTTACCAAGTCCTTTGACCAAACCTTGATTTCCATCCCCGAATGTGATAGCTCGTTGGGGATCTTGGTTTTTCTCATATGAGGAGAACATCCTTTTCTCCCCGGTCATGTGGTTTGTGCACCCGCTGTCGAGTATCCAACTTGAGCCCCCGGATGCATAAACCTACAAAACAAATTTAGTTCTTGACTTTAGGTACCCAAACTGTTTTGGGTCCTTTGGCATTAGAAACAAGAACTTTGGGTACCCAAACACAAGTCTTGGAGCCCTTGTGTTTGCCCCCAACAAACTTGGCAACGACCTTGCCGGATTTGTTAGTTAAAACATAGGATGCATCAAAAGTTTTAAATGAAATAGCGTGATCATTTGATGCATTAGGAGTTTTCTTTCTAGGCAACTTGGCACGGGTTGGTTGCCTAGAGCTAGATGTCTCACCCTTATACATAAAAGCATGATTAGGGCCAGAGTGAGACTTCCTAGAATGAATTTTTCTAATTTTGCTCTCGGGATAACCGGCAGGGTACAAAATGTAGCCCTCGTTATCCTGAGGCATGGGAGCCTTGCCCTTAACAAAGTTAGACAAGTTCTTAGGAGGGGCATTAAGTTTGACATTGTTCCCCTTTTGAAAGCCAATGCCATCCTTGATGCCCGGGCGTCTCCCATTATAGAGCATACTTCTAGCAAATTTAAATTTTTCATTCTCCAAGTTGTGCTCGGCAATTTTAGCATCTAATTTTGCTATGTGATCATTTTGTTGTTTAATTAACGACATGTGATCATGAATAGCATTAACATCAACATCTCTACATCTAGTACAAATAGATACATGTGAAAGGGAAATGTGCCCTTGGGCCATTTCTAAGTATTTTGGTGATTAAGTGCAAACACAGGTGCCAATATGTGAAAATATGCCCATGGATGGACAAGTTGCAAATCACAAGTAAAGGTATGTTTCTAAGCCTTAGTACATTGGTTTGGTATACTAATATCTTGTCTAAGTGTTTAGAAACAGAAAGAAGAAGAAGAGAAAACTTGGCTGTGTGCAGCCAAGGGGCTGTTTCGGTCTGGGGCACTGGACTGTCCGGTGGTGCACCGGACAGTGTCCGGTGCGCCAGGCTGCCTCGGCCGAAGAGGCCGCTCTCGGGTTTTTCTCCGGCGACTTCGGCTAAAATTCACCGGACTGTCCGGTGTGCACCGGACTGTCCGGTGAGCCAACGGTCGACCGGGCCAACGGTCGGCCGCGCGATCGGCGCGCGACACGTGGCCGAGCCAACGGTCGGAAGGAAGCACCGGACTGTCCGGTGTGCACCGGACATGTCCGGTGCGCCAACTGTGCGTAGATCTGCATCAGAAAGCAACGGTCGGATGAGCTTTTTATGGAAATAAATCGGGCACCGGACAGTGTCCGGTGTGCACCGGACTGTCCGGTGCGCCCGACGACAGAAGGCAAGGATAGCCTTCCAGATGTGCTCTCAACGGCTCCTAGCTGCCTTGGGGCTATAAAAGGGACCCCTTGGCGCATGGAGGAGTACACCAAGCATTCTTTGAGCACTCTTGATCACTCACACATCAATCTCGCGCACTTGTTCGACATTCTAGTGATTTGAGCTCCGTTCTAGTGTGCTAGTCTTTTGAGCTCAAGTCTGGGTCTTGTGTGTGCGTATTCGCTGTGATCTTTGTGTTGTGTGTGAGTTGCTAATCCCTCCCTTGCTCTGTGATTCTCTGTGAACATCTTTTGTAAGGGCGAGAGGCTCCAAGTTGTGGAGATTCCTCGCAAACGGGATTGAGAAAAGAAAAGAAAGAACACCGTGGTATTCAAGTTGATCATTGGATCACTTGAGAGGAGTTGAGTGCAACTCTCGTCCGTTGGGACGCCACAACGTGGAGTAGGCAAGTTTTGTACTTGGCCGAACCACGGGATAACCACTGTGTCATCTCTGTGATTGGATTCTTGTGGTTATTGTGTTTTGACTCCTCTCTAGCCACTTGGCATAAACTGTGCTAACGCCTAATCAAGTTTTGGTGGCTATAAGTTTAAGTTTTTACAGGATCACCTATTCACCCCCCCCCTCTAGGTGCTCTCAATTGGTATCAGAGCCGTTCTCTTCAAGAAAGGGACTAACCGCCCGAAGAGATGGATCCTAAAGGGAAGGGAATTGTGATCAACGACAAGGAGAAGGAGTCCTTCGTCAACGAGCCAAGGGATGACAAGTCCAATGACTCGGGCTCGGGCCACAAGCGAAGAGATGGGAAGAAGAAGAAGACAAGACGCATCAAGGAGATCGTCTACTACGACAGCGATGAGTCCTCTTCTTCCCAAAAGGACGACGACCACGACAAACAAAGGAAACCGGTTAATTCTAACTTTTCTTTTGACTACTCTCGTATTCCGCAAAGTTCAAATTCACATTTGCTTTCTATTCCACTCGGCAAGCCCCCACACTTTGATGGGGATGACTACGGATTTTGGAGCCACAAAATGCGTAGTCACCTATTCTCTCTCCATCCTAGCATATGGGAGATTGTAGATAGTGGAATGCACTTTAATAGTTCGGATAGTCCTATATTCATTAATGAGCAAATCCATAAGAATGCACAAGCTACTACTGTTCTTCTAGCCTCATTGTGCAGGGATGAATATAATAAAGTGAGTGGCTTGGATAACGCCAAGCAAATCTGGGATACCCTCAAGATCTCTCATGAGGGAAATGACGCTACCTTGCTCACCAAAATGGAGTTGGTGGAGGGCGAGCTTGGACGGTTCGCGATGATAAGGGGCGAGGAGCCAACTCAAACATACAACCGGCTCAAGACCCTTGTCAACAAGATAAGGAGCTATGGAAGCACGCGATGGACGGACCACGACGTCGTCCGCCTAATGCTAAGGTCCTTTACTGTTCTTGATCCTCATTTGGTGAATAATATTCGTGAGAATCCCAGGTACACCAAAATGTCGCCCGAAGAAATTCTTGGAAAATTTGTAAGCGGGCGGATGATGATCAAGGAGGCAAGGTACGTCGATGACGCGTTGAACGGTCCAATCCACGAGCCTCAACCCATTGCTCTCAAGGCATCGAGGAGCAAGGAGGCACTACCAAGCAAGGTGGCGCAAATTGAGGCGGCCGGGCTTAATGATGAAGAAATGGCTCTCATCATTAAGCGCTTCAAGACGGTGCTAAAGGGTCGAAATGGACAGCCGAGCAAGACTAAGACCAAGGGGAAGCGATCATGCTTCAAATGCGGTAAGCTTGGTCATTTTATTGCTAACTGTCCTGATAATGAAAGTGACCAGGAAAAGGGAAACAAGAGGGAAAAGAAGAAGCATTATAAGAAGGCAAAGGGTGAGGCGCATCTAGGCAAGGAGTGGGACTCGGATTGCTCCTCGTCCGACTCCGACAATGAAGGACTCGCCGCCACTGCCTTCAACAAATCAACCCTCTTCCCCAACGAGCGTCACACATGCCTTATGGCAAGGGAGAAGAAGGTAATCACTCGTAATGCTAATACTTATGATTCTTCTAGTGATGATGAATCTAGTGAGGATGAAATCGATTACTCTAGTTTATTCAAGGGATTGGATAGAACTAAGATAGCTAAGATTAATGAGTTGATTGATGCCTTAAATGAAAAGGATAGAACCTTAGAGAAACAAGAAGATCTCTTATATGAAGAACATGATAAATTTGTTAGTGCTCAAAATTCACTTGCTCTAGAAGTTAAAAGAAATGGAATACTTTCTTGTGAACTTTCTACTTGTAATGAAACCATTTCTTCTTTAAAAGGTGAAATAAAAGATTTAACTACTAAACTAGAAGTAGCAAGTAACTCGTATGTTGAAAATATTACAATTTGCACTAGGTGTAAGGATTTTGATGTTAATGCTTGTAGTGAACACTTAGTTTCCATTTCAAAATTAAGTGATGAAGTGGCTAGTCTTAATGCTCAACTTAAGACTAGCAAAAGTGATTTTGAAAAACTAAAATTTGCTAGGGATGCCTACACGGTTGGTAGACACCCCTCAATTAAGGATGGACTTGGCTTCAAGAGGGAAGCCAAGAACTTAACAAGCCATAAGGCTCCCATTCCCGCCAAGGAGAAAGGGAAGGCCCCTATGGCTACTAGTGCTAAGAGGAACCATGCCTTTTTGTATCATGAAAGAAGACATACTAGAAATGATGTTTTTGATTCACATGCTTATGACTCTTATGCTATGACTGCTTCTAGTTCTCATGTTATGCATGATAGAAGAAATGTTGTTCACCAAATGCCTAGGAAAAATGTAGTTCATAATGCTCCTAGGAAAGTAGTAAATGAATTTTCTACAATATATCATGCTTTGAATGCTTC